>NW_005054320.1:2278281-2321095 GCF_000277835.1 Geospiza fortis
ACAATTTTTGGGCAAAGTGAATGAAATTATTTTGTAAAAATACTAACACCTTCTCCTGCCCCAAGAAAATGCAGAGTACAGCATTTACCTAGTCCCTGTCTTTAGAGTTGTGTGCTTCTGTCTCAGAACTGACAGAATAAATTGTGTTCAAATTCAGCTATTTTTTAGATTTGCAGAAAGAAGAATGAGAATAAAATTCATTAAATTCATCAGAAAAACAGTTGAAGTCATCTTTAAAGAGGTTAATTGGACCTAATTTCTTTCAGGTCTCAAGGGAACACAGCAAATGATTTGACATACAGGATCCAGAGAGCAAAAATGTATAAACCAGTTCAAGCATGTCTTTCAATTCAGTTATTCCTGAAGCTGAAGTATATTATATGATAGCAAATTTGTCATCTTGAAGTCTGCTACTCCTGTGTAATTTTTACTAAGAAATAAAATACCTACAGTCATCTTAACTTTTCTTTAATGAAGCCTAGAGGAAGACTGTGGGAAAAGTTTCTTTAAAAGATAGGCATTTCCATTAGGATCACAGAATATTCTGAGTTGGAAGGGACCCACAATTATCATCAAGTCCAGCTCTTAAATGAATTGTTCATATGAATTGTTTCATATCAATTTTTCAAATGAATTGTTCAGTTGTGATCAAATTCACAACCTTGGCGTCATTATCACCATGTTCTAGCCAACTAAGGGGGGTAGGGGGTTGCCCAATATTAATAATTTATCATCACATCATATTATTTAAGGATTGTTGTCCAGAATAAGCCATAAATTTGAAGTGTAGAACAGAATAAACCATAAAAATGGGAGTGTAGAACAGAATTCAAAAGCATTTTGATTCTGTGGAACCATTATGTTGTCACAGGGCATATTTTAATTTTCTCTCCATTAACATCTTCATTACTTCTGTTATAAATGAATTATGATCCGTAGCCAATTAGAAAAAATTGACAACAATTTATTAGACAAAATGACAAAAATATAAATTTCAAAAATCTTACAAGAGCCAAGTCAGCTATCAGTCCCAGGAGCAGAAGCTGGGTGCTTTGGGATCTGGCTAGCGCTAGGTCAGCTTTCCCCCAAAGACACACCATGTGTTCGCCAGGGCCAGCTTATACACAGTTTATTTAGCCCAAGGTGAGGATGACCACATATTTCTTTGTGTGTCTTTACATGCAAAGTTGGATCTATACATGTGTACAACTATACCAAGGCAGGAGTCCGAACTCTGACGACCGTCTGAGCACCCCGGTTTGAGGATGTATTCACATGGAATGGGCAATGTCCGTTTTTGCAGGCTGTCTCCAGGTGCGGGGTCCCATGGATTCCTGTCCGAGTGGTCTACTCCAGGAATGTCCAGATAGCATCTTCCTGCCTGGTATGGGAAATCTCCAATGCCTCCGGGTAGAGCTTCTCCATATGTATTTCTGGTTTTGGAAGCTGCAGGCTCTGCCAGGAATCCTCCAATTCCCTCAGGCAGAGCCATTAAGTGAAGCTGACAGTCTCATCATTGGAATGTGAGACGAGAGTTTCTCCCTGGCTTGTATAAATCTTTGCCTAAAGTTAGATTTCTTAATATATCTATTTTTATTATTAAAGCATGAATTAACTATCTACATTTATAATACTTCTAAAACACAGAATCCATACTTTCTTCCCAAACCCCAAACATTTTGTGCCAGTGTTAGAATACATATTGCATAAATCTCTCCAATCTTCCCTGATCTAATGTAGATGTAAGTATCTAATGCTTTTACAGTAAAATAGTGCATCAGAACGTAGGAGATATTAGGCCATGAACATAGAAAGGGCCCATAGGTAAAGTATTAAAAAACCTCTCCTTTTCCGTTTCAAAGTTTAATGCTTTAAATTTGAGGAGTGCATTAACGCTTAGTGTGGGACAGGAGAACATGCCATGGGGGAGTGTGGAAATGTTGCATGGCTGCCCACTTTGGGAGACAAATCCCACTGAGGGAAGGTGTAGTGGCTCGGCTGTAGAGGAGAGGGGTCAACCCTCTCGGATGTCTGGCTAGCTGGCCAGCAACCGCTAGCAGTCGAGGGGGCACTGTCCCACTCTCGGGCACCCATGGCGCAAGGGACAGCGCCTAAGGAGAGCACCCCGCGTTATAGCAAAGGGTGTCTCCTTGTCACGAGACGAGGCCGGCTCTGGCTAAGCCCAGCAGGAAGGAGAACGACTCTCCAATTGTGGCAAGTCCAGGATTTATTGCAAGTCCAAGTAAAGGGCCCCGTAAATCCCAGGGGGGCAGACAACTTTTAAGCCCAGGCTTAAAACCACACAGCTATCCTATGTATTTTTTTGTGTATCTGAACAGGGGTTCTGTTTGAGGTCATCTTTAACATCTGTGTATTCCCCCAAGGACCAGTCCTATATATAGCACACTTGTTTATGTTGCCCTGCTGTGCCAGAAACCCTCTGTCCAGGAGATCCGCATCTTTGACTCATTTTGTCATTGTTCTTTCCCAGCTCTTGCTGGTAAAGGGCATATCTGTTGCAAGCTGGTACTCTACTGAATTTGCAGTTCATTATATATCAAATATTTCTGAAAACAAATGTCATCGTTTTTGGTCTTTTCAGTTGCACACAGTCTCCAGCTTTGTCCTCCTATTTTATTCTCATTATAAAATAAAGTTGACTTGAAGAGATGGGGATTACTTAAAAGAAAACCTGTGCGTATAGGGGAATGGGAAGGAAATACCCCAGGAGTAGTTAATTGGGAACTACATCTAAGACTAAGCCGTTCAGAGTTGCTTCAAACCATTTATAAGTTGCTTCATTTCCAGAACTTTCAACTCTTACAACTCTTATAAGCTATTGCTTGTCCCAGTGTAAAACTCCATGGTTTATGGTGACTTCCCAGTGATGGCTCACTGGTTACTGCAGTATCTCCTGCCATACAGAAGACACAGGTCTAAACAAATAGGGAATATAAGGATAACTCTAGTTTGGGCATCTGGATAGATTCCATCCTGTGGTTCACTGTGGTCCTCTAGTCCTCATCATCATCAGAAATTCTATCTAGCTGGATGAAGGAAAGTCCGGGAAGTCATGTGGCTGCACTGGGGCTGCTCTGGACCTCAGGATAAAGATGATGCAGTATGTGTATGGCAAAATCACGTGATGTTCACAGAGATGTTGTTTGGCACTGGTGTTATCAATGTATCAGCAAAGGCTGGGGGCCATCATTGCAGTGAGGATGGCTTTACATGCCAAGCCTCAAGATAGGGAAGAATTTGTCCATCTGCTTCTCTACTAGGGCTGCAGTACTACTTACATTTCTGGCACTACTGAATGACTGTTTCTTTGTACTTTTACAAATCCACCTTTTGTGGAGCAGAAAAAGTTGGAGCTAAGCTGTAGCACAACCGAGGGTAGTTATAGTATTTTGACAGGGCAGGGAAAATCTGGCTCACCAGTGTCAAAGGACTAGGGGCTTATCTGCCTTCCCTGACAAACTATGCCTGCACAGTGCTGGAACATACATCTCTACACCTGGGATCTAAGCTGCGCTCAAGGCTGTATCCAGGTGCTTGAACTGGAAGGAGCAGACACAGAAGGATCTCAGCAGTCTTACAGGACATTTGAGACAGGAATAAAAATTTTGGCAGGTTTCTCCAGTGAGGAGCATCAGTTTAGACTGGGGAAAAAGTTACTGTGGCAAACAGCCTGCTGCAAAGGTCTGCAGAGCAAAGCAGAATAACAGTGCACATTTGAGCGAAACAGATGGGAAAGCTGGTGAATGCCTAAAGCTGTGAGGTTCAGGGCCTGCTAGAAACAAGCTGTTCTCATGCAGAAAGGTCCCTGGTGATGCTGTCAAGTCCTGTTCTGTTATTCTGAACCAGAAAAGTCAATGTTTGCTCCTTCTGGCTCAGCTTCAGCAAAATCATCATAATAGTTTCCTGTGTGGTCTGAGATGAAAAAAATAGCAGCTCAAAATGGTTTTCTGTTCAGATTCAGTTCAGTACCCTCTCCAAAGGGCACTCTGGAGGAACCACTAATTCTCAGAGCATACTGGTGTGCCTGGATGGTAAGAGGAAAGGTTTTAATCACTCTGTGGATTTTGATCTCAATTTTGCCTGAGCTTTGTTGTACCTACCATTGTGCAAATAACTTTGTCACTGCTCCCTACTCACTCAGCAGCTTCACTGGGATGAGAAGGTAGGTCACAACTTGATTCCTGGTAGGTGAAAACCCATCTTTAAAAAATCTCTGCTGTGCTTGTACCTTCACAGAATTAAAGAGGCCACTGGCTGTCTAGGTCATGGAAGTGGGCTTCTTGCCCTCAAAAAGGACCCTGGAGATTAGGGTTGCAACACATCAGCATGTGCTGTTGGCAGTAGCCACTGGTATAGCTAATCTTTTAACACATGGAAGATATCAGGCTCCAGGATCATCAATCAAACATTCATTTATTTTAATGAAAGGAAGGAACGAAGGCTCCAGTTTCCCTGGAAGAGGATAGAGAAAAGCTTGAACTAATGCCAGACTAAAAATTATTAAAAGGAGACTGTCCGTTTCCCCTTCTCTGTAGATAGGTGTGCTGCCAGTTCCTGGGCCCCAGACCCTGCATTCACTGGAGCAAAACAGCCGTCTTCTGTGCTATTCTTTGTGCAACTAATGCAGTGTTTAGACCAAGATCAAGCTGGAATTAGTGCTTTTCCCCTTGAGGGACATCACTGCTGGATTATGCCACAGCCTGTCTGCAGTGGGTGAAGTTCCTTTGCTGGATTATCCCTTCCCATCCTGTCTGACGCCTTGCCCTGTGACCCTCAGCCTATTCACAGCAGTGTCCTTAGGGCTCCTGCAGTGCTGGGATCCAGCTGGCAGCTTACCCAGAGTTGCTCTGGTGAAGTTTTTTCTGGGCTGTTCTCCTCTGCCTCGCTCCCACCCTAAAGCCACACGCTTTCATGCTTAATGTACACACAGGCACAGCACCTATGGACCTGTACAACAATCTGCTTTATCAGCCTGCACGTTTTCATACAGCAAAGGTTTACACTCCCAGCTGCCATGGTTACAGCCTGACTTCACTGGCAAGGAATTAGACTACTGAGTGTCTCCTGAACTGTGAAGGCATTTGAAAGGCAGCTGCTTTGCAGTGAGGAAATTTATTTTGTGCAGAAGGAGGCAAAATTATCAAGTTATCCATTTTATCTCATTTTGGGCCAAATCTCCCCAAATTAAAGCCCTAAAAATCATTGTGCATATGCAACAAATGAGAGAATTTGGACCACAGTATTCAAGGCTGTTGCTGTAGATAGGGTGACAGAAGCTCTCTGGTTATGTTGCAATGTACCATAAAACAGTCCCCTTCAGCTGTGCTTGGGCTGTAGAACACTGCTTCATTTTATAGTGAGGATTCCCCTTTGATTTACAGCTGAACTTGTTCCATTGCTGTCAGTGAGCTGTTCCAAAAGAGGCTTTATTTTCTCTTCTGCATCCTGCAGAGGCTCTTCGTTTTGCTGGTAAAATTTGTAAAACATCTACTGAGAAATGTGACAGGAAACAAGGTTTGCTGGATGCATTTATTTTCCATTCAGTCATACCTGTACCACAGGAGAAAGCAACAAGAAGACAACAATAAATTAATAACTGGCATTACTGAACACAGAATTGGACTTACCTGATTTCGATGATTATCACACTGTCTTTAATTTTAGGTTACTTTCCTTCTTTCAAAATAACCTGTGAAATCGTAGGCAGTCCACTTGGGAAGTGCGTTTCTTTCATCATTTGTTGTACTTCATTTTGTCTTCTGTAAGCAATTTTTTATTTCCAAAATTTAAGAAATGACACATAGAATTAGTTAAAATTATTCTGATACTTTGTATCCATATATTACCCCTATTAATTCCTTCAGGAAATCTGCTATAGTATCACTAGTCAAGACTAAATAGTGGCTGTTAATTGAAATTTTGTCCTTCCACCTTTTTCCCTCCATTGCTGAGGAATTAGTTGTGCCTAGCACAATATACCTCACAGTATATTCTCTCAGTCACTCCCTCTGCCTCTGTGTGGATTTTTTTCCCCCATGAAATTTTAATTTCCTTTCTGTATGCCACCAAATTCCTGGCTACAGTGACTGCCGCAGTGGCTGCCTGGGTTTTTCTTTTCTTCTCTCTGAGATGTGAACTGGACTTTACAGCATATTACTAACCTTTTCAGTTTGATGTTAATCTGGACCAAGTTTCCCCCTTAAAATTACTGCACATATGTGACAGCTATAAGGTTATAGTCCATGGTACTCAAAACTGATGCTACAGATTTACACAGTTTCTGTGGCAGTCATCCAATATTTAGTAACAATGTAATGGTTTTGGATAATTTCCTGGTTTTTCTTAAGCATCTTCATTCTGATCTCAATAGCCTCAGTCTCCCCTGTACAGAAACTTTCTACTCCTAGTCATATTTGTTACTTAACTCAGGTAAGTCCTCTGTGGCTCTTTTGGATGTGAATACAGTATTGCAGGCAAGTGTGTGCCACTGATTCATATAATGCTTCTATAAAGTTCAATGCATTATTTCTCATTCTGACATAATAAACACATTTTTAAGTCTTAGGAAATGAGTAGGTAATGCAATACTCAAGTCTTCTAGTCATCCATCACAGAAATTGTAATGCATAAAGGAAGCCCATTGTTTCATTTGCAGTTCATCCATTCTGTCCTTTGGTCCCATCAGGACTTTTGGCATCTGTTATCCAGCCTTGGTGGCTTTTTTCTCTTTTATTTGCTCCTTCAGAGCTTCTAGTTTCTAGCATATTATCTTTATTGTCTGAAGAGGCTAATGCCAGACTCAGCTTCTCAATGCTGTTCATTTAGCCAAAGGCCAAGGTGATGGTTTTCTGCAGCCAAGTCCCTTAACCATGCTCCATTGGAAAAGTGGAAACATTGGAAGCAGACAGCTGTTTTCAGAAGCACCATGAAAAAATAGATTACAGAAGTATTTTATCAAAAGGAAGGAGGGATGAGAGGAATTACCACTAACATAGGGAGTCTTCTCTAATCTATGATAATCAAAACTTGGTTAGTCCTGAATCTCTTTGGTTGTTTTGTGCTTCCTGTCATTGTAGTGAACACCTGTATCAAAACAAACACTAACAGCTCCAACTGCAGCTTGTTCTGCAGCGAGGCACACTGTGCAATCTATGGATGACTGAAGCCAAAAGCTAGACTTAAAGTAGCACTGAGATGGATTTACACTGCTCCTGTGCAGCTCTCATAGTGGGGAAGAAAGATATGGAAAGCTGTTAAACTAGTGCTAAACAAAACTTTAAAGGAATGCACTTACTTCTCAGTGTGAATTCTTATCCTAATGTAAACACTGGAAAAACTTCCCCTGAATTATTCTGGATTTAACCACAGAACCCTGGAGTATTCATGTGAATAAAAATGGGATCTGTCAAAGAAGGCTCCCGGCTAAGGTGATACAGGCTGCCTTACAAAGTGGTAGTTAGACAGGCTTTACAGACAAAGTGTTCACCTTTGGTGTTTATTTTAATGTATATTTAAAATTGCTTGGGAAAGAAAAGCCAGGATAGAAGAAGACAGGCTTTCACCTTATCTGAGTTATAATCTGGACCTGATTGCTGTTCCACAGCTCCAATCAGCACGATTGATTTACCCTGATTAACAAGGAAACACTGCAGTAAAGTCTGTATCGTAGCCCTGACCTCAGCCAAAACCTCCCCCTGGGTATGGGCTCAGGTATGCCTTTATGGTGCCTGCCCTGAATATTTGCAGGTGGGAACAGCAGCCTGAACTGCTCCCAAGTTGCAAGGGAAAGCCAAGGTGCATTATATCATACTTTCGTAATTCAACCAAGAGGCACTTCTACCAACTCTCTGAATTTCTCTTTTTCCCATTCTTCTGGAAAGAAAGGAAATTTCTATTGTACCAAGTTCTAATCACATTTTGTGACTTTTATGGATTGCTCAAATGGCCTGTTAGCCTAAGTGAGTTAGGGAATAAAGTATCATTAAAAAGGTAAAAATTAATCCCAGCAGTCTAGTCAGAAAAAAGATGTTTGATCAATATTTTCCCCAATACCCTGCACACAAATGCTCCATCAATAGCTGTCGCACTGGTATATAAAGTATTTTTGTGGGAATATGTAGGTTTGTGTGGACCTTTGTAGAGTCTCAAGATCCTGTGCAACCAGTGAGTTGCTATCTATGTAAACAGATGTTTTGCAGAGAAAAATCTATGATCATTACTTGTCTTCCGTTCTATGTGGCCTAGGATTTCACAATAATCTTTAACTCTACTAGCTAGCACTTACCTTCAAGAAAATCTTCCTGACTCAAAACCTTCAGCAAAGGAGAGACCATGACACATCCAGTTAAAGGTTGACATCCCTTTGCAACACATACAATGAGCAATATGCAGCATATATTTGTTGCATATTATCTTTAAACTAAATTTTCCTCAACACTGATTTCTGGTAATGAGATTCAATGAAGCAGCTGGGCTAGGATTAAGCATATACTGCTTTGGGCAGAAGCATATCTTCACATACAAGCATAAATCTGGAATCTTAGCTCTGCCTACAAATTTTTCATGATGCAGTGCTTAACTGCTGAAAATGTTGCAAGGAATCCTGAAGGTAAGGAATATGCCCTACAGATCCTGGGACTATGATGTCAGTGACTGAATAAACCAAGCATTTTTTTTTGCCATTGCAGTGCCATTAGAGAAAACTTCCTGGAAAGTCTGAGGCAGCATATGTTAATGGGAGAGGTAGACATTTGCTCCAGCATCTGGCTGGCATCCTTTCATTTGTTCATTTGTTTTGTGCAATGTGAGGTCTGGTCCTTTTCACTTTTTTAATCAGCAGCTATTATAAATTAATCCTGGCTTAGTGCTTGAGATGTAGTGTACTGTAAAATTAGTATATCATTCCAGGAGCCTAACATTTCCTCTGATTCAGTTTATCTTCTTTTGTGTAGGAATGTCTTTGAGGACAAGACATTTTAGCACTGAGACGGGAAAGGAGAGGTAAAACCAGTACCTGAACACTCCACAGCTAGGAGAGGATGTGGGAAGTTTGTAATTAGATCCAATCTGGCTTTACATCTATTGTATTGCATTTACACTTCATGCTTGATCAAAGCACTATTACATTCACATGGGGAAGAAAAGGTTCAACATCTGAATCTGGAACAAAACTATGTTAAGTTCCACTCAACATCAGGGATTTACTTTTATCAAAGCTGATGGCTTACCCACTGACACTGATATGGAGAGTATCCCTTTTCATTGTGTTTTTGTTGTTTTTAATGTTTTGGCCTCTTTGGAATGTTTTAAGCTGAGGCAGAGTGCTTTCCCAGGTGAGCATGTACATTAACCATGTGGAAAAACAAAGCATCTTTTTTGCACCCAAGCCTTTCTATAATTATTCTGTACATTCTATACTTGCCAGGTCAATCAGTCAGACCTCACTGAAGCTGTCTACAGAGGCAGAGGCTTGCTTTGTTTGGTGTCCCACATAAAATGATTCACATTTTTATGAGAGCTTTTGAATTCTCTTACAGAGCATCAGCCCTGGTGACTGATCCAGAATTACTGAGACATGTCAGTAACACCTGAACTGCTGTTGCAGAACTGGGTCACTGATGCATAAACCAAATGAGGATAGAGGAAAAGAGGACCAACAGTGATGGGTAAGATTTGCAGATTCTCTAAATCTGGGGTTTTTTATGTTATTCCCTAGTTTTTCACTTTTCATGAACTCATCAAACTCAAAACAGTTGCTTACGTTATTTTGTCAGTTTTAAAAGTGATTAATGACAAGCTACTTTATTGACTTCTATACAGCACTGCAACCATTAGGACAACTTGGAATCAATCCCCTCCTTCATATGTGGAGTTACTCACCTGGGCACTGTTAAAAGATGTACCTAAACTGTAATGAGGGCATTAATCAGTGAGTCCACCACTGTTCTTCAAGATATGAATGTACTTAGCACCTTGTTGAATTTATGTCCTTACTTTAGATATGCAGGCTCCCTTGTAACTAGTTCTGTAGGGTTTTTCAGAACATTATTAGCACTCCTAACAATTCCAAAAAGTAGTAAAGAAGTATTAAAGATAATAAAGACGTTGAGGTGACAGAAAACGAGTTGAAGCCCTTTGCAGTGTGTGAGATGGTTCTACATGTCAAACAGCAAGCTGAGTTGCCCATTCTGCAGGACTATGTAATGAAAGACCCTATTGTAACAACGTGATACACCCAGGGAGAAGGGGTTAGAACTGCTCTGTGAACCTTCAGTCTGAACTTCCTGATCTTTCTGCAATTAAAATTTCAGACAGCCTTGCATGTGTGCATTCTTTAGACACTGCATTCCCTGAGAGGGCGTCTGTTTGGATTTTGGGCAAGAGACTTGAAAACACTGTTGGATAAATAAATGTAAAACAGCTGCAGATGCCATTGTGTAACTATTACTCCTCCCCAAAACTCCTGCAAATACTCAACCTCTGTATAATGAATGAGTGGTTTACATTAATAAGGTAGTTTGAAAGGTGTTAGGGTGAGGGAAGGAAAAACAAAGCAAGGGATCATGAAGTGCTTATGAACTTGAGTCTGTTTTTCCTTTCACTGGCAGCACAGCCAACTGCTGCACAAAACACACAGTTGTTGCCCTCTACTTTAACACACTTTCCTTTACAAATTCCAAGCAGCCCCAACATTTCTGACTGCTAAGCACAGTCCTGCTCTTCAGGCTATCCAGCAATTGCCTTTGCAGCTGTAAGTCTCAGTCTCCTGTAATGTGTAAGTTACATGCTGCATATCTGAATATTCTGGATGGATGTGTGGTCTTTCTATGACTTAATACTTACAGGGTATGAGGTCCCTTGTGCCTCATCTGAGTTTGGACTGAATAACCCAATACAATTTCTGCCACATAATGCTCAAGCATGCCTCAAGAATAGTATTTTGGAGAGAAATGGGAGCCAGTCCCATGTATGAAGGTGTCTCATCTTCTCAGGAAGGTCAATTAGCGCAACTAGATTTCCATGTTAAACTGTTTCTGAAATAGTTTTCGTACCTGGACTCTCTAGGGGCAAGGCCTGAACCTGGGCTATGGATTTCTCTGCTATCCTTTGTACACAGGCTTTTAAAAACTGCAAGCCTCATCTTTGTGCCCTTGGGCTTCTCTCAGGCACTTTAAAGCTCTTAACAATGTAAGACTGCAGGAACATGAGAGCAGGAGACAGTACAATTTTCTGCCTGAGCAGTGCTAAAGGCTTTAGTGTAAATGGTCATTAACGCTCTTTAATTCTGGATAATGCAATACAATCAGTGACACTAAGTCCTTGGAATTCATGGAGGTTTTCTTTTCTTTCCCCCAAAATGAGAACAACCACCCTCCCAGGTCATGGGCTTCTAAAAGGGGAATATTTCCAAATGGAAAATGGACTAAGCTCTGCTCAGAGAGGCCTCTCTGGTATGGAAAGAATGAATAAACTATGATACATGTCCTCCAGTACACTGTAACTTCCAAGTGAGCTAACAGCTTTTATTGTCCACAGCACAAAGCAATGAATTCATTGACAAGGTTCACATGTTCTTCTCCCCAACTTTTCTATGAGAATATTCTGGTTGTGAGTCATCCAGGTGTCATAATCAAGGCCTGTAATATCACAGTAACATCAGTCTTATGCAAGGTATAACTGGGATGCAGAGCTATGTAGTGTTTCACTCATACACTTTCCTGTCCTGGAAAAACACTTTTTTGCAGCCCAGCTCAGGTCTAGAACACTGAAAAATCACAATCCAAAAAATCTATGTAATATAAATTCCTAATCTGAGGGGTCAGGGAAGAAGGAGGAATTGAACTTCTACCTGTATATGGTCACTGACACAAAATACAGCTGAGTAGTGCCTGGCTGAGGAAGACGTGCTCTTGAAAACGGTGTTCTTGAGGGCTGAATTACTCAGGCCCTGCCTGTTGTGCTCCTTGATCAGAAAAGCAGGTCTTTTACAAGTACCTAGAACACCAGCACTTTACTGAACTGTACAGGTAGGGTAGGGCAGAAAATAAGTTTGACAGTAGGATTCCCACATCCTGCTTCCCAACCTGCTTTGGATTCTCTGTATGGCATCTTACTTTTCTTACAGAAGAACAAACCACTATCTCCCTGGACTCGTAATGTTTAATTTTGGGATCCTCTGCAAGAAAGACACGTAGTGAAGATACAGATAATCTACTGACAGCAACAGGAAGGTTATAAATGCTGAATAAAACGTGGTTTCCTATGATTGCTTCACATCAGATTTCTCCTCAGGTATATCAATGTGATTAAGAAATTGTAGCATCACCCAGGATGTTGTCACATCAGGAGGTCAAGCAAGTTGCTTTTTTACCTCCTTTCCAGTTCGGGTTAATCAGGAGCCAAAATCGTTCCTGTTCAGTTTCAGTTCAGATCACTAATAACTTCTTAACCTCTTGCACCTGACTCACAACAGGCAGTTGCTGGAAAAGTTTCAGTGGAACAGAGCTTCAGGCACAGAAAATATTACCTCACCTTGCTAAATAACTAAAGTTTTGAGAGGGTCTAGTTCTACTTGAGGTACCACAAGCCTCCAAAACTACACTCCAATTCTGGTTCAAAAGAAAAACAACATTTTTAGGTGGCTTTTGGTTGGGTTCTTTCCTGGCTGCATTGCCAGCAAGTATGGTGTCTTAGTCACCTGCTGTAAGAAGTGATGGGTGCTGCAAACACAAAAGTCCTATTCATTTACTCAGTGTTTCTGGTGAAATGTGTTTATTTGATTCCTTGCATTTGCAATTCCTTAGTCCAGTTAATTGTATTTGAAACAGTGAATAAAGCTTCTGTTACTTATAAGACTGCTGTTCTGATTAACAGGTCTTCCTATCAGAAAGGTACCTTAATTTTCCTCCCATTTCTTCCAGCATTACTGTAGATGGTTTTTCCTCCAAGGAGGTCATACCAATTAAAACTTGTGGTAGCTTTTTCTCCCTCTGTGTGACTCCATACAGAGGGCCAGATTTGCTCCCCCTCTCCCCATTGATAACTTCCTCACATGAGTAGTCCCACAGAAAGGAACACACTTGTATGACTAATCTGCTCAGCAGCATACAAAGTTCACTGTCTGGACTAGAATTAAATGACTTTTCTGTAGAGCACTACAGAGGTTGCAGAGGGGATGGATTAAAACTCAGGAGTCCCTAGTGGCAAATGCCTTGCTTTGAGAACTAGACCGTTCTTCCTGTCTAATGTAATGGAGTCTGGACACCAACATTTTTTCTCAGTTATTTTCTTTCCCCTTAAAAAATAAATAAAAGACAAAGTTTTTTCCTCCTCAGCTATGCCACTCTGTCTTAGTTGGATTAAGTGCCTGAAAATGGTCTTGTTTTCCCAGACATTTGCTTGCCAAACTTGTTGAGCTAGCAGACGTATTGCTGTATCTTGGCGCATACATTGCCTCAGCTTAAACTAATTTATGGGATGTGGCACCTCTGACACAGTTCCCCTGTTCCAAACAACAGTCTTAATCAGTCACACTCAGAAAAATGTATAATGCTGAGGAGCTGTAACTACTAGTAGCTTTTCTCCTGATTAGGACTCTGGCGCTGGTCCATTATTCAGCCCTCTGTGAACAAATGCATGAAGCAGCTCACTGGAGCAGAGATGGCATTGACAGACGGGTCAGTGATTTTTTTTCTGTCAGCAAGAACAAAAATGTGTTGAGACAACTGGGAGACAAGGAAAGTCATACAAGAGAATTCTGCCTTCTTAAATGTCTTCCTTGAAAAAAAATGTCTGGAGTGAGCCTGCACCAGGCCATGGTAGCATTTATTTGTTTTTTCTTGGGGTGCTATGGAGGATAGAGCTTCCTGAGGTACTGGAATATCTCTACAGTCATTTTGGAATTTAGGGATGCTGATTCTGGCTCTCTGCTCTGCTTCCTAGAAAACTGCAAAATGTGGCCCTCAATATGAGCATACCCAAGGGGCTTCTCCAGGTTGGAGCAAGGTTACACATCTCTTCATGAGCTACTCTGAAGTGTGCGAGGACTAACATCTCTACAGAGTCCCTTTCCTAGTCTAATCTGCTTCATCTTTTCTGAGCTAAGAACTACATAAGAGAGCCCCTGGTTATGCACCATACTTCCTCCTGCATAGGCTGTGGTCCCTTCCTCAGCAGAGCTGTCAATTTAGTCTGATATCCCCTTCAGCATCATTTCAACAGAGGAAAAGGAAGGAGATGCAGGAACTGAGGGCTAAGAATTTACAGAGAAATGCTAGATACGGCTAAGTATAATCTTCTGTCCATCTGTTTCTGCAGCTTGTTTCATAACTCAGGAAAAGAATTAAGGTAATTAGCTAACAGAATTCACTTTAAGGAGTGATCAGGGTTTAGAAGTGTTTTCCTTAAAGTTTGCAAAAAATATTTTTTCCATTTAACTTACAATTTCTCACTGCCTCTTCCTTTACTTTCCAGCTAAGTGAGCTGTTTCAAAAAATATTTGCCTACCCTTTAAAGGAAAATGGAGAAAAAAGGCAGGAAGCTAAAAAGAATGGTCAACAAAGCCAAATGAAAACTTTCAAGTTTTTTTCATTTTTATTAAATAACTTGAAACCGAGGAAAACCAATCTCTCTGAAGTTTGGTTTAGCCCTTTTTTCACCCTAAAATATGTGGATGTGCAGTAAGATTGATGAAATCTTACTGTGAGAAATGGGCTCGTGGTGAAGGTCCCGCTGGTGGGTCTGAAGCAGCTTCTTGCTAAGCTGGCCCAGCTCAGCCTCATGGCTTGCAATTTTACCTTACTTTGCCCTACAAAGGACACCCTGTCATACCAGGTGTGTCACTCGACATTTGAAATAAAAAGCAATTAAAAAAGAAGGAAAACATGACTCTGGTTATTTTTGTCAGCCTGCGTAGGGTGGAGCTGCTAGCAGTGCACCAGACACCAGAGCTGGCATGGACGGTGCTGAGCTGGGCAGGGAGGGAAACAGAGCAGGTTTCAAGCACTCCTGAGTTGCCAAACCACCGCTTCATATGGCACTAACCCTGCCCTGACCTTCCCGCCCTGCAAAAAAGGCCACTCTGCCCTACCCCAGGGCAAAGTTGTCTCTGCACGAGGTTTCAGCCCATGTGGATATGCAGGTTATGTCGTGGTGTTTGGACAGAAAATATTCTGCCCCACAGCTGCGAGGGGAGGAGAGAAGAGAGGAGGGCACCCCATGGGCAGGGCATGGGGAACAGCTGCAAGGCACAGGCACGGATCTGGGGAGCTGTTCCTGAGGAGCAGAGAAGGGACTGGACTCCCTGCAGCCCTTGCTGAGGTAAGAGCTGGTGACCATGGTTCCCTTGAGCTCTCCTGAAGTGGGGAGAGAGGCCCAAACCTGCCCTGCAGCAGGACAATATGGACACCTCCTGTGGGATCCAGGGGAGGCTCTGGCTGTTTGACTGAGGAGGGAACTCCTGGTTCATCCTGCTGCTTCTTTCAAGCCCCATATGCCCTGGTAGTGTTTTTAGGTGTCTGACAAATACTCTGAAATCTGTCACTTTTGCCAAAGAGTTATGGGATGTGTAAGTATGTGGGACACCTATGTGTGTGTTCTGTCTGCCTGAAATAAGATTTTTTTCATTTGTCTAGAATGAGGCAGAAGGAACAGGGGCGACACTTTCTAATTTTTGAAAATATAAATAGCCATAGATGAGTCTATTTTTCTCAGTGAATAGTGTCTTGTCACCTGGGAGCTAAAATATAATAAGAAAAAGGTGCAAGAAAAATGATGTCTGGAGGAGACATTGGAAGTACCTCTGGTTTTCTAGATGTATCCTTTTAGAATTACATCCCCTTTGCAATCTGGAACCAACTTTCTCATGCCTCAGATTTAATGGGTTTACGGCAAATGTATTTGTGTACTATGGGCTGAAGATAACAAAACCCAAAAAAATCAAAAGCCAAAAAAATTGTCAAAAGCCAAACCTTAAAGCTTTGTAAGTTTGACTTCTCCTCATGCTTTCCTCCATATGTCTAACTTCTGTGTGTAAAACTAACACGGAACTCTCTTCTCTCTGGTAACTCCAAGGAGGACTAAGAGGCTCATGATTCTACGTTTGTTTTTTTTCAGCACACTGTGCTCTCTGACTGCCAGCATCCCATAAGAAGCAAATTGCCATGACTAATAAGTTCCATCTCACACTTCACATGAAGAGGTTTGGTAGCTTTTTCCAGAGCCTTAAACTGAATCAGGGATAAGCCAACGAAGAGATTACAGATATATCAAGAGTTTACTTTGTGTGATTGCCACATATTTGCTGCCAGATACAGTATCCTGTTTTCCCTCTACACTTCACTTGGAGATCAGATCAAACAAATCTCAACTTCTCAGCTATGTAGAAATAAAGCAAATTGCCCTCCAGTTCTGAAATTCTTTTTATTTAGTCAGAAATGAAAAAAAAACAGACATTATGTTGAGAGAATTCCCTTGATTTGAAAAGATATTTTGGTGAAAGGTTTTTTCAAGTCTTTTCTGGGAGATGACCCTGTGAGCCCAAACCATGACAAACAGGACTGGGGGAGAGGAGAGAGAAAAAACAAACCTCTGTGGACTTTTTCACTTAAAAGTACTTTGGTTGTTTTCTGAGAGCTTTTCCTCTGAGCCATGACCTATTTCCACCTGCTGCCTGGCATTTGATGAAGCACATTACTAAATGAATCCATTGTTACGGTTGGAAATAAATTTCCTTACTGGCAAAGGTTAGACTTTAGGATGCTTTTTGAGGCCTTAGACCTTACAGTCAGCACATATTTGGGTAGATGCTCAGTTTTCAGGAGCAGCTCCTGGTGTTGCCTCTCTTCTTAGGTCTCTTGATGTGACTGGGCAGAAGTGACCTTTCTTTGATCTACAGAGACCAGAGCAACCTCTGTAGCCAAGTGGCTGTTTGTTACCCAGAAATAAAAAAATGCTTCAGCTTTTACCTGACACAAAGAAACCCATTGTGTTGAATTGACAATAAAAAAACATCTTCAGGGAAATTACGCTGCAAGTAGTGATATATTTTGGAAGTTCATGCATCTTTAGTTGTGGTGAGTGAATAGGAGAGCTAAAATGATCATGCTGCTGAATGCTCTTGAAAGAGTCAGGTGCTGGTGACTGCAATGAGCTCTGGAAAATAGTGTGTAAGTCTGTGGTCTCCAGGACATTTATCTGTGAGCACATGAGTCATGACTGCACACCAACATGCCCACCAGACTTACCTGTTCTCTTCTATACTCTTCTATGTGCACTGGTCTACTTCCAATTCAGGCCAGGTCAGCACCTGGCTTCACTGGAACTCAAACAAATCTATTAGAAAGCTGTCATTCTGACAGCTCTTTACTAATGAGGTAAGTCCTTTCTAGCTGCTGGTGGAAAAAAATCAGCTGATCCTATGGAAAGCAAATGTAGGCACTCCAAATGATCTAACTGGAGGAGTTGTGGACATTGTGATATGGTGGATTAGAGGGAGGCGCTGAGGAAATTCACTTTATTGCGTTTGATGGGTGTGAGATGTTGGGATGCATTTTACCATGGATGTTTAGTGCAGAAACTCTGTAGACACTAATTTCATTCGTCCACCCACTATTAAAATCACAGAGTCTTAACAGCAGAGTCTAAAGGCTTTATTGGCATAGTAAAATGCATTTGTTGATATATAAAATGTGTTGTACTGTACAGAATAAAAATAAGGCAGATTCCTGCACCAGGAGTTCATCAGTTTGATTCCAAATGCCCATGTTGAATTCTAGCTTTCAGAATTTTGAGTGCCAGGCAGGCTTTCCACATGCCTTGAACTCTGGGGTTTGCTGGGACCTCAACTTTTGCTGCACAGCTCCAATCCTTTCTTCTTCTGCTGCTCTGGGCTGGCTTTTAAGAGGCTGTTGCACTGTGAGCTGTGAGAGAAACAAATGATTCCACAAACCATTCCAAGATTTTTAGGGCTCTGAAGTAGGTTCAGAACTGGGAGGTGAATTTGCAAATTTATACCCTGGCACTTCCTTTGTAACCAGCTGAGCCTAATAGGTATGAGTGGGGCATTCCTACTGGAACGGGCCACCTCTAGAGGAACCAGCAGTGGCTTAGGGCCACCATGCACTTGGGCACAGCAAAGAGGTTGGGGCAGCTCTACTCACTGCCTTTGGTAGATGCACTGTAGAAATATGTAAGGATACTGGGTGCCCTCCCAGTGATCCCCAAGGCTTGGCTTTGTTGTTTCTGATTAGAAATATATTTAATCCGCATCTTCACATCCCAGAGTTTAGAGGAAAAGCTTGAAATTCACTGGCAATCTGCATTGGTTGGCTCTGACCCAACTGTAATAGGGAAAAATGTCTTAATGTATATAAATAAATATCAAACTTGAAGGAGACAAACTTGACAGAGGGAGATGGAGATAACTGTGGCACAATGAGGAAAATTTCACTTGCTCTGACCTACAATTTTTAGAAGTGCTGTTTTTTACTGAGAACCATTTCAACCAGAGAATCTCTTCAGTGATTTATTTTCACGTTATGGAAGCTAACTCTGTTCTGCATATCCTGATATACTTGGGAGAGTGAGCCTTGTTGCATAGCCTTTAACTCTGTTCAAAAGATAAAAAAATAAACAATAAACAAACTTCAGCTTTGTTTATTCTTATCAACATATAGCATCGATTGTTGCCAAGGTTCTGTGGATGGCAAGAATCAATTTCACTGAAGTGCCTAGATAACAGTCGTTGAGATGCTAAAGAAATCACCACAGCCGAAGACTTCAATTCCAGTTTCCCAGCAGAGGTTTGTGGACTCAGACAGTTACTGTCTCTTAGTGCCTTATCCCCTTACTAAAATTTCTGTACGTCAGCCAAGGGCTGACAAAGAGGACATAATGAGAGAGGCTATATTTTCCTGATAGGAACTTCATTTTTAGAACTCTCAAGAATGCATTAAGTTCATAAGAAAAAAATATTGATATTATCTTACAAATACTTTTGTCTGTCACCAGGCCACAAAGCTGCTTTTCTGGAGCTTCAGCTGTAGCCCTGGAAACATGTAGGCTTTGTGAGCCTGCACTATGTGAAGAACAGGCTTGCCAGTGAACATTTCAGGAATTTGCAGTTTATAAGTATGTAGTACTTGCAATAACATCATAAATATTTCCTTTCACATCACACTTGCAGTTCCCAGCACTGTTAATACAGATGTATTGTCAATCCCCAGCCACTGCGGAAGGGGAGCTTGTCTGGAAACTGATTATTCCCTTACCGGAAAGCTCATTCCTTCCAAAAGTCTGTAGTGAGCTGGTTGTAAAGTGTGGGCCCCTGGTTTCCCTTCTAAGCACAAGGAGATTATTTTTGCTATTTCTTCTTTAGTAAAGACTCTGGGGTCTCTCATCTGACTTCCTGATGTGTTTGTTTATCCTGGGCTTGAATAAGTCCTCCACCTCTTAAAGCCACAGACATAGGAACGTCTCAGCATAACATCTCGATTCCTTTAAATGTATTGCGGGATAGAGTGTGGAATCATTTGTTCAGCCAATTTGCTCAGTAATGCATTGAGAGCAGGACTGTAGCAGAAGTAAGGCAGCACTGAAAATAATGACTGTTTTTCTCTTGCAAGGCAATGTCTGTATATACACATTAGAATCCCAGCAAGCTTCCTAAATCCTTTTGTGCTTCTTTATACCTTAGCTCGCTTAAAAGTGGTTCATTACGAAGCAATCTGAAAAGTAAAGTGTTTATCTGAGAAATTAGCACAACTTTAATTCTTCTTTGTTTTAGTATCTATAATAACAAAAGTTTAAAAATCCACTCTTTGCATTGAACCTGAGCAAAGAATGAATATAAAAAAGCTGATTTTGCTCTGATTTTGCTCAAGGTTTCTGATGTGCAAAGTGTGAAACTATGCCAGAAGTGAATGGCAAGATCTGTGAGAATACAGGTGCAGACATCAGGGCTCTTTCTTCAGATTTAGAGATGTGTGTTCATGGGACTGCTCCATCACCATATCCAACAGCTAACTCAACACTCTAGCTGAGAGTTTAGCAAACAAGATTTTTGCTATGTTGTGTTCACCCACCTCTGTTCATGTCAGATTTTGGTCCAGGAATCCTGACTTTCATGGTCCAGTCCAGCAGCAGCTGTGACACCAGGAGCCCCACCTGGAGCTGCAATTGCATTGGCAAAGCTCCATGGAAATGGACAGTAGAGATGATGATGATGAGTTTTGCCTAAGAGCTAAGGACATAGCTTTAGGTTTTAAATCTTTGAATACTCTTGAATGCAGTCTTGAATGGAGCCTGGTGGACCTCCTTTTTAAAGTGTGTCATTGCCATTGGCTTTGCAGCTTTAGTCTTGCACAAATTTCATGTTCCATTGGGTGGAACCCAGCAGAGCTGCAGCCCTTGTTGAGTACCAAACTCTGCCAAGAACCAAGAGTTTTAATGCATTGTGTTGTTTGAAACCTGCAAGAGCAAAATCTTCAGTGGAACCCTGCAAGGGGGATATCACAACATCCAGTTTTCTGCATGGAACTTAGATGAGTAAGACTTGAGTGTCAAAACACCATTGTTTCTGAAGAGATTGTTATCTTGCCTAATGATACAGCACAGATTATAAACCTTGGATCTCATCTTGTCTATTTACAAAGTATGCAAAACCAGGAACACATTCCCCCAAACACAGTAGGAGTCGAGGTGTTTTCAGTTCTTAGCTTTTCAGTGACATCATGGTGAAATGTTCACTACTTCAATGTTGAATTTGTTTCTTTTCGTTGCTCTCACTTAAATAACTCTGTCCTCTGCACTAATACACAGAAGAACATGCATGTCCTTGTGATATAAATATATACCTAATGAAGCCATTCTGCTCGTGTGTTTGAGGTTTCCATATTGCTTTTTGTTTGCCTGTGCTTTGGGTGGTTAAGGTACCTGTGCTTTGTGGTTACTATCAGCTCGTGCTGTTAGTTATCAGACTTTGATAAGTTGTTCTCTAAAGACTTTGTGTTTATTGACCTTGTCCAAAGGACTCAGTTGAGCTTTAAGGCAGTTTTTAAGAGCTCCATTAATTTCACTCTTTTCCAAATCCAGATAAGCAAATTAATGAGGCAAATGCTGATCCCTCTGAAAAGTCAACTGGACTTTTTCTATCCCTTCCCATAGATTACCACTAGGAAATACTCTGCTGGAAGTGAGACAATAGCTACATGAGCAGTGACTGTTGCAGACTGTACCCCACCTCACAGTGGCTGAGGCTGGATGTGTGGCAGGGGGGTTGGGTGTGTAACCTCATTTAGCAGGAAACACAGCAGTCCACAATTCTGGCCCAGGTGGAGTGAAAACTGTTCTTGTAAAAGGAGCAGGAGAGAGCTGTATGGCACTTTGGCCTCTTCACAAGGGCAAACCCATGTCAGTTTACTTTGTTGCTTTTCTACAAATAAGCACGTTTTGAGGGAGATTTTATTTCCTCTCCCAAAGTTTGTATATTCAGAGTAGTGTTTCCTAACACAAGACTCGGTGCTCATCCTGTGTTCTTTGTCCTTTTATCTCCAACAATCCAAAATTAATATTTTGATTCTGTGCTTTTCCGGCTATACTTTAGTATTACACATGGATGCCTCCAGTTTGACTTATGACATTTTCCTTGAAGAATTATTATTATTATTATTATTATTATTATTATTATTATTGTTCCAGAGCCCTACTGGAACAAGTGTGCTATATATTAATGTACTGTCTTAAGAACAGATCTAGTTTTCTAACCATTACAATAAATTTCTAATTACTAGCAAACCAGAAATGTTATTATTCCTTTAATCAGGGACTTTTTTAATATGAAGCAATACTTCTCATTGTTTATTTGCTTTGTAGGGCTTGTTGTTACTGAGTTTTGTTTTCATATGTTTTCATCCTTATCTACGGAAGTCTCAGGGTATTTCTGTTGATGTCTCTTGTCAGTATTGTCTTTAAATTTATTTAGACAGATGACCAAATGAAACAGGATGAAAGTACTCTCTGCATAGTACCAAGTGTAACTTTTGTTTCTGAAACTGCCCTGGCTTTGGTGCACATGGCTGCTGGTCTTTGGAGCCAACAAGCTCCTTATATTTCATTGTCTAACACACAAACAAGCCCCAGTTGCATAAAATATTGTCATGAAATGCAGTGTAGTTTTGCAATGTGTGAATTCAGTTGAGCTTGAAGCAAATCCCCCTTTCCTGTGAACCTGAGAAATGGTGAAATTTTGAATCCATGTGTGAATTCTGTAGTTCAGGCTGATCTGTAGCAATTTAATTGCTGGATATTGCTAGGACCTGATTAGTACCTGAGGATTCAGATGCTGACAGTGACTCATTTCCTGCTTACTGCCAAGGGAAATATGCTTCAACATAAAGCAATGTGGAGGAAGAAAGGATAGGGAAAAGTCAGCCATTTCACAAATGGCATTAGACTGAAATATTTTGTCCTAGGAATTGTTTAAAACAATGCATGGCCTGTGAAAAATAATCTGGAGAATCTCCATTATTAATCTCTCCAGAACAGAGCAGACTGTGAAAGCCAACAACAAATAAACCACAAAGCTCGTTTTAGTGAAAAACAAACAAACAAACAAACAAACAGAAATAAAAACTCAAAAATCCATTCCAGGGTTTTTAATTTATGACAAAAAGTGGAAAGTGCTTTAGATTGACTTTAAAAAAAATTTAAAAGGCATGTTCTAACTGATTGCAGTGAACCAAGAGTTCTATCAGTCTGTTCTTCCAGGGAAGCAGACTACATTTTTATGTAGTTTTGGAAGGGAGGAAAAAGCAGATTCTCTCTCAAATCAGTTTAGTTTAGAATGCAGCCTGATGTAGCTCTGCTTTCTGTCATCAATGGATGAAACAACATTTTCTCTTCACACACAATAATAACTGCTAAAGGATGTTACTTTCTCTCTTGCTGGTTTCCAGTTGCACTTTCTATTATTCTAGAATTCACTGATCTTCTTGGAAGAGCCTCTTGAAAGTGCTTATGCAGATCATAGGCAGGTCTTTATGTCTTATGCCTGTAACACAAACAAAATCTCCTCAGTATATGGTATCTCATTTGCCCCTTGAAGTCAGCCAAAAATCCGCCGATTTATTTTAGTGCTGTTTGGCTCAGATGCTGAATGTTGATTTACTAATGCCACACCAATAAACACTACTTGAGTTTTCTGAAAAACACCTGAAAGCTGTATATTTACTCTTCCCAACTTTCCTCTTCGAAGATGACACACACATCCTTAAGCCAAGCCTAGCCTAAATTAACTGCTGTCAAAGAATACCTGACATAAATAACATTGTGTAAAAGGGAGGAATTTTTTAACTCTCACAGGGTTCTCATACTCAGACTTGCTGTATTAATAGGACCTTGTACATACAATTTTGACTAACAGGTACCAAAAAGCTCCATCAAATTAGCATCATCCCCTTTGGACTGGCACTGCTCACTGCTTTCATGCTCTTCATTAGAAAAAATATATCTGGTCTATAGTTGGACCCATAAATTGGTTTTCAGGCACTGTCTCTGCAGATTGCCAGACAGCTGCCTTAAGATAAAACAACCCACATTTCCTTAGAGAACCTCCAATGAGAGCAATCTGGACCAGAGAACAATTTTAAAGATATTTAGCATAAAACATACTGGGTAATTGATACCAGGGCAGGGTTGTTGTCGTGGGTCTTGAGCTGGCTCTTTGGCAGAAAATAACTGGGGTATTTCAGGAGCTCTCTAGCAATTTTGGTGATCCTGCCTCTCATGAAAATGGCTCTGTTTCACTGCCTCCACAGAAGTAAATCTAGCAACAGGTTTCAGCAGGGATGTAGGAATCAGCTCTTTTCCATCCTAACTTAAAATCAGGACTCTGTATGCTACTCTACTTCATTAAAATACTGCTGTTCTGTCCGTGCACAGATACAAGGAAATGAAAAAATTTGAAACTACTCAAAAGCCATTTATGTCCACTTTTATAACATAACTCGTCCAATGGTCTCTTGAACAAGTGACCATTGGTCTCTAAAACAAGAGGAAATATATACTGAGATCTAATTCCAATTCAGAAATGTGCTTGATGCTTCTAATCAACTGTAAGCATATTAAAATACTCCTAAATGAAGATGTGAAGGTAAACAACCTTGTTGTAAATCAGACTCATAGTTTGTGATAAGATTTCCTATTATTGCATTGTTACTTTCATGAAGTAAAGAATGCTTACTGTAAATTTAATGCAGTAACCTAGCAATGATTGCCAAGGTTTCTTTTAGAAGGAGCCAACTTGGATTACATTCTTCTGTATTTTTATGTAGTGAATATTCTTTTCAAAACTCCTCTTTTGGCCTTTGTTTTCCTGTCAGTGTGGATTAATGAAACTGCTCTGCCATAGGGATTGTCACGTACATTGTCATGGAGCTTCTGTTACAGGTATAAGTTGAACAATTTGCCTCTAAATGACAACCTGCAAAGGGTTTTACTCATGTTCCTTGCATTCCTTCCTCAAGAAGAACTTTTATTTGTCACTGGTGGCTTTACCAGAGTATGCCAGGTGCAATGAAATACAGGGCTGTCACCCTCAAAGAAATTGAGTTCCGCAGCAGTATCAGGCGTTTGAGTTGTGTTCACTTTGTTAAGCAGTTTCTATGGAGTCTACATCCTGAACCTGACAAAACAAAATGCTGAAGGGAGAAGCACACAGGTTTGTGGAGAGTTGGAATGATTCCTCAGCTGCCTTGAGCTGAATGTAGTTCCTAACAGATGAAAAACATTTTTGTTCATTCGAGATAACTGCAAGGCAGCCAAATGATTACATTCAAACTTTCCAAAGCTTGGAAATATTTGCTTCTGACTCACAGCCAAACATGAACAACTGCTGCCCAGAAGGGATATTGTTGTTTGGAAAGAGAGAGACAGCTATAACTGATTGCCATGCTGAGCCTGGAAATTCCATCTCAACCTTATCTTCAGCATCACGCTTCTGCAGCTCTCTCACGAGCTCCACCAATGCTGAAGCAGCAGTCCAGGAGCAGCAGACCCACCTTCATGAGCAACAAACTGCTCCAACAAAAATTGTGGTGGGTCTCTACACTGACAAACGAGTAGTCTAGCAAGCAGGTAGCCCAGAGAACAGAAAGCAGTCATCAGTGTTCCTTCCAAAAAACATAAATGTACTGCATAAGACTCAGCAACTTTTTTTTTTTTAATTTGATTTTGAGTTTTTGATTTGTGTGGTCAAACAAGATGTTCTGCCAGAATTAAATACAGGTCAGCCTTTATCAAATGAGTGTGAATAGTTGGCTATTAACAGAGAATTTGTGACTTCAAATTGCCTATGGCAATTTATTTTTGCACGTTGTGAATGCTATTTCATCTGTTTTTTAAAAAACAGTTGTTCTTGGAGTAAGAACTAAACATTCCAAGGACCTACCATAAATTAAAAGGAAACATGTAGAATCTTTGCAGAAAAAGTCACATAGGAAGTGCCTTCAAAACAGTTTTGCATTGGACTGAGCGAGAGATACCCACTGGGATACTTGCGGAGAATCAAAAGTGACAGACATGCAATATTTGCTCTTTACTTTATTTAAGGTACCAATATGTCTCTATCCAATCTTCCCCAAGAAGTCTTTCTTGAAAATCTTAGTATGATCTTCCCTTTCTCAAGCATCCTGCCATTTTTTTTAATGGGAGAAGGTATTAACTTTAGGAAACAGTAAAAAACACCACTCCCAACTTGAAAACACTGCTTTTCCTGTGGTGCTTCAAGTCTGTGTGTGGATTTCACTTACCACCAACCAAAATGTTCCTTTTCTAAGAGGAGAAAGACCGACTCTTGGAAAGGACTAAAAGATTCTGGGCATTTGGAGTCTCTCCTTGCTGCCAGCCTTTCAGCTAAATACAGTTGCAAACTCTCCACTGTGCATATGGGGATAAAAAGCAGATGTCTTTCAAATCCCCTGAAGTTTCTGTAACTGTCATTTAAAAAAAAACACCTTTGACTTGTGCAGCAGGCAAGCCTGAACTGAAACCACAGGGAGAGAGTAAATATGATCCTCCTGGTGAAACCACAGGGAGAGAGCAAATATGATCCTCCTGGCGTCATTTTTAAAGCCTCTTTTCTGTCTGTAACTGCTCTTTAAATGTAAATAAACACTGTTCACTTAATATGTGAGTTTCTACCCCAGGACTCTATTAGGGATTGCACAACTATTACCTCAGTGTATATTTAGACATTATTAAAACAAATTACTCTATTGCAGTAGAGCTAAGGCCCATTCATTCATTCATTCATGATGGTGGTGGACTGTGCAATGTCCCTGAGGTATGCCAGGAACAACCGTGCTGTTGTAAGCTTACACAATCAGTTATTTAAAATTGATTTATTTTTGTTAATATCATATAATGGCTCCCAGGAGGAGATGAAAACAAACAGATCAGAGCTGATTATGCCTCCAGGTTATAGCTTGAGACAAGGCATTAACTTGTGGGTCTAGAACTCACAGCTACAGAAAGACACTGCTTTGTGCTCTGTGTGCTTTTTTCTTCCTGCCGCCCTTTGAACCTAACAGCATTCATGAACCTCAGGTCTTAAACCACCACAGGCCTGCATTGTACAGCTTGGCCCAAGGTCTCCAGATTGCCTGGACTGTACCTGGCAGAAGTGTAAAGGGGTCTGTCTTGTACACACAGCTATGGGTAGTTTTAAAGCATCCTTTACAGTTTCCCTGTTCTTGGCTTCCTCTAGTCTTTGGCCAGCCACTGGCACTGGATAAAACTGGCCAAAGAAATAATATCCAACAGCTGAAAATCCCTGGTGAACAGAGACAACTACTTTGTTCCCCTTTTTATACCCTGTGTATTGAAAATACCAAAGGCGTGACCTAGAACAAAAAGGTCTGTATTGGAATTGGCTCAGCCTAGATAGAGAATTTGGAGCCATGTTCTGATTTGGCTTCCAAGAGGCATTTTAACATATAGATGTCTCTCTTCCTCTCAAAATCATTGCTCATGGTTTCATCATTTCATGGTTTTTATCATTCATGGACATCATTTCATGTGTTGCATGTTCCTGACTCTCAGTTTGTCTCTATTTTCCAGTCAGAAGAAGGTTTCCATTGCCTTTAATTAACTTTAATTAGACAGTAGTATTACTGTAAAGCAGCCTTCTCTTGCCACAGGAGAGGGGTCATTACTAAGCTTGCTGCTGAGGTCGTTCCTTAACCACTGCTGCTGTAAACAGCTCATGAATTACTTCTGCAGGAACAAAGCAAAAGGCCAGAGACACGATGGCAGCAGTCTGCTATGTCCTGTGTCCACACTCATTCCAAACTGCTGTGAATGCTCTCAAACCAGAGGCTGTTCATCCAGCTGGATGAGGCACACTAGAGACAGTGGCTGAGAATATAATTTCTGAGTAGGACTGTTACACTGGCTGCTGTCAACTGTGGTCAAATGCCTTGTGGCTCAGTCACATATGAAAACTGCAATACTGGGAGCTGCTTTGCTCATAAGTAGTGCACCACGAAGTGGAATTATCTATCATACATGTTCCCCTTCCCAGCAAAGCTGGATAAGGGCTGTCAGATCTTTGCTCTAAACCTAAAATTCTTACCTTGGAGCTAATTGACTGCTGGTTATTTTGTAGCCCCACAAGATTAAATCCTTGGGATTCTGTTGCCTGGTTATGCTTGCCTCTGCAATCCATTCTCTTAGATGGTCCCTGTGGAACAGAATCTGCCTGGTCTGAATGGTGATAGATTGTTGAAAGAAAAGCCATCCCCTATCTGTAAAAGAATCACAAGTTTTCCTTACATTCCCATATCTCTGAGGCTTCAGTAGATAACAAGTCCTTATTTCAATCCTTTGGCAACGATCTTGAGATCTGTCCAATTAAACAGTTCAAGTAAAAGAGGCCAGGACCAAGGATACATATCTGGCTTCTTAAAGTCTAAGTCAACTGATGCTACTTTAATGGTGTTTGGCCTTCAGATCTAGGCCCGATTCAAATCTCTGGGGGCTGAGCTTTCAAGGCAGAGCTGCTCATACATCTCTTGGGCAGCTGTTAGAAGTGTAGCAGACTGACACAGCTGTGACCCTGCAATGTTCCTACACCTGTGGCTGAAGGCTCTCAGTGGACACTTTGGAGTGACACTTCTGAGTGTCTTCTGGGGCTTATTTAGAGAAGGCCTAGACAGCATCTACACATTTAAAAGCTGTTGGGAATCTCTGCATAGTCTGAGGTCTGCCCAGACCTAGCTAGAGCCTCACAGCTTACTTTAACTGTGATCCTCCTTGCATGGGTGGCAGGGCTGTTGCAGGCTCCTAATGCAGCTGTGTCACTCTGTGCTGACAATGGCTTCATTCTTTGGGCCCTGCTTTATTACAAGATGTTTGGTTTGTTTCTTTTCTTTTTAGTGATGGGTATAAAACTTACTGTTGTTTAATTTGAGAGTTCCTTATAAGCTGAATGAAAGGCATGAGGTAAAATTGATTGAAAGTATACATGTCATGAAGACTTGAAATTATTTTCTTCCACGCTGTACCTATTTTGACTATTCAGATGGTTAACTACCCATGGTTTTCACTAGAATCTCTAAATATACCAGTAATGCATAAATGACATTAAATAATGGTAGTGTTACATACATCTATAAATACATGTAGTATATATACAGCACAAATCTGTTTTGTAAATATCAATTTAGGACTCTGCTTTTTTATTCAGAGCTTTTTATCAAGGCAATCTTTTGGTTCAATTTAAAAACCCATGAAATTTCCAATAAAAGTCAAACTCTAGAAAAATAATAGAGCAGGCACTGGGACAAAAAGGATGAGCAAATAATAACGTTTACATGTTGAGTATGTATCAGATTTCAAAAGCAAATGGAATAAACTTAAGCAAAACAGCATGTATTCAGCTGTTGGAATCAGCTATAATATTATGAGAAATCTGTGTACCTCCTATTGTAAATATTTATGCTTTTGAATTTCCTTAGTAAACTGCCAGATATTATTCCCTAAAGAACATTATTTACTTGTTTTAGATTTTAGCTTATCTGCCCTTCAGTTCTGTCATGAGATTGAATTCTCACATTACTGACACATAGGGGTTTTTAAATTGCAGATCAAAGGGGAATACAATTCATACATGCATTACAACATTGTCTTTTAACACCTAGTAGACAATAGTGACTAAAATTTGACTTCATAAGGCATTAAAATTTGAATATGATGCCAGAAAAAGTGCCATAAATCTCCCTGGGGCTGAAATTCACTTGGTTTCCTCATATGAGTAACTTCTGCACAGTCTTCTTTATGCTAAATCAGTGCCAGTACTGCAACACAATTTCAAAGGGAGAATTTCATGCACTTGAAGATCAGGGGATTATTAGTGCAGGGATTATTCTATTTAAATTTACATATGAATTCTGCTCTGTCTCAGTGTACCTGCAATTATTAGGTTTCTGACAATACACAGTCTATTGATCGGTCTTGCTCAAGATTATGGAACAGACCCTGAATTCTAGCCTGCCAATCTAATTCCAAATGATTGTGCATCTGTGGATAATTTTTGTCCTATCTTTCATGCCTTAAATTTTGTCTGCTGTCTACTTTCCCCAGTCCTCAGTAGGGATACAGAGAGGCTTATATGCCTTTGACTTATCTGCCTTGATGCCTACCTGATAAGTCATCATAACAATGTCGTTTGTTATTTTTGCTTTGAGCTTTTAAATGGAAAATGCCCTATTGACTTCAATGACACAAGATCCAGCATTTTTTTTCTATAGGAGGCTGCAAGGGAAATGGAAACTCTCAGTGAAGACTTTATCTCTTCACTAGCTCACAGAGTCAGTAATTTAAGCTTCCTCTATACATTTACCTATCTCATACCCTTTTGGAAAATTTTCTCTTTGATCCAAGATGTGACTGGGCATTAAAGTATGAAACATGCTGCCACAATTGCATATGCTTTCCAACATCACTGATAACATCCTGTTCTGTCATGTTAGTGTGCCTGTTTAACTTATACGTTCCTTAGGTCAAGGACTGTCTACAGTTCCTTGTTTATACAGCAATTATGAAATCTTTGTCCATCTTGATTAGTCCCTAGACATTACAAAAATAAACAAAGCAGTTAGGAATCATCAGTCACATCAGATTTGAACCAGAAGCATAAAGGCAAGGCCTCATCTTCCCTTGTGCCATTCATTCAGTCTTTTTTCAGCACATGACATTTCCACCTTCTCCTTCCCAGCAATTACCATCTCTTATTTTTTCTTTATGTGGCTAAAAAAAAGGTAAGAGAATAATCTCAAAAGTTCTTAGAAAAAATTTGTCATCTGAGCCCCTCTGAGTCCAGACAACAGCACAAAAATAGAAAAGGAGGGGGAAAAAAAGAAAAAAAAGTTTCATTTGGTAAAAAAGTTTTTATCAAAATAGCTGCAATTTGCAAGTATTAAATCTGGTCCACTGTCCTACAGTGGTAAGAACTGGACACTGGCTCTTTATAATTTCACAGCCCTCTGTAGGCTGCCAAATTAAGTATGTTTTGGATGAAAGTCTGAAAAAAGACCTGGCACCAAAAAAAGTTTTGGTGTCCACTTCCAGCCCCAATAGTTTTCTTTTAATCTTTAGCCAGGGCATGGGAAATACAATCCTGCTTCAATAAAAGTATTTAAGTGATCATCTGTTGGACTGGTATGTGACTTGAAATTCGCTCCCTTTATGGGATGAATAAGCTTCATGGAATCTGGTTATAAGCTGAAAAATCACTATGGAAATTTTTACGAACTTTCTTTCCTCTTTACTCCCCCAAATGTAATGTTTTCACTTCTAGAACCACTTTTCCTTCTTCTGAAGGTGTGTGAGGAGTAAACCAAGGGCAGCATATATCTACCTGGAATAATACCTAAAATTCTTCAAGGTTGTCCTACTGTATTTTAGTTCCCTAAATCTCTCTTTCACTGTCATGTGGCCATCTAAGTGATTTTCTGTGTCCTGTTGTATGCTTACAGATAGAAAAAGGAAAAAATAATTATTTACTTTCGGCTAGAGCCTGAAATAGTAAGTGAAAGCAGATGATGAACAACCAAAGTCTCAGTACTGTACATTGGTTTTTCAGGGTTTTTTCCTAGTTCTTTTGAAATCCACACTCCCACTCCCATGTACACGTGGCAGTGTTTGTAGGTTTTGAGCCTTGGGAGTGTTAGCAGCTGAGTCTTGTGTAACCTTTCCACTCCAGGGCGGGAGCTCCTCAGCTTGAGCAGCTAAACCACTGCTGGGCACTGGTCAGCCTGAAGTGAGGAGACCATGGGAAAACAAACAAGCAAACAAAAGCCAGTGTCCTGTGGAAAGCATTGCCCAACAAACAGACAAAAGACAGTGATTTATTTGCTGCTAAGTGACATCTTAAATCAAATACCAAAAGACATTAAAACTCTCTCCATTAAAGGCTCACGATTACTCTCTGTGAGGATATTATACATACTTCTATGACACGGTTCAAATGTTAGGGACTGAAGGACAGCTTGGCCACCTAAATCTGACTTGCCAGTTTCAGTTTGACAATACAATTTTCGCTTGCTATTCTGGGACTCTTAAATAAATTTGTAGTTTGCTCAGCTTTCTTTGTTTAGGCTCAGAGGTTGCTGTGCTTTGATAATAAAAGTAATACTTCGTTTTTACACAATATCTGTCATAAGTGGAAGACAATGCATTTCACAAAATAGATCTGTGTCATTACCCTTTTACCTGAAGGAAAAACAAGGCTTTTAGATGTGAAGAAATTGGCTTTTGATTGTTAAAGTATTACTACATATAAAGCTTTTTTTTTTAAGGAAGATTAGAGCATGCTAATTATTATTTTTTATTTTTGTTTGCTCTTGTGGTAGATCTGTCCTGACATTGTGTTCTTCGTGGTCGTGTGCAAATCATTGAATCCTTCTTTCCCTTTATATTCTTGTCTATTGAAAATAGTGATGATATTTTGGTTTTAATTTTAAAATACTGATGATAATTCAAAGCAGATTAATAAAGTTACATTTAGAAGTAATGGTGAAGTGCTGCAAGACCTTTGGTGCAGAAGTATTTAATGACAGGCAAGGCAATACTATTCATTTGTTACAATATTCTGGACTGCTCCTGAAATACTGATACTAAACCCAAAGAGCCATGACTGTCTACTTACATGAGCCTTATTGGATTAACAAAGTAAAGGAAATTATGGTTTTTAAGGGATCACTTTTTTGTCACCCCCCATGCTGTTCTGCTGCGGCAGTGGCAGGTCCTACATTTACAGCAGCATCTTGGTTTGGATATTCTCTCAATCAGATTTCACCTTGATGGCGGATTTGTAATATGCTGAGTTGCTTTCCTCAAACAGAGGTTCTGGAGCTGGAAAGAGGCAGTTGCATTGCACCCAGCCAGTAGTAAACACCTCTAAAAAGCATGGTACTACAGTCATTCATCTATAAACCATCTCCATATAACCTCCCTTAAGTTTCTCCTGCAGATCTATGCTGGTCCCACCTTTCAACAGGACTAGCTAACCCAGATGTCACTCTTCTTTGCTGGGACCTCACACCCACCCACTTCCCTTTCCTGAAACAGCATGCCAAGGAGCATGATGGATCACACAAGTCCATGCCCAGACATCTGTCTGCTTTCTATTTGGAAAAACAGCTTTTCACATTATATAGCCCAGTGTGCATGTCATCAGACACCCACAGTGTGTCTGGAATGTGGTGATACAGGAGCCTCTTGTTGGCAGCATCCAACATTTTTATCAGCATTTCAGTACTGAGAGGTCTGAGTGCTGAGAGGGGTGGGTTGAACTGAGGATATGAAGTGGTCACTCACTAGAAATGTGAAGGTGTGTGACTGTGATGGGATGCAAACTTTTAACAGTATTTGGTTCCTGGTTCTCACTGTGAAAGAGCCATAAGGGTGCAGGGGAAGAGTCAAAAATTAAATAAAGATGAGGAGAATGAGCCTTTCCACTGCAAAGCTGGAGTGCTGAAAAAGGAAGGGACCTCCTGTTGATATCTGCAGCCTTTGAGGTCTCATTAATCATTCCCTCATTTGCCTTTTACAATGCCAGCCCTAGAGATCCCACTGATTTTTCCCTATTCTTTTCTCTGTACCTTCAGAACCTACTTACCACTGAGCATTTGAATGTTGTGCTTATCATGGAGAAATTTCCAATGATTTCTGAATTAGTTTCTTGGTGTACAGTGTGTTATTTCTCTTGGTTTTCTTTTGAATTGCCTTATTTCTCAATGTTGTTATGCGCAAGAAAATGACTTTTTTTTCTTTTTGTGAGAACATTCTGCCACAAATTAAGCTCTGTGTAGGAAAATGTAGGAAATGCAGGAAAATTAGTTACTATCCCAAATCTAATAAGAAAGAATGAAGAGAACTAATGCTTCTCTGTGGCAGTTTTTCATAGTGTGAGGTAAAACTGTCATCTAGTGGTCATAATCTGTTCCTGAACTACTGTTTTCATTTGGATATAGCCAGAATATTTCTTATACCCAGGATGAAATATACTGAAGTATACCTGAAAATACTGAGCTAGGGAAAAAAAAGTGTCTGAAGGGCTTTGAGGTTAAGTGAAAAGCCTTAGAATCTTTCATAAACAAATTTATAACTTGGTGCAGCAAAGCTGTGAAGTCTCTTTTCCCTCTTTCTCCCACAATTTACCACAGTGACATATCACTTTCTGCTTTACTGAACAGCTGTGGGAGGCTGAAGATCAAGACAACTGAAGCTAAAATAGACCATCAAAATAACCTCTCAATAGTTATCCTGCTACAGTCATTTTACAGGTCAGTCTCAACTACTCTGCAACAAGCATGTTAATGCAATCAGAATAAAGCTGAATGTGCATCTCCTCACTTTGAGCTTCTTTGTGTACCAGTATTCTGCTGCTGCTGATTGGTAAAGGTAATGCTGACACCTACATAATAACTACTGGAGTTCAGTAAATAAGTGTGAAGAACAGCAGGATTGGTACATGGTGTAATAAGAATATGCTCTTAAAAAAAGGAAAATTGGCAGAGCAAAATGCGGTGTTATGAGTTTGATGACTCAGCCTGGAATATTACTCCATAGCATTAGCACTTGCACGTAGTACCTGTGATGCTGTGGACAGCAGCAGCTGTGATTCTCAGATTTTTTTTAATGGAGAAATTAATCTGTAGTGATGAGTGAGGAAGATTTTATGCAAACAGTATCTCCTGGAGTGAACTGGCTAGTGTAAATCATAGTACTTAGTAAACTAGCTTTCTGTCCAGTTTGGTTTCCAGATTCTGTTCATAATTTGTATTTTCAAAAGGTGGTGGATCCCTAGTTTTTGATTAGGATCCCTTTATTCAAGGTACTTTGCAAACTCAGAACTTCAAGATATCATCTGCCTTATGATACTTAAAGTTTTAAGCACATATTGAAGGGCAGTGCTGACGGAGGCAGATGGTGGGGACCACAGGGAAATTACAAGACAGTCTTTATGCAGTTAGAAATAATTTCAGTATGCCCCCACACTCAAGAATGTAATTGCTATTGAGCAGATATCATTGAAGAGGTTTAGCAAAGATATTGAATGAAAACATCTTTCTGGATGTTTATGCCGTGTCTTGACTGAGGACATCCACTGAGGTAGATTCTTTTTAAACTTAACACATGGTCAAAAATAGCTATCATCTTTAGTTCATCAGAGAGAAAAGATTTCTCAATGGTGAATGCAAGGGAGACAAAGTTAGGATGTGAAAGTCTTTCTTACATATTCATTATGAAATATATTTAGTAGTGAATATTCTTTGCTTAGTATTTTCTGTGAATAGGTTTTGATCTGACTGCATAATTTCTATGCAAATGTATTTTTTTAATCTTTCTTTCTAGTTATGACTAAATGCACTGTACAGTTTTATTTCCCTACCAATTAAATTTGAAACAGTTTTTATTCTGCTAAAGATTTTAGATTTATTAAAATTTCATTTTAATAAATTGGGGGTTTTGAAAAAAATTATTTAGAATTCCCTTGCCAATACACTCATTCTCAAGATTTGTGTAAGTACACTTATTCTTTAGATTTGTATGAAGAAACCCCTGCTACATCTAGAGGGAGAATGCTCACGTGAAATTCACCCAGCTCTGACAGGAAAACTTAAGTTTCTGTAGCCAAGAGGATAAACATAGAAGACCCTCAGGTTATTTTAATTCAAAACTGAAAGTAAGCTGAGCAGAACTTCAGCAGTCACGCACTGAACCAAAGGGTTACAATGGACAGCAGGGTTACAAACTAGGCTGTAAGTAGTAAACCATTAAATATGAGTAGGTGATACTGGCAAGAGAACATAGCTGTAAATCCTGCAAGTTGTTGGGATTCAGGGACTGGGTAATGTCTGAAACACCCCTTTGACTGAACTCTGTTATTAGGAAAGCTGTTTGAAGCAGGTAAGTGAGGATATAATTACCTTTCTGCTGATATTTGCAATGTAACCAAATCTTATGCGGTTTTGTTACAGTGATGAAGGGCTTGACCTTGTTCCCATGAAACAATTTCCAGTTAGAGACACCCAGAAATTGATGCATGTACAGTAGCTAGGTTCAGCCTCAGCATTCGTGGTGCATCCATTTTTTAGCACTCCACTGTCATCCTAAAGAACAGGTGAGCAGTTACTCACTCTGTGGATGCACAGCAGCAGAGAATTTGCTGCCGTGCTGTGCGTGTGAGCTGGGTGCTGGGGACTCTCTACAGTCATAAGATAACTGTGAGTATTAACTGCTTGTTTAGAGCAGGCATGGCAGTTAGAACCTGTCAGGAGACTGAAAGATGCGTGTGAAGATAAAATACAGCAGTAAAAGTGCAAGATGCAAATTTACCAAAATTAAATGTTGCAGCATGAGATAGAGCATTGGTAAATGTGGTGAAAGCCAAAACTGTTCTGTACGGGATGAGCTGAAAAGCTGCTGACTTTCTTCCTGTGACTTTGCAACATCCTGAGGAGTTCAGAAGGCAGGCTGGCCTGACTGCTAAGAGTCAGCCAACACAGCATTTTTGTGTGGAGGATGTCTGCACCACAAGAGCAGCATGGTGCACAGAGGAGCAGCAAGCACCCTGAGGGGGAGAGAGGAGTGCACAAAGAGACTCTCTGCTTTAGAATTCCATGCTGCTGGGGACCAAGGGCATACCTGTGCATGTGTGTATACATAAGACTCTTAATCTTATTTTTCACAATCACAAAATAAAATTCTGCTTTTCTGCCCATAGCAGGTCTGAATGTGGAACAAAGTAAAGGACAAAGAAAATAATTAACCAATTAGCAACTTAGCCATGTCCAGGCATGGAACTTATGTGATTTAGTCCCATGTAATAGGCCTGTGAAGGATGTAAAACGCAACAGCTAGACAGCAGGTTAACAGGTAATAGACTTCAGTAAATATATATTGCTTATAAACTGGCAACAATCTACCTTCAAGAGCTGATGAACCCCATTTATGAATATTGAACAATGTAAAACACTTTCCAGTCCACAGAAAAAAAGTCTTAGGAAGTGATGGCACTCTGGTTTTGAGTGGGAAAAACAGATCACTGGTCAGTATAACACCTATTTTAAGTGAGGAATTTTGGAGGATTATGCCTGTGTTGACTGGCTCTCTTCCTTGTTCAGTCACTGGAAACTGAAGTTCCTTTAAAAATTGTTTGTATCTGCTTGATATTCAGCTTTGATCCCTTCCACTCTAAAATGACATGCAAAAATAGAGAAAAGCAATACTTGCTTGCAAAAAGCACCTGGCAAGAGTGGCTGTTTGATAGCTGCTAGAGTGAGAGTAAATAACCAGCCGTATCAGTTTACATGAGTAATACATTTAGGAACTGCAATTAGCTTAGAAGTCTGTTTTCCAAGCACTGTGTCATAGTCCTTGGGAGCTTAGCTCAAAAGAAAGCTCTAACAAAGTGTGTCGAAAGATATTTCTAAATCTAAAGGAAAAATCCAGTTCTTCTGATGTTGCAATCAGACTAAGTACCCAGTCAGTCTTTTAAAATACTGAAATAAGAGGTAGTCAACAGAGGCTTATAAACATGTTTCTTTATTCTTACTGTAAAATCAGTTCATATTTTTGTTAGAAAGGCATCAATCAAAAAAATTTGACAACTGCTACTATATAGAGGACAATTTCTTTTACTTATTTCCAAGGAATATTTTGTGAAAGTGAGAGTAAGTCATCTCAAAATGAGACACAATAAGAAACATAAGCTAATTTGCATACAAAAAATTGAACTTGCAAGTACATTGACAAGAATATCAGTAAAATATCTAGACATACAAATGAAATGAAATTTCCATTTTGATAATAAAAATAAATATTACTACAACTAGCAAGCATTTTATCTTTTTTGTACATTATTGCACATTTATAGAAGATATATTTGTACTTGTTTTGTTTTGTTAAATATTTTGTTTGTTTTTGGTTAAAGTACCCTATGGGTTTTGAGTAATATAAGTATTTTACAGTATCTTAATGCTTATACTCTTAAGACAGAGAGGAATGCCATATCTTCATGGAATCTTATAGAAAAATAATCATACCAGTGATCTGAAACACAGAATGAACATATTTAGTGAAAATCACAAAATCATACAGCAGTTTGGGTTGGAAGGGACCTTAAAAAACATCAAGGCGCACCCCCCTGGCACTGGCAGGGTCACCTTTCACTAGACCAGGTTGCTCAGAACTCCATCCAACCTGTTCTTGAACACTTCAAAGGGTGGGGCATCCACAGCTTCTCTGTCAACCTATTCCAGTGTCTCACCACCCTCAAAGAAAATAATTTCCTCCTAATATTTTATCTAAACTTACTCTCTTTCATTCTGAATCCATTCCCCACTACCCTGTCACTTCATGCTCTTGTAAAAGTCCATTTCTGTCTTTCTTGCAGGTTCTCTTCAGGTACTGGAAGGCCACAATTCGGTCACTCCTAAGTCTCTTTTCCAGGCTGAACAATCCCAGCTCTCTCAGCCTTTCCTCATAGGAGAGGTGTTCCATCCTTCTAATCATCTTGGTGGCCTCTTTTGGATCCGCTCCAGCAGGTCCATGTCCTGCTTGTGCAGGGGACCCCAGAGCTGATGCAGGACCACAGGGGGGGTCTCACAAGAGCAGAGCTCCTTCCCCTGCTGGCCATGCTGCTTTGGTTGCAGCCCAGGACACGTTTGGTTTTCTGGGATGCAAGTGCACTTTGCTGGGTCATGGCCAGCCTCTCATCCACCCCAAGTCCCTTCTCAGCAGGGCTGCTCTCAATCTGCCCCAGTCAGTGTTGATACCGGGGGTCGTCCCAGCCCAGGTGCAGCACCTTGCACTTGGTCTTGTTTAATCTCATGAGATTCCCATTGGCCTACTTATCAACCTTGTCCAGATTCTTCTGGATGACACTGCATAATGGCATGAAATACTGGATATGAATCTAACAAGTGAATTAGTCGTGCTAGTGCAGTCTCCTTCTTAATGGATGACCTTCTAAAGGTATCCTTTATTTCCATTTTCAGAACTAAGTCTTCCCCTACCATTATTTTCTGCTATTTGAGGTATTCAGTGATGATCAGTAGGTCATCAGGTCATGTGTTATTAACATATGTATTAGAAAAAAGTGGCTGTTGGTGGAAGAGTGTTTTGTTTCTGTTCAGACAGAACACTCCACTGGTCTCCCAAATGTGTACATCATAGTGTCAAGTGCATCAAAGAAACAACTACAAGTGACTGACAGAACTAGGATCCTCAGGCAACAACAGCAAAGGGAAGACTGGTCACAACTTCTTTTCCAGGAAAAACTATGGTGTGTGGTCAGTCATATATTCCCAAGGAATAACACATTTTCCCAAGGAAGAAAGCAAAACAGGGAGAAAAAAAGAATTATGGACTCATCAGCAAGCAGATGTGTTTGAACAGACCTAGTGATCTATGCTGCCCCAAAATCTGAAGAAATCCTCCAAGTTTCTTTCTATAAACAGTCTTCCATAAAGAATCTCTTTCCTTTTCTGATGTTGTTGAATCATTCATGTTCCTGGACACAAGTCCTGTGGAAGATTCTGCCCCACTGTCAGATCAGACACTGAGTTGTAAATTACATTTTCCTTCTGAACATAAGTAGTATAAGGTTCCACTTCCATTGTGTCATCCTAGCAAAACAAAACCAAAAACTGTGAACACAAGGAGGAATTTAGCTTCACAAGACTCTGCAAATCTTTCATCTGGACTGAAGAAAATAACTGGGAAATAGTGCTCTCATATTTACTCCTCTTCAACTATAGAAAAAAAATCCCTCTATTTCTTTTTCTACCAAGGAATGTAGATTGCTGTTTCTATCAAAGATTTGGAGGGTGAATCTGAGGTACTGTTTCATTTGCCTCCTTTATCTTCCCTTCTATTCCACTTTTGTTGGCCTGAAAAAAAATTTTATTAGGGTCTGATTCTCTAGAAAGAGCAAATAATATGCTATAGTCTTGACCTTGATTCATTCCTAATCAGTCCACATTTCAGTCTACAGACATGCTAATGGAAGTCCCATGACATGACAGCAAGAATGCTGGTACTTAAACCATTATTCTACATTAATGCAACTGTTTCTGTCAGCAGTAACTGGGAGGGATGGCAGCAGAACAGCAAGAATACTAATAACTAGAATTGACTCTTTAGAAACTGCAGCATCTTTTTAAGCTGATGGCAGAATTTGAGTCTAGTGTATACTGTAGGGGCACAGATACAATATAATTGTAACACATCTTGTCTGTGTAGAGATGCTGTTATTTGGATTTGGCAGCAGAGAACTGAGACAGCTTACAAGTGAATTGCTCAGTTACACAGGAAGCTTCTAACAACATACGATATCAAAAAATATCTCCCAGTTTGCAGCTCAGCTCTCCTTCCATGTTCTTGAGTATGATTGTTTCTTTAATTGTGGATTGACCATGCAAGATAAAGACTGGCCTTCAAAATTCACACAATTATCATTCTGGACACCAAAAGGGATATTCTTTTTCTTTTGGTGTCTGTTAATCTTGGTGCTTAATCTTCTTGTTCACTAACAGTTTTCTTAATATCCCCCAAGCCATGCTGTTGTCTCCCTTCCTGACTATTATTTGGAGAGCAGTTGTGGTCAGAGTATGTGATATGACAAGGGAAATGTGGTGGGACTGACTCCTTGTTAAAATTAAAGGATGGCTTTAGCTGGGTGTTTGCTGTGGAACACACCTCTAGTGTTTGCTCCAGGTCAAAGTTATGGTGAAGATAATAACTTCATTTTGTCCTATAAAGAGCTAAGAGTAAATATATCGGACACCCTAGTACTTGCTGAAAGCGGAGAGTAAAAATCTAATGTTTTCCTTTCACTGGTCATGTTTTCAGGGCTACCAGAATCACCATGATTTGGTGATGGTCTAATTTGCATAATTCTCCTTACCTGTTGTGAATGTATAGGAGCAATTTCAGGAGGTTTGGTTTTGTGGCATGGTCTGTGGAAAAGAAAATAATTAAAATATGTTTAGCTGGATCACAGCTTGGTTTCTTTGATCAAAAGCTTATGAAACATTTCTTTTTCTTGTCTTCAAGAGTAAAACCTTCTCATGTCTCTCTCTCCTTGACATTTGATCCTGAAATTATAGCACCCTACCTTTCTTAAGAAGTTTTTTCCTATGTTTGTGGGTGCTTATACATAAAATGGAAGCAGATTAGAATCAAAGCCCTCTGTAAGGATATACATTTTGCAGTTAGTGAAAAGGTATTGAACTAATTCTTCACCTCTGAGGGAAGAGGCCTGAGAGAAAAACAGTTTGTAACAGGCAAATGAGGAACCTAGCTGAGGTTTTCAGTACAGGTGCTAAGTCATCCTTCCAGTCCACAAATTATTTCTGTAGGTATTCCTCAGAACTACTTTTTTTTTTTTCAAAGGAAATCCTAAAGGGACCAGAGCCCAGCTTCACTCAAGGAATTTTTTAATAAATACAGATAGAATCTGCTGTCCCTTCTGCTCATATTGTTCAGTCCTCTGGCATTTAGTGGAACTTATTAGGCAGCAGAACCAGTGCCCTGATCTAACCAAGAGAGATACTGGCAGACTATGACAGTATCTGAAGAAGATTTACTCTCACAGATTCCTATCAGAATGAAGTGTTCCCCTCTGGGAGGCAATGCAGTCAGGGTCCTTGCCCAACTTCTTCTCATTTATATTTTACTCAGGGCATTATTCTGTGAGGATGTATGCAATGCACAGTGCATAGTGTTTTCAGTGCAGAAATATTTGATGTAGTTAATTTGGTTAATCACAGCAGCACAGACTGACAGAATCATATGATTTCAAGACACAAAAAGTACTTGAAAATTTCTTCTAGCACTAGACAATTTTTCCTTTGCACCTTAGCTTAAGTACATACCTAATACCATGGAGCTTGAAATAGTAAATGACAGCCGGGAAGGCAATAATGATCAGAACACAAGTAATGATGCAGGCATACTGGAAAACGTTGGTGTTGATTTTCTCTAAACATAAAGAGACAGTCTCAGTTATATCTTCTTCTCAGTTTCTTTATTATTTCAGTAGAAGATTAAAGTTGCTTTAGCACATACATGCATTTTCAGCATGCTTGTAAAACAAATAGAATGTCCTTCAGCAGAAAGGAAACATAGTAATGAAACTTTGCTGAGAAATATAAATGGAGTCTCTGTCAGAAGCAAAACTAGATTCCACTAACATCACAGTGGCCACTCATAATACATTTTCACTAAGCCACACCTGAGTTCCTCTCAAGGACTCATCATTTTTCAGTAGTCATAAATATTCTCAAAAGCAACAAGAAAACCAAAGACCAGAACCCAAGGGTCATACATTATCAGACATTCACAATTTGAAATGAAGGAATGTATTTTTTTCTGCTAGCAACTCGAGACTTGGCTCTCCATCTCTCTTACCATTATATTAAAATTTGCATTAAAAAATCCTAATATTTTCATTCCAAGTGATTATTTGAATACAAAGATAATGACTGCTTTCTCCTTGTTTCCATAAGCATTCCCACTACCAAAAGAATACTACCACACTTATATATATCACTCTTAGAGGGGAAGGCATTAGGAAATAATGTCCAGAACACAAAGAAGCCAGTGATGTTGCTGGGCAAAGGCAGTCAGGGATGATACTCTTGTCCCCATAGGACTGCACTGAAGATTTCTGTATATTTTAGAGACTTTCCTTCATAGAAGGAACAAGAGCTGAGAAAGCTGAACAGGGGTTTGAACACAGAGCATACAAAGGGAAGCTCACCTGAGGGACAGCAGGCTATGGACTGGCTCCAGTTCCCAGCTGGGTGGGACACCATGCAGGTGGTCACATTGGTGACATTGGTGCTACATGCTGTGAACTTGCTGAGAACAGTCACTGTCCCGTTGTCGTGGCACTTCTCCTCTGCAGTGGAGCTGCCCTCTGGGACCCAGGAGAGCTGAGCCGGCGGCTTCCCCGCTGCTGCCTCGCACACGGGGCTGCCCTGCTCATCACAGGACAGGCTCAGCCTCGGGGAGGCTGCAAAGCACCAGCAAGGCGACATGCATGGAGTTAGTTTGGCACGGCTGGGCTGGGCTGTTCTTGTCCTCTGCCCCAAATGAACCCGAACTGAACCCGGTGAAAAGAGGAGAATAAGGCTGGGGCTGTCATCCCATCCCATCCCATCCCATGCCATGCCATGCCATGCCATGCCATGCCATGCCATCCCATCCCATCCCATCCCATCCC
>NW_005054320.1:2323701-2334147 GCF_000277835.1 Geospiza fortis
TCTCCCACTTTAACATTGCTGAGAGCCTCAGAGCTCCAAGTCATGCAGAGTATGGCTGACCTCATCTGAAATGACTAAGCATACCTGAGCACTCAAACCGCCCCTGTAAAAGACATGAAAATAAATGTCCTCTGGTCCCTCTGCCCCTAAAGAACATGTTCTTTCCTCAGTCCTCTTTTCTACTGCACACCCTTTTGCTGACTTGTCAGGTTGCACATTTTTTACATGATCACACCTGAGCTCCTTTTCTCTCACTTCCATGACTTCTTGTGGGCCTGCTACAATCAAGTCCTTTGCCAAGGTCTCCTGGTCTGCTTTCTTTGTCCTCCTTATGCTGCCTACACCAGCTTGTGCTCTTGGATATGTATTCAGGAGCTCTGAGGGAAGGTGCAATCTCCCCTTTCCTCTGGGAATTTCATTAAACCTAGAGGGTGTAGTCTACTCTACAGGAGAACTAAACAAACAGAAGAGTTTTTTGTGGTTTTATCCCAGCTGGCAACAAAGCCCCACACAGGCACAAGCTCACTCTTGTAGACTCCCCTACAGTAGGATGTGGAGAGAATCAGAAAGATGAGAAAACTCAGAGGTTAATAGGTAAAGCAAAACCTATGCACACAAGAAAAACAAACATCTCAAGGGCAGGTAGGTGTTCAGCCATTTACAGGAAAGCAGGACTGTATCATGCATGATGGTGACTTGGGAAGACAAACATTATAACTCTAAGCATCTGTTCTTTGTTCTTCCCCCAGTTTTATGTGCTGAGCATGATGCCACATGGTCTGGAATATCCCTATGGCCAGTTGGGGTCAGCTGTCCTGGCTGTGTTCCCTCCCAGCTCTTTTGGACCACAGTCCACTCAGTGGTGGTGTGAGAATCAGAAAAGGCCTTGGCTCTGTGTAAGCACTGCTCAAAACATCTCTGTAATGTCAACACAGTTTCCAGCACAAATCCAGCTCCATAGAAACCACTATGAGGAAAATGAGTTCTTCCCCTGCTAAAAACCAGCACAGTATTCCATTTCTGTTAAAGAGAAAATGTTCAGTGCTGCAAGTGTTTTAATTCAGACCTCTCACCACACCACTGTCTTCTGGAATGGTCTTTTCATGCTGCAAAGTGGCTAAAAGTCATCTGCTGCTGTTTCCTCTGTGATAACCAATTGGTTTGTGACCAGTGTGTTAAGGCAGATTTATGGCGTCCACATCAGCACGTGTCTGCTCAAAGGCTCAGACCAGCATTTTGCACAGCATTTTTCACCTCTTGAGGTGAAATCTCATCTTACAGCTGAACTGAACTGACAGCTTGCTGTGGCTGAAAAAGGGGATAATTAGTGCAGCAAGGCCTCATCTTCTGTGGGCTTGCAGAGAATAAGAGATTTGAAGAGGTGTGAGCTATCAAGCTCATCTTGGTGCAGTGCTAACTATGGGATGGTAATTAAATGTCAGCACTGTTATTTCATTGCACACAAGAGATATGAAATAAAGGGTCGCATATTTATTGTAAATAACATCTCATTTTCAGTTATGTTCTTCACAATTGAGTTGACTCTGGAAAACAGCAATCATTTTTTCTGTTAGCCAGAAAGAGCAGAGCTCAGGAAACCAGGAGTACGTGCTGTCTGTCACACTGATGTGGAAAACAGAGAAGTCAGGTTCTGGGAGTTCTGTACAGCACCAGACTGAACCATTTTATTTTGGTTGTGAATGCAAATCCATTGTGATCAGGTTTCACCTTGGAGACTCATCTGGTAGTATCAGGCCTTTAGACTGAGGTTCTCCAGTTTGACTGCAGCCTCTGAAATCTAATTATGCCACCTCTCATTGTCTCTCCTTGACTGTTGCAAAAGACTTCAAGCCATGTCTGAGAAGGTTGTCAAGCTGTATTGCAGTGCACTGAGTGCACATTCCAATGCACTGACAGATTCCACTTCTATGGAAAAAACAAACTCAGTTGAGGAGTTCACATTTGTGTTTCAAAAATGTGCTGGTTATTGTTGTCATTGTAAGGTTACTGTAATTTGAAAAGACTGGGGGAAAAAATTTGCTCTGTTTTTTTCAGTGTGGTTTATGCAGTGTGTTTAAAAGCTCTCATGAATAACTAGTTGCACCAGCTTCTTTTCAGTATCACTTATTTTGTCATTTCTCCTATTTCTCAGAGACTTTCTCACACTAAGAGAACAAAGGTTTTAAAAACAGAAACATTTGATTGTAAAGCCACTAAACTTTTGAGGGGAATCACTGCAAAATCAGAGACAGTTATGCAGGTTGAAAGTGCTGCTTTCAAACATGAAAGATTTCCAGCCTCTGTTATTCTTCATAGCAGGTTTTAAACCACGGTAGAAATTTTTATTGCCTCAATTTCCATGACAGTCTCTTGCAAAATTTAACTGTTAAAGAGTTTTTTGCACTATAAAGAGACTACTTTACTTTCTCAGACATATTTCTCAGACATCCTCTTGATTCTTTATTTCTTACAGTAATAATTTACCAGAGCATTTTGATGCATCTACCCCCTACACCCTCTGTAGGTATTAAACTTAGAGATACAATGAACTGAAGCAATGATCATACCACAGCCAATGACTAACTGTATCTTGGAATGAATGTAGTATATGAGTCACAGCAAGTCATAAGCAAAAAGGCAGCACTGGACACTTGGAAGAGTTCAGATACAAGTCTGGTTCTGCATCTGTTTTCCCCTTCTACTGCCATAGAGTTCCTGTGACACCCAGCAAGGCTTGTCTGGAATGAAATAAAAGATAAAGAGAAGTGCTTTGTACTAGGGTAGGAATTGCTGATGTACTGACAGATTCTTTTATAGTGTAGCTTTGTCACTTTGAAAACACAGTCACAACAGCACAGGATGGAGTGTGGGCTAAAAACCACCCCTGTGTTTCGGGTGAGAAGCAAGTAGTTAGACTACTTTAAATTTCATTATAGAAACACATCAAATAGCTGACCTAAGTTCATAAGCCTCTGTTTCTTGAAACCTAGATCACAGTTTTTTGAGCATGGATGTATCTTTAAAAGGACACATTAAAAGACTTATAGCTTTATTGCTAGTATCACACTCACACTCTTTTACCCATAGTTATCATTATTCCTTGAAAAGATGTCTTATTTTCATTTTATTCTAGTTAGGCTTTTCCTTTATCTGCAAAATTCCTTTTTTCCTCATACTCATATTGTTATTTTGTTCTTCTTTTAACACATTTCTTTCCTGTCACCACTACCATGCCGCTTGCAGTACTTTTCTTGCTACCAAGGAAAGTATTATTATCACTTTTTCTTGCTGTTTCATGCAAACTGAGATAGTAATCTCACGCTCTTTGTCGTTGGTTTTACAATATGAAGTGCTCATTGAATGGCTGGATTTTTTGAGATTGCAAGCTTCAACATGACTTTATGTGTTGCAGAGGGCTGAGGACACTGATAGCACTCAATAGTGATCCCAAGGTTTCATTCTTCCCTCTCAAGGTGGAATATACCTTTGCAGTTGCCAGTTCCTAGTGTGTAATTTTTCTATGATCTTTCAATTCTCTTAAGCTTTCTCCAGTATCTTTTCAAGCAGTCTTTCAAGACAGCTGATTTTGAAGGCAATGAAAAGATGCTAAAGCTCACTTAGGTAGAGATGTGTTTGATACAGTGTCCCCTTGAAAAAAATTAAGCTGAAAGAATAAAGGGACAACTACAGGGACTACAACTGTCCAAGGGATGGTTAAAGAACTGGGTTAAAGAGAGAAAGAAAAGGCAATTAAATGGTGGGGCCAGTTTTAAGGTAGCTTGCTGATTATGTTTCTCAGCAGCTGATTTTTGCTGTAATTCCATTTAAGTTTTTACTAATGGCATTGGCTGTATCAACAACATGTGAGGAAATTTGTTGAAAGCAGGAAGAACACAGCATTATTAGTATAAAGAATTGATCTGTCACACAAGAAAAATCATTTGGCCTTGATGAGTAGAATGTTAGATGTGTGCTGAAATTCAGCAGCTAAAAATATCATAATAATAAAAAATATGTAGTACAACAAATTTTGACTGGAAAGTTGAATACAGAACCAGGCCTTAATCAGTATTTAAACCAGCTTTTCAGAAAAATGGGTGCTTGTTCTGGTGCTCAAATTGTTTGTGAAAAGTGTTTTCTAATAAAATGCCTGCAATTTGATCCAGCGATTCAGTGTTTTATCCCCATGTAAACATGTTATGTCTCAATATAATATGACTGTAGGGGAAAAAAAAGGATGGGTACACTTCTTAAATGAAGAGAACAAACACTATTGGCCAAATCCTCAGCTGATAATAAATCATTACTGAGATTAATAAGCTCTCACACAGTATATCAGTCTGGCTGTAAACTTTGAACTTTGCTACTTCTGAACTGTGCAAAGTAAATCTTCCTTCTTGCAGGATGTGAGCTGGAATGGATGAGGGCAAAAGGGATTTGCACTGGATGTCAAAGTGCCTTGGGTACTGTGACACCATGTGTGACAAAGTGCTTCCAGTTCTCAGTACAGAAACAGATACAGATTGTTTTATATTTTGTTCTATGTGCTGAACTTGGCCTATTACTCTCGGCCATGTGAGAAGAAAAATAAACCAAGTACTCTTCACTTATGCTTAAGCAGCATTTTCCTACTATTCTAAACAAAAATAGATCATTGTGTGCAAACTGTAGGTTGTGTGCCTTCTTTTTCATACTTTGCAGAGAGCAGATAACAAACTGCTATGAAAACATACATCTGACCTCACTTTTATATGGTTAAAATCCCAGTCATACCTTGTTTAGTGCTTATCTTCAGCATTGCAGTTTTCATCCCAGCACTGTCTTATTCAACACCAAGACAAGGCAGCATAAGAAAATCCTCTATGCTTTTTTCATAAGAATGATTGCACCTCAAACTACAAAATATATCAGCTGTGAGTTTTAAGTAGCACCTACCTCTGAAAGTGCACTCACAGTTAAAGAAAATCTGCTTGCTTTGTAAGTCATGAAGTACGTGGCCAGTTTGGAAGACTGAACTTCCTTCTCTCCATGGTTTTGAAAGCAAAGAAGTTCAGGCACAAACACACTCTGTGTTTGGACCACAGCAAAGTAAAATGTTGGTATCATAAGGATGTGTTTGGAAGATTGGAATATGGCAGTTTAGATGTGTTCTATGAAAATTTTTGCTTTATTTAATGGTACAGAATTATTTTTGAAGAATTTGGATGAGAAAAACAGGCTGCTTGTGTTCAGATGCTTTTAGGGTAAAAGAAGTCAGAAGAATTCCAGCACACAGTCCCAAAGGAGCAGCAAAGAAATAGTGAAATGGAGACAAATGTAAGTTTACCATAATAGATTTTTTTGGCTATGATTTTTTGTATCTGAAGGAAGATTCCACCATAAACTAGAATAGAAGTCAACAGAGACGGATGCAGTGAAACATACTAGGGCAGAGATAGTCAAAAGGCAATAAAACACTGGTACACTAGTGAAAAAAATGTACTGGTTTTATGAAGGAAAGAAACTAAATTGAAAGCAGTAGCATTCAAGGAAGTTATATATGCAGGCAAACTTGAACTGTAGCTAGGTTTCTATGTAAATCAACTTTACTTTCATCCACCTCATAGTCTATTATTCCAACACAATGTCACTGACTTCAGATTTTCACTATTCATAAAACTGAATAACCATAGGGAATCACATCTCATTACTGATAATGGATTTCTTGCAGCTTCCTGTGAAGCACTTGCACATATCCATTGTCACAGGATAAACTACAAAAGCAGTACATACCCAGTCAAATGCTGCAAATGTTAGTTCAATAAAAAGAGATTTATTGCATGGACTTCTCATGGAAGACTGTGCCTGTACTTGCCACTCTCCCTTGGAGTATACACAACCACTTGAGATGTCATGTGTGCTTAGCTAAACTAGAGAAATCTTCCGAGCATAACCAAAAATATTTTAATGTTGAGTCTTTTTCACTGCTGCTACTGAGGATTGTCACAAAAGGATTTTTAGTAGAGATCATGCCCCAACAACTTCAGTAGCTTATTATCCAACTCTACCTGAGGGCAGATCTAGGTATGACAATTAGGAAGCAACCTCAGCCTTTTTTCTGAGCTGCTCCATCTGCTGTGGTAAAAACTAACCCAGTCATACGAAACAACACGCTGAGGAAATGTTAAGGAAAATGTTAATGGAGATAAAGTCTGGTTACATACAACAAATTTTCCATTACTTCATTTCTTTCAGAGTAGCTTGCTCTAGTCTTCAAAAGGGGGGGACATAGTTCCTTCTGAGCTTCATGCAACACTGAAGACTAAAATTATCTGGAGAGAATATGCACATTAGATCAGTTTGACACATGTAGCCTGTGATCTCTGAATGAAAAAACCCTTGCTGCTAGATCTTGCTCAGAAGAGCCAGCCTGATACTGAAGGAAACAAGTTTAGGAGCAGTGCTAGCTAAAAACTTCCCATCAAATGTAGGCTGCTTTTTATTGGGAGCAGGTTGACGAAAAAGGTTTCAGGTGTGAAATTAGATTTCAATGGAACATCTTTCTCTATATTCTTTGAAGGGCAATATAATTGGTTAACTAAGACACCAAGAAATTAAAATCCAAACACCTTAGGGTGAAAACTCTCCACTTTTTGGCATTGGACTTTTTAAAAATATTTCCAGCAAAGTGAATTTTTAAAAATAATTTTTTGCCAGGAGGATTCCTCTTTGTCTCCCCACTTTTTTTTCAATATTCTCTGATGTATTCACACTCCTTTACTTTTTGAGCAACTGTCTTCAAAAATGTATATTGTCTTTGATGCTACCATAATTGATCTGCATTTACTTGAGCAGGTTCCTCAGTATTCTTTTGACATAGTTCTTACCTAGAGAATAGGGATGGATCTTTTACCATCAGTGTGCCTGTTGTGAGGTTAATGATCCAAATAATGTTAATAATGTTCATGAAGTATTTAAATTTTTTCCAGTGGGTAGCACTGGGGTAACCATTTAGAACCCCTCATCATCACATCAGACATTATAGATGGGTGCTCCATCACTGCCAACAATAACTGCTTCTGTTTTGCTCTAAAATACCACAAAGGAGATATTTTTATTTTCTGACCAATAGGAATGAAGTAACTCATTTCTATGTAGTTTAGTTCTATCTGTCCATAACAGGAATGGACACATGCATGCTACATATTATTCAGAGATGTCCAAAGTTTGATTTGGATCTCATGGGCCTATCTGCCTTCCTCCTCCTATACAGAAACAGTTTAAGTTTCTGGAACTGCTCCTTAAATCCTTAGTTCCATTATCAAATCCCTGGATTGCTTTATGATGTCTGGAAAAACATAAGCTCTGAAAATGCAAATGAGCAGTATGTGGGAAACATTAACTGCTGTAGTTAAACTGGATTAAAATTAAGTCAACTACACTAAAAGACAGAAAATTTGGACTGCCATTGCCCTTGGTACAAAAGCCTTTCCCATCTTGATACTGGCCATGCCCCTTAGAATCAAATTCCAGAATTTCTCCCCTCTATCAGCACATCAGAGACCTTCCACTTCTCCTCTGAAAGGTCCAAGAGATTCCGGCCCTGTTTCAAAGTGCCTGCAGCCTCTCTTCAGCAGAAACTACATGTCCAAAAGCTTCAAGTTCCCAAACACTTTCCCAGGCATATTTTTAGGGTGTCAAAAGACTAATTTTCTCAGATGATGTGATTTGGAGGTCTTAGTAAAAAGGCTATTTGTGACAAATTGTATGCTCCAGGCTAAGGGTCACTACATAGTTGCCTACATAGAAGTCATAGGGAAAATACCTGGCAGTCTTGTGACCACTAAGAAAAGATGAGCAGGAGTGGGTATTGGGAAAGCATATCTTAACTGTGCATTACAATTTTTAGCACTTAATTAAAGCCATAGAACAATTTATAGCTTTTATAAAGAAAGGAGCTGTGCACATTTCCCATTCTTACATCCCAAAGGCCAATTGGTCCCAGTTAGACTCACCTGCTAATCTCATGACCATGGTGATGGTGAGCAGCACAAAAACATACACAGTCTTCCCAGCAATCTTCATGTTGGTTCCTGCTTTCATGGCTCAGGTAGCTCCCTCACTCCATCCATCCCTCCACCAACTTAACTGTGGTCATGGGGAGCATTCCTTGCCTGCCAATACATCCTCAGCAGCCAGTGTCAGCGTTTCCTCTCCCCCTTTCCCAGGCCTCTCATTTAGCTGTGCATACTCTGGGCTGACTGGCTCCTCAAAGCTGGAGAGGTTCCTCCTTCTGACTTTTCAGAGCTTCCTGTGCTGAGAATACAGGCAAACACTGAGGAAACAGGCTGAGCAATTCTGCCTTCCGTTCATTGGCTCTCCTCAGGAGGCCGACGAGTGAAGATAAACCCTGCAGCAGAGTTCAGAGAGAGTAAAACCAGAGGAGATTATTCAATGCTGAGTTTAATATCAAAAAAGAAATCTTAGTCTTGGGAAACTAGAGAGAGACTTCACGTTTCTCACTGCTTTACTTCTGCTTGTTCTTTATCACATCTTTGGCACAACCTCCAAGAAAATCCTTCCACATGTCTTCCTCAAAAAAAAAAAAAAAAAAAAAAAAAAAAAAAAAAAAAGCAATCTTAAATCTTCTCTGTAAGTGACATTTTCAATTATTTCTCTCTTAAGTACCTACTTAGCACATGGAATTCTACACTTCCCATATATATACACAGCCTCATGTGAACTTTTAAGTTCAGAACTTGTGAGCTCTTAAATAAGTTACAGGTGTACTCTTACTCTATCTCCACGCTTGCCAGCTAAAATATTACAAATCCAAAGCCCATTTTTTGCAGAATCTGAAAAAAATTGTGAATATGGGACAGTTTTCAGGAAAACTGCAGAATGTCTTATTCTGGAGGGTTGAAACAAGGAAGCAGTAAATATTTCCAAAATGAAACACTGATACTTCACATTCAAATGATGCTTTTGTTTAGAAACTGATCTTATTTGAAGGGGGCAGAAATTTGTACAAAAGCTGAAATAATGAGCAATTTTTTTTTTATTTTTTTGGGCACAGCTGAAATTACATTTTTCTCTGGAAAACAAACACAAAAAACAATTCACTATTACGTGCCCTTAATCTAGTGCAGGCTTCCCATGGGATCACAGACATCCACCTGCTCCAGTGTGGGGCTGCTCCATGGGCTGCAGGTTGATCTCTGCACCAGGGACTGCAGGGGAATTGCTGCTCCAGCACCTGGAACATCTCCTGCCCTTCCTTTTCTGACCTCAGTGTCTGTAGGGCTGTTTCTTTCACACATTCCCACTCCTTTTGCCAGGTGAAGTTGCTTGGCCATTGCCCCCCACTGCTTAAATGTGTTATCTCAGACGATGGGCTATCCATTGAGCAGCAGTGGAGAAGTTTGTGTACTGAAATTTCACCAGGTGACATCTGGTGAAATTTGATGGGTACTAGAAGCTGTAAAGAAATGCAGCAGTCTTTGTGCACAGAGACTTGTTTTCAAAGTTTAATAAGGTTCTTTCCTTTTACATTTGTTTTTCACCAAGTGCTATAACTTTTGTGCCAGCAAAAGTGGAGATGCCTCATGGAGAAGAGAGGAGCCAGCCCGTGAGTGTGGTGAGAGTAAAAAGATGGGATGCGTAAAGCAGCATAAATGTTGGTAGCATGGGGAAGATGCTGAGCAATGTGGGAACACAAATAGGACAGACAAAGAGTTTTGTGTAGATGAGAATTATTTAGGTAAAGCACCTGTGTGTATTATGTTAGTCCTGCATGGGTTGAATTAAGAGCTGCAAAATCCTGTGGCTCACTCTGCTTCTGACAACAGTAATTTTACTGAAAATTTCCACAGGAAAATACTGTCTTTGAATAAGAAACTGGGGTGCCCTTTGAGGAAAAGCTACCTCAAAAATATGAGCTTAAATCAGTATTTTAAAGAGAAGTGATGAATTTCATTTAGCTTTGTCTTAAACTGCTTTTCTCTTTTCCTTGTTTATAAATTAAAAAATGGAAAAACAATTATTGTGGATAAGGACAGGTAATACTTAATTTTGCAATCAGAATGAAGAAGAGACTTGCCCTTGTTCAGAGGGGAAGGGTGAAGCTGTTTCAGAACGAAAAGTCTGTGTTAAATACTTGTCACCAGAAACTGAATGTCGCCCACATCTTTCACTGAAAAATATGTTTGGGAGTTGGTTTTTTTTCAGAATACTCTTGTGTGGGTTGTTTTAAAATAATATTGTATCAGTTTCTCCACTTCCTCACTGATACAATAATTTTAAACTCCAGGGTCCCTCTCCTTTCCTAAGCCACAGCATTTCCTCAGCACAATTCTGTGGTCAGTGGTAGAGAAAAGGCCTCAGCTATTAAAGCTCCAAGTCAGAATAATTAGCAATAAGGACAGAGACATAAGAGGAAAAGACAGAAAACAGATTAAAACTGGCAGG
>NW_005054320.1:2334187-2356425 GCF_000277835.1 Geospiza fortis
TTGTGATGACTGCAGTCTGGTGTTCTGGTTTTGTTCGATCAGACTGGTGTCCCAAAATGGTCTGCATTGATGTTCACTGGAACAGAGTGTGAATTAAAGTCTTATTTAAAGAAGTAAAAGAAAAACTGATAATGATCGTATAAAGAAAATAAAGGAAAACACAAATTCAGATGGATGATCTCTGTCCCAGGAACATCTCATTGACTACTGCTTTTTGTGGGAGGGTGTTCTGTATATTTTTATCCACTTGATTTTTAACATTCAATATAGGATTTTGGCACTCCTCTTGACTGTTCTGAGGTTTTCAGTGTGCTATTCACAGTAACACTGCTTTATTTTCTGAGTATTTACCATTGACCATGGAATTAGTAATGCATGTGAACAGATACCATCAATTTGTTTTAGACAAGGGCATGAAGAGGAAGAAATGTTTATGTAAGTAAAGATAAGAAGACTGGAGAGATAAATAGGCAAAATGTAAGCAGTGTCATGCCTCAAATGTAAAAGAAGTGGTGCTCAAATCTGATGCAAAGACAAGAGGATATTAAGACATAGAAAATGTGCAGACTTGCAGTGTACTGGATACAAGATTGCTGTACAAACCAAAAAAATAAGAGATGCAACAGGATAGAGGAGATTTTGGAAGAGAGAAAAGTCTCTTCTAAATAAGAAAAGTCCAACTTTAAGTTGTCATCATGGAAGATCTTTACTATAGAAATTCATTCAGAACCAGAAATTAGACAGCTATATACTTTAGATATAGAAGAATAATTTGTCATTAAGATACTTTGGAATCAACTTTCTGGTTGAGGGCAGCAGAATTTGGGAAGTGAGATATGAGAAGTCTGTAGAAGGTCATGACAGAAAACAGAAGTTTACCATAAGGATTGATGAGTAATCATAGCAGACTTTTCTTCAAGTTATATATTGAGAGCCAGGATCCCATGACATAGAATTCATAGGAACCTAGATTTATCTGGGTTGGAAGGCACCTTGAAGACCATCTATTTCCAACCCTCCTGTCATAGGCAGGAACATCTTTCCCGAGATCAAGTCGCTCAAAGTCCCAAACAGCCAGGCCATGACACTTCAAGGGATGGGGCATCCACAGCTTCCCTGGGCTGTTCCAGTGTCTCACTACCCTCATAGAACAGAATCTCTTCCTCATATCTAACCTAAACCTACTCTCTTTCAGTTTAAAGCCATTCCCTCTTGTCCTGTTACTACATGCCCCTGTAAGGTCTGTAAGGTCCCTCTCCAACTCTCTAGCAGTTGCCATTAGGAAGGCTGCTCTAAAGTCTCCCTGGAGCTTTCTCTTCTCCAGGCTGAACAACCCCAACTCTCCTCAGTCTCCCTTTATAGTCCAGGTGCTCCAGCCCTCTGATCATCTTGGTGGCCCTTCTCTGGGTTTTCTCCATCAGGTTCACATCCTTCTTATGTAGTGGGCCCCAGATCTAGGTGTAGTACTCCAAGTGGGGTCTCACCAGAGCAGGGCAGAGGGGGAGAATCACCTTGCTTGCCCTGCTGGCTACACTGCTTTGGATGCAGCCCAGAAAGCCAAGCACATCCTGGCGGTGTGCAAAAGGATGTGTTTGACTTTCTGGGCTGCAAGAGGATGTTGCTTCTCATCTCCCAATACCCCCAAGTCTTTCTCCTCAGAGCTGCTATTGATTGATTCTCCACCCAGCCTGTGTTTGTGCTTGGGATTGCCCTGGTCCAGGTGCAGGACCTTGTGCTTGGCCTTGTTGAATTTCATGAGGTCTGTGCAGGCCCAGCCCTCAGGCCTGTCCAGGTCCCTCTGGATGGCATCCCTTCCCTCCAGCGTGTTGACTGCACCTCACAGCTTGGTGTTGTGGGCAAACTCACTGAGGGAGAGCTCAGTCCCACTGTCCCTGTCACCAACAAAAGTGTTAAACTGCCCCTGTCCCGGCCCCAGCTCCTGAGGAATGGCACTCATTGCTGGTCTCCACTGGGATATTGAGCCAGTGACTGCACTGAGTGTGACCATCCAGCCAAATCCTTCTCCACTGTGGTGTGGTCTGGACCTCTCCACTTCAGAGATGGGGATGTTGTGTGGGACAGTGTCATGTGCTTTGCTTGTACAAGGCCAGGTAGATTATATCAGTTACTCTTTCTTCATCCACCAATGCCCTCACCCACCATGGAAGGCCCTCAACTATGCCAGTGAAGCCATGCTGGCTGTTGCAAATCACTTTCTTACTTTCCATGTGCCTTGGTATAATTTCCAGGCGGACCTGCTCCATGATCTTGTCAGGTACAGAGGATGAGACTGAGCCTGTAATGTCCCTGAGTCTTCATTATTTTCCTTTTTAAAAGATGAGAGGAGGTATGTTTCTGTTTTTCCAGTCAGTGAGGGCTTTACCAGATTGCCACATCTGATCTGAAAAAGGAGAGAGTGGGACAGAGGATTACCTACACAAAGAAATAATGCATGTAGAGGAATGAAAGTTGTCGAGATTTGCTGGCTGCATTAATAAGAAACAGTGTGCATTTAATGTAAAGGAAGAAAAGTGGAGAGGCTTGGATAGCTGAAACCTGAGACACAGTTGAGGATGAAGATATTGCCAACAAGTACAACTAAAGATATGCTTTGAGTAAGCGCCCGTTTCCACACAGCAGAAGAGAAACTCAAGCATCATTAGTTTAAGGTGCTATGAAGAATCTTCACAGACTACCTGGAGACTGAACTTTCCCTGTCTTCTGAGTTCTAAGAGCACAGATCTAGGCTCTGCCTGTGGTTTTCAGTGTGGGTTATTGCAGTGCCATTTTATGTTAATTATCGTAAATGTCATCAGATATTATTTGGCAGTCTCTGTGATCTGCTCTGTTTGAAGTGGTTTTACTCAGCTTAAAGTCCTTGCTGGCAGCAGATTCCATGTTAATAACTAATTCAACAAGAAGTGCAAGAACTGTAAAGCTGGTTTTTAACTTTTAACCAAGTGCAGACAGAAATAAAATTTGCTCCAGGAACTGAGTTTCCAATGATGACGTGAATATCAGAATGCTGGAACCCCATCTGGAACAAACTTAAGCTGGCCCAGTTTTGTTGACTTCTCATGAAGGTTCCGTGGCTTTCTTCCTGTGAGAATTCTCCCTGCTGTCTCTTTCCATGTCAGCTGAGAATCCTAAAGATTCAGATAGCTTGATGGTCTGCAAATAAATTAGTAAACCTCTGAAGCTGGAAATGGTTCTGGGAAAGGATCATGATTCTCTGTGTACTGACAGATCTGTTTCAGACACAAAGTGCTCACCCCAACAATGGTTTTGTCCAGCAATTTAGCAAGAAGGTAAAATTGAGGCTGGATTACAGTTTCCAATACCTTGTTCAAGGTATAGGGCATTAAAGCCAATTTAATTATTTCAGAGATTGCAGTGTCTGACACACTTGTCTGTCACTGCCTTTTGATGACCTGTCTTAGAACCTAGATCTTGTCACAATGGTGGGAAAAGAATTTCAGTAATTTTATTTGCATATTCTGTAACAAATACTTTAATTTTGCATATGGAGGTATGTGAAAGAGAAAATGAAAGTATCCATAGCATCTTTCTTTTGTGCAGGCAGATGCAAAACTTCTCTATCTACTTAACTGATGCACTTTGATGTTCCTCCAGCTATTCCATTTCTTGACTCAAACAGAGTTCATCCAGTCTACCTGGAACATGATTGACAGGTCTGCCTCAGATGTGATTGCCTGAATGTTTGCAATTGCAGACTCTGTAATCTGAGCTTTTGTCTTCACCATGCTGTGAAGGCCAGCGTGCAGTGGTCATTTCCTAGCTCACAGATCCCACCACATGGCAAGTCCCCTAGCAGAATGGCATAATGCAGCAGGCTGGTTTTGAAGATATAATTTATGACCTTTGTGGCAGCAAAGTGGCACAATATGCTTATGAAGCCTCTTCCTGGTTGTTCTGTGGTTGGGTGTTGCTTATTCCTAGAAACACCCACACACCTGAAAGTCCTGATGAGAATAAATTTCCTTTTACACAACTCCTACTGGAGGGTAGGTAAGGCTGAGGTGAAGCCCAGACTCCCAGAGTCCTTCTCTGTTCAGGGAAGCTTACATTAAATAACACGACTGAAACCAGGGGACCTGACTTTGAATGCAGAGTTGTTGGGAACCCTTTATACACACGTGTAGGTAAATAAAATATTACTCATGTTTCAAAGTACTGCTGAGGTTGACTGTAGGTAACAAAAGTACTAAAGGCCTCCGTGCAGCCTAGTCTGAAATTCCACTTCCCATCACTTCTGGGAGTCCTGTCCTAACAGCTTCTGCAGGCCAGATCTGTGCTGTGCAGATGCTGACAGAGCAGAGCTCCCTGGGCTGCCTTTGAGCTGGCTTCAGACGCAGAAGCTGTGCAGTGAAGTCAGCACAGCACTGCACACAGCCAGGGCACAGAAACCTGTGTGTGCAACTCTGTGTTACCTGGTGGGAATGAAAGAGTCCACCCAGTGCAATGCAATAGCCTGTCAGCTTTCTTGGAGCCAGTTCAGGGTCACTGACACACAGCAAAGGCTCACAGCTCCTGCTGGGGTGAAGTGTTGTAGCTCTTTTGAAGTCAGCATTAAGATGTTCACCTGCCCAGGCTCCAGAGCAGGTCGCAATGCCTAGGAGTTTTATTTTGTGACACGCTGTGGTTATGTTGCAGCCTGCATCCCAGCAAGGTTCCCCTTGAGCACAACTCCAGATTGTGCAAGGAAGACTGGGCTTGCTTGCAAAAGCGCTCTGAGAGCAGATGACTGAAAAGTGAGGAGGAAGTGGCTCAGAGGACCGGATGAGCTGACACGTTTCCTGAGAGGAAAGGGGCAGGAATGTCCAGATGAAGTGTAACTCCCCTCACTTCTGGATGCCCAAAGCACTGGAGTCTGCCCCTCTTTTCTTTGGTCAGGAGGCTGCAAAGAAATGAGGAATTTTTAAGGCTCTGCTTGAACAACAGGAAGATGTTTCACTTCTCTGATTCCTTAGATACTTGACTTGAGAGATGGACAGGATATCTTCACTTGACAACAAAGAGTGGGGCTATTTTTTTTTTCCAGTGGAGATGCTCCCTAGCAATCTCCCACGATAGGCAAGCTAAGGATATGAAGCAGGAAGTTTTACATTTGAAAACCCTTTGCCGCACGCCAATGATGTGGCCTGGAAGTCTGCTAGCTCAGCAAGTTTGGGACTAACCTTGGCACTGCTCTCAATGCCGTGCTGTGTCTATTATCCCCACTGTGGCTGCACAAAATACCAAGGCTCTATGTGATCTATCCTCCATTATTTCAAGTAACCAGACTAAGAAAACATGAGAAATCTGTGGGGAATTTTTTTCTCACATAGGTCAATGGAAGTTAGTGGAAAGATACTGGTGGATGGAGATGTTTGCAGGATGTAGATGTATTAATTTCATTTTCTGCAACAGATGCTACACATGTAGACAGAAGCAGGAGATTCATTCTTCTGCCTGATTTTGCAGGTTTGGAAAGTTATTTCTGTCTTATTTTGCAGTAAGGGTGAGAGCAGATGACTCTAATAGAGTGGACATTTCTATTTCTATAGAAGAAATTCAAGTGCAGCATCAGACCATTCAAAGGTGCAAGATATTTTCTAATCTTCAGGAGTTAGGCATTGGTTTAAAGGACGATACATAAAGCTTATTATCTCTTTCAGTACTGTGTCTGCATTGTTCTAATTTCTCAAGTTTACCATAATTCATTATTTATGTTTTATGCCAGCTTTCTTTCTTTCTTGTTTCAACAATATCTGGTGATAAAGATGTACACAGCTCATTTATGTGCTAATGTAAAATTACTTCCTTTTCCTACCTTGAACTGGTATGAGATGAGTTGAGACTAGTCCATCACAGCTGTGTTAGGCATAAAATAGTTCAGTGTTCAGTGTTCAATAGTTAATTAAATGTTGGTTTAATTAAGATATGCAAATCCAAAAGAATCTCTGGTATAATTCCAGAAAGGTCAATTTATTCATCAAGTCTTGATTTTTTTGATAGTCTCAATTATTTTAATGTGCAGAATGGAACTTCCTGATTTCATGGTCCTGTTCTTGATACTTTCTGAGGAAAGTAGACTTGATCTGGAGGGTTCCAGATAGTCCAGAGGTAAAGGTCTTTCTTCCAGTTTCTCTACTGACTCATTCTGTCACTTTTACTTTTAATTGTGAATTATAAGCATTGTTTTTGTCTCAGAGAAGCTCCACTCCCAAGGCTACATATATTCCATACCTACAATGCCTGTGCTATGATGGGGATGCATAAATTGGAAATTGAGAACCCATTCAAGCAGACTTGCTAACCCAGCAATTCTTTATTTCTGATACTAATGTATAACAAGAAATCAGCCCTGCTTGCTACAGCAGAACAAATGAGGCCCATCTGGCACACACTGGTGGTATATGCCATTTCTATTATCTGGAAAATAGAGCCTGGATATCCCTGAAAACTGAAAAAAAATTTCTCAGCTTGCTGTCCATTATTCATAGCATTGCCAAAGAAATGCATTGGCTGGGGTTTTGCTCATTGTAACAACAATGGCTAAAACATGAGCTCTCAGAACCATATGGCTCCATCTGGGGCAAAACTCCAAATATCACTTAATTTGGGAACTTGGCAATACTGACAACACTTTGGGTGAAGAAAAGAACATGATGGTACAACGTTGGTAGTGACAATGAATTTGGGGTTTTAGGTTTTAATCAGGTCCGAATTTTTAAACTAGATACTGGTGAATGCAAGTGATGACATTTGACATTTTCAACACCCTAGCACTTGGCAAGCTTGTTTGAACAGCAAGAAGGAAAAGACAGTGAGTCAGAAGGTCAAAAATTGTAATTTCGGTATGTGCTTCCTCATGCTGCTCTGTTCTTTCTTTAGAAACTGCTGTAGCTACTCTTTGAGATTAAAAAAAATGCTGAAAGTAGAATGAAACAGCACTAAAATCCAGGAAATGCTGCAACATGAATTTTGATGAGACAAGTGTGGTACTGAGTGAAGCATTTTAAGCTTCCCAGTTTGGGCTGCCTTTCTGAACCCTGTGCCCTTTGATTATAATAGGAACTTACTGTTTACCCTGATAAGGTATAAATACCAACAGTAGCTTACTAATGAGTTTTGCATGGTTTTCAGTGAGTAGGCAGCAAGAGCATGGCAGCTTTGTTTTCTCCCCAGATCACCTTTCCAGTATATTATTGTGATCCAAATAATGTCTGAACAGATAAATAAATCTTCTGTGATTAAATATTCTGCTTGCTTTCAGGGTATATTAGGATAGATACATTTACTTCATTACATAGACCAACTCAAGCTTCCCAACTTTTCCCTGACAAGACTTGATTCAGTAATACCATCAAGAAAAAAGAATGACTGCATATGGAATGGCACAGATAGTTAATGCCTTGAAACCACAGAGGTTTTTTGGCACATATTAGTATTTTATTTCTTTGAGGATCAAAGATCTAAACTTAAGTCCAGAAAGATCAGAACAAACAGAACAAAAGTCACTGGAGAACACTTGCAACATGGAGTTCAGCCCAGGCTCTGTACCCTACAAACGCATCAAATCTTTTTACAGGTACTGTCTTGAGCAAAAAAAAATAATCTGAGAACTCAAATAATGAAACTGTCTTAAAAATGCCTGGCCCAGGCAGCTGAAATAATTAATATTTGTTGCACTGGACTTTTAACCTGATGAAGTTGACCACCCATATAATCTGTGAGAAGGAATCTGTGTATTTACCAGCTGCCTTTTCTCCTTGCTTTATATATCTGCTGAGAAATGTGTCACAAGCTCCTGTTTCACCAGAAATGCTGAAAGACCAGAAATTACTTTAAAAGTAATCATTTATGTTGCAGAGTTCTCCCATTGTATCTGTTTCCATCCCATCCTACTTTTCAGCTATTATAGCAGCAGTATCTGAGAGATGGGTCTTTTGTTTCTTCTAGAGGAGAAAACCAGCCTTTTCCCTCTGTTCTAGCCCCGGGGTATTGCCAGAATTCACTGAGATCCAAAATGTCTCTTTCACAGCTGTTTCAAAACATGTTGTCTGATAATCCTTGTTTTCCTCATTGTTCAGTGCATAAGACCAAGCAGTTGGGAAAACACACATTTGACTTGTGGTTGATATTAGCAGATTAAAAAACCTACTCCAGTTACTCTTTCATCACCACCTTGTGGTCATTCCAGATGATGCTGTAATGTTTCAAATATACATTAAAATGAAATTGAAATAAAATGCTTTATTCAGCCCAGAGCCCAAAATTTTATTTGCTCAAAGGAGTAGAATGTGGTGAAGGTGGTGTGGTGATATAATATTTTTGAAGGTCTACTTTTTGTGAAACTTTAGGAGAAAGAATGTACCACCATATGATTTTTACCTAATGTAATTGCTTGAATAGATATGGCATAATAATTGGTCATCATTATATGCAGGTTTGTCTTAAAGTATTTAAATTGAAAATTTTAATTAGATTTTTTAAAATCCATAGTGACAATCACCTCTATTTAGACTCCTGTGAAGATTCATCTTTTTTAAGTAAGTTTATTCTTCTGTACATTTGAGAATAAGAAAAGTGACAAAATAGAATTTAAAGAGAATTCTTTCCACATTAAGTCTAAAGACTTAAGAATTTAAGCATTGTAAGAATTCATGCTTCAACCCTATGACATAAGATCTGAAACAAGCAGAATTGAATCGGGGGAACATTTTCTCTGATGTACTTAAAAGCTGTAATTTAAATCATTGTTGTCAAATAAAACATTGAATTTGTAGTTGCCTCTCAATAAATGGGCCAGAACACAGGCACAGTTTTTATTGTGATAGGGTACATATAGGAAGGAGTTTGATAATTCAATATTTTCCTGGTGTAATGGGCTGAGACTCACTGGTTTAGAGGGTTGTTTGTGCTTGCCCTGTCTCTTAACATGTTGTGTTTGGATGACATTATCAGGCAAGACATGAAATGAATAAACTTTACTTGATTCAATGTAAGATAAACTTCTGATGTAAAGATATTAAGCAAATCACTTAATAGGAAAAAGTTCATATGCATGAGTTGAAATACCAGCTGCAGCAAAAACAAGCAAGGGCCAACAAGCCTACTATTGAAAGACAGCAGTAAGAGAAGATTAGGCAGGCACTATCATTTTTGTATTGTTCCACCAGGTGCCTTGTAAGCATTTGCAATCTTATCCTGCAGATTTAACACCAGAAAGTTCCAAATCTCTGAGATCATCCCAGCCAGATCTTTTGCACTGTTTGTCAGGCTAGAGCTTATAGATTTTTAAATTCTTTTGCACAGAGATAAGTCAGGCTCTCTCCAGGCTGATTATTATCCAAAGAATAATCCAACTGAAGCAAAATCCAAGTTTGATTGTGAATAAAAGTCTGGATGCTGACAAAGCCTATACGAAGCCCTAGCACTATGTGCACTTTAAATGCAGCCCTCTGAACCAAGGATGTCCTGCTCAGTGGTAGCTATGAGTGACACACAGCCCATTTTATGATCCTACAAATAACAATCTGTACTTGAAAAAAACAAACTCAAATTTGTTATTAGCTCCCTTTTACAGCAGATATTCCTGTAGTTGAAATTCTGACCTTTTACTCTGTTGTAAACAGGAACTAAATCTGACTCCAGTAGTGTTACTGTGTTTGCAGTCTCATTACTGAGAGAAATCCAGATGAAGGAGATGTATGGGTGTCTGCAGACCTTGATAGATACCTCATAGCCTTATGGCTGTTTTGCCAAGCTGGGCACTATAAAAACCCTTTTAATGGTAGCTAAAATCTTCACTGATAATGCAATAAAGGATGGTGGCTGCATTCTTATGACATCAGTTCTTCAGCAGTTCTTTTTATTTCTAAAGGGAAAAAAAAGTATCTAAATCACTGATACGATTAGGACAAAAGTTTCCATTGGCTGTTAGAATTATGTGTCTGAATGAGATTTCAAGGCTGAAGACAGTTAAATTCCAGAGACTTAGATCTCTAGTCAGCCTTTTCTGTCATATCATCCAATTATTCTGGAGCATGTTTATCTCTGGAAGAGCAGTTCCAAAGAATAGTCTGATTTGCCCATTGCACTTGTGCTCCTCTCATACAAGACACAAGCAGCTTTTGCACTTCATATTCAGGCTTGATCTTGTCCCTGTCTCACACAGGTCTTCCATACATCTGGCTTGTGCCAGATTCCTGTAGTGCAGTACATCTTCAACAACCAAAGTCATGGCTCTCTCTTCACTTCTGTGCTATGACAACCCCATTGTTCTGGTGGATTATTAGGTCCTTGAAGCTGGGGCAGCTTCCACCCCGTGTCATTTTACAGAGTTGGGCTTCCTGTACCTTCTTTGCCTTGTCTCTGTTATGGGGCTGATTTGTAGCTGATAAACCCCACAGCAAAGCTCAGATGGGGTAGGAGTTTCTTCTTGTCTGTGTTTCATATCAGAGAGAGTTTTCTTATTTTGAGCTAGTGGAAAAAACATATTCTTTCTTTAGGACTGAAAATGTGAAAATTACACAGCTTCTCTCCAGTCCTTGTACAAAATGGTAACAATATATGGTTTCTTATGTTTGTGGTGTTGATGATTTTGCAGCGAACTGGTACTCAGGCATTAGTAAGAGTGGAGTTCTGATCCAATGTCCTGAAACTGAAGGCCTCCCAGATACTGCAAGAGAACCTAAGGAATGGAGCAGAGGCCATGGACACTTAGCACATTCTCCTCAAGCTTGGCAACTGGTACCAATCCTCTTCCACATGCCTGTTCTAGTGCATACTGTCTATCTCTGGAAAATTCAGCATCATCAGAAGCAAAATCACATAGCCTAGGGGAGCTTGGAGCACTTGTCAGGCCTATTTGTCCATTGGATACTTGCCAACGTGAGAAGATGTGCTGGAAAGAACCCTCTATTATTGTAGTTTGCTCCTGCCACTTCTGGCAGTTATTGGCAGGCCTGACAGGATATCCTAGGTTTGTGTTCTTTGCTCCCCATCTCTAAAATACTAAAACAATCACATGACTTATCTCAATGATAGAGAGTTAGTTGCTTAGATATATGATCAGCACTCCCATTTATAATAATCAAGCACCTTTTTGCTGCAGCAAGACCTCTTTCACTGCAGACTTGATCTTCACATTAATTTAAAAATATATTCAGGGCAGTGTAGCTTTCTGTTACAGGATTCTTTGTGGCTTTCAGTCACGCAGTTGCATTACCACAAAGAACTAATAGCAACCCCAATCTAGTTTTGTGAAGTACTTACTGTGCTACTTCTCAGTGCAAAAGGAAAATGTTCTTGTTGCTCTGATGTCTGATTTACACACCACACTTTTTTTTTCAAGAAACTTTCAAAAACCCACTTTTTTAAAAACAGTTTACATTGCTTAGAAACTCTAGTGCCAATACAGGCACACATATAAGCCTGCATGCCTAGGTGGTGCCTCTTAGTATGTTTATAATTTCTCAAATACTTAATAAAACACGGATGGGTCTGTGCAGAAGCTTCTTTTAGCTAACAGTCAACCTACCAATTGTATTAGGTGGAAATCTTACTTTTGCCTGTGCTCTTCAGATGTACTGCTGATGACAGAGTGGCTGTGAGGGGGAAAAGCATAAGAAATGTCTGGGGCACAGGGAATGTCAAAACCTCCAAAACCAGACCACAACAGGTTTATCTCTGTCTCTTGCTGTATCTAGTCATTGATGTGGTCATTCATCTGGTCATAAGAAAAGAGCTTGGTATGTCAAGACATGCAAAAAGAAAAATAAAACAAAGAGGTTTTTATCCAATGCAGACATATTATGGCTTCTGTGAAAATTCCCAGCACGGGTTGCAACTTCATGTGGCTCAGTGATACAGGACAAAATAAAATGGAAATAAACCTATCCACAGCATCTGCATGTTTCCAAAGAACAATTCAATTCATTTATATCCCAGAAGCAAGAACAACCATAGAATTTTTCTGTAGAAAAAGCATCCTTGCAATGTCTCCCTTCTGGAGGTGCACACTCATTGGCAGATTTGAGGCCTCCCAGAGAGTGAGTGAGATACAAAATACTTAATGAAATTAAGGTTTTCACATGGAGTTCGGACACCTGTAATTCCAGTAATGAAACTATGCAGTGCTCCTTCTCATCAATGGCTAGAAGGGGCCAGCTAGAAGTAGTTGCCTCTGGTCATGGTTTTGACACAGCTAGAGGCAAAAAGCAGAAAGAAAGGCTGGCTCATGACTTTCTGCTTCAACCACTGGCTCTGCTGGTTTTGACCCATTTTTTGAGAAAAGTGTCTCTACACGGAATACCTCTGTAAAGTGGAAGCCAAGGATCTCAGTGCCACAGGCTCTCAGGACAGTTACTGACCCACACAGGGCAGGTAAAGTTAGACGTTGTTTTTTCACAGCTCTTCATCTTTTTCATCTTTCTGGCACACAGACTTCTCTTTCAGGCTTATGTGATCTACAAGGAAAAAAAATTATAAGCAAGTTCCTAAAGCAAGCTCATTCTGCATGGGGCATATGGACTAAATGATGTGAGAAGAGTGACGCTTGTCACTCTTGCTCAGTTTCCTTCCTGCTCTTCATGACTATTTGGGATTTGGTTTGATGGTCATGGTTATTGGTTTCTTCTTGAGATACTCCTATGGGACTTTTCCTCGGAACCCTAGACACTCATGACAAATCTAGCAATCCTAAATCCCCCTGACTTGGGAAATGCAATGAGTCTTGTTCTCTGCCCTGTTACTCACCTAGGGCTATGTCACTCTTGCTCCATTTCCCCTTTTGGAAATGGCAGGCCTAGCCCTTTGTTTTTATTTTGCTTCTACTTAAATGCTTAGAATTGGCTTGAATTTCAATTTATACAGGTATCTTCCTGTCCCTAGTAATCTTTCTGTTTCAAAATTATATAATTGCTTTTCCCAAGACTCCTAGGATCTGGGTCTACACTCACATATCTGAGTATAAAATCTTATAGCAGCACTGGACTGTACCTGTGCTTTCATTCTCTGGATGTTCCTTTGGGAAGAAAGGAACATACAGGACTGTCTTCTTTGGGAAGAATGGGAAGAAAGATCCAGTGAATAGTGCACTGAATATATGAATTGTATGGTTATGAACTCTTTATCCCCTGATTAATTCTGGCCAGGCCTTTATGAGAACTCAGCACTAATAGAAAGGCAAAGACTACAAAACATTTACCACCAAATCTCACATATGTCACTGCTTCAGGTTTTCAGATGAAATATTATCCACACTTTCTAGTATGAGAAAAATGTTAATCTAAATGAAAAAGTAAACGAAAAAATATCAGGCTGAGGCAGATATTTACCACAGTAAATTCCAGCCCAAACTCATAACATTTGATAATATTATAAAGTGAGACTTTTATAATGGGAACTGTTGCTCACTCTTAAGAGTTGATTGTTCCCATCCTATCTACAAGCACTCATGATTCTGCACAGGCTTGCCTAAAGCCTACTTGTGAAAAAAACATGGTATAATTTCACCAGACTAAAAGGCTTTTTCTCCTACTCATGTTTCAGGACATTCTTTTCTGGAATAAAGCTTGTTAGCCTCTCCTTTTTAATCTAATCCCTTTCCAAAGTGATACATTTCACTAAGCAAAAGGTCCTGAAGCCACTTTTGTGACTTCCATTAGGCCCACTGCATGAAAGAAAAGGGTCCCTGGGTCAAGATGCCACACTCTGTAGTCTAACCTAAGTTCAGCCTTGTTCCAGATTTCAGACTTCCTGTTTTCTATTGAGCAGGTAATTGCATGTAGTTTTCTAACTATAATCCTATGCATATTAGAAGTGCTATTGTGAGAGTAAACATGCTGAAGATTAAGAGGTGCTTACCCAGCAAGGTATTGCTAACGTAGGATAAATAGAACAGAGCTCTCTGGAGAGCTGACACACTGAAAATATGGGGGTGGATTTTTCATAATCCTCTGATGGACAGATACACTAAGTAGAACTGAAAAGAACCTGTGATCACAGATTTTCTTCCTTGCAAATAAGCATCTGTGGCAGGGGAAGATTTGAAACTTACTGATCTCTCTTTTGGTAATGGAAAGTTAGAAGCAATGGCTTGTTTTCTCACAAGAAGCTCCACCTACTCTTTGTTCACTTTGCACCATTAGTGTGAACATACTACATACTACATCAAGATGATGATAGGAAAAAATAGCAAAGAAAGTTATATGTTAAATGCACATTATTAAAGATTTGAAAATTAGGCAGTTAGAAGCAGTAAGAAAAGGCCCAAACATTGCATAGCACATGTGCATTATTTTACAGTCAGTAATTAGTCAGAATGGGGCAGTGTACACAAACCACAGGGAAAGACTATGCAGAAAGAATTAACAAGGGACTTTTATTTTGACCATCTGTGGCTGGGCCTTCACTGGAATGACCTGCAGCTGAGGCAAATGGTGTCTGTAGGAGAAAAGAAACTGCAGGGGAAAGAGCTTTATTAGAAGATGTGGTGATAGCCTTTCACTTGCTTGACACCGACACCGTGCTGGAACTTGGAGTAGTGTCTTCTCCTGGATTGAAGGTGCGTTCTCTTTCCTCCCCCAAGAGAGTTCAAGAATGGATTATCTGCAAATGGGCAAAGCTCCGAAGTCTGTTTGTGGTCCTGTGGGTTCCAGGGTGTGATGCTGAGCCTTGCTGTCATAGAGAGAAGCAAAACCTGTAGCTGGGTTTGTAGAAAGGAGCTTCTAAAAGAGATACTACTGCTTTCTTTTCTCTCATGCTCTGGCTGGATACCCCCATCTGCAGTGATGATGTTACTGCTGTAATCTCAGCCTGACAGGGCCTAGCAGGGAAGGACCAGAGCAACTTCTCTGCAGCACTCGGAAATTTTGACCCAGACTAGTGATGGCTCCTGGCTGTACCAAGTTGCTTGGGCTCAAAGTTGAATGAAATATTCAGTACAAGTACACTTGTTAATGAGGTGTGTCCTCACAGTGTGCACAAAGCTCAACTGATTCAAATCAGTTGAGTGGCTTCCAGCATGCTATATTTGTTTTCCTACAGAAACTCACTCACCAGGGCTACTACAATATGTTTCTTTTATTTCTGCAAATAAGGGTGAGGTAAAGGCTAGGTTTGAAGAAGAAACAAAAGCAAAGATCCAATTAAAATAAATTCCAAGATTCTATATTTATATGGCTATTTCATTTGTCTCAACTCTCAGGCTGTACACTTCATCAGAGCATTATTAGGAATGACTGTACCATAGAAAGTAATTCACCCAGGACTACATTCACCAGCATAATACCAAGTACTACATCAGTACAATATTTTGCTGCTGCATCATGAGTTGACATACAGAACAATTAAGCAGCTGGGTGAATGTGGGTGAGAAATTATGTCCTTTTCACCTCCAACCTTTTCTCTGCTTCAAAAGTGGACTGAAAATTCTATTTCTCTTACATCTGCATGGGAATACATTTATTGATAAGCCTCCAGATATTTTTAATCTGGTTATTCATATCTTGGTGCATGAGACTACATAGACTTGCCAATGTTCTTTCTTATGTGTTTGTTACATGTAAAACCAGATAACAGTTCTAAAATATGCTATCTATTCTTTAATCTCTATCTTATGAATCAGGCAAATAACAACACTTATCTTTAAGGGCAGACAGAGAGTTTAAACTAAGCCAAAACAGCACTTGATTAACTGTGGGGTTTTGGGGTTTTTTGGGAGGGTTTTTTGTGCATTTTTTTATTTTTGGGTGACTTCAGGGAAGTTTCAAAGGTCTTTCTAAATGTTGAATCTGAATACTTAATTCTAAGGCATTTATGGTTGAAGTAAATTGAAGCATTCATAAATTCAACATTAATCATATGGGTATTTCCAGCTCTGCAGTTGTACATCAATGTCACTGTGCACTTATTTACCCTTACTTTTCCAGCTTGTCCATAGGAAGGCTGTGGAAGATCATTCCAAAAGTCTTTAGGAGAAGGCATAAAACATTGCCTGCTCTCCCTGCTGCCCAGAGCAGGTCCAGTCACTACCTTGGTTACACAGTCACGGCTGAAGCCCATGTTATCACTGGTGAGAGCGCTGCAGTGGCATGCATGAAACACCAAAAAGCCCTCACAGAAGTATTAATTTCCTGGAGTGCACAATTTCTCTCACTTAAAATGTGCACCTTGTTTTCCCCAGGAAATGCTTTTGATTTTCTGGATGATACCCAAACCTGGTATGCCTTGTTGAAGGCATGTAACTGAGCCTGTGTCTCACTGGGCAGGGGCCCCAGGCAGCCACTTGGATATGCAGTCTGCTCCAGAACAACCTCCTGTCCTCAACTTTACATGTCAGTAAAAAGCACAGTTTGATGCACATTGCTCTGAGCAGTTTCAGTTATGAGATTTTATTAATATGAATCTTTTGCCTACCTACTTTTTTCTGTTTTGAGGAAAATCTCATTATGAGTGCCCGAACACAGAGAAATCATCAGTTTACATCAGGCCAAAAAGTCACATAAGAGCAACTGGCATGCATGGATATGTAGCTGGAAACCTCTAGATTTGGGACTTCTTGTTTTCCTAACAAAAGATGACCATTTTCCTAAGCTGCTTCTTGCCACTTGTTGTCCCAAAAACAAACCCCTATGATGTTCATTCCTTTTTCCCATTTCTTCCAAGAGCGGATGAAGAAAGGTCATTGTGATACTTCCTCTGCTGTGAGTTTGCAGTGTGACCTTGTGACAAGGAAATCTGAAGTCAACCCCCTGACTGGCCCTGTCCTTCTGGAAGACTTCCAGTTCTTGAAGAACACAGGCCAATATCATTATACTGTAGCTCCTGCAGTGAATATTCTTCTTTTATTTTTCCATTGAGCTGCTGATTAGCAGCCTGGTTCTGATGCAAATTTCCAACAGCAGTGGGGACCACAATGCTAAGAAGCAATTGGTGTGCATTTCCCTGACCTCCAGCTCTGACAGCTCCTTGCTCCCCAACAGGTCAATCCACTGGCTCATGGATGAAATAGCAAGGGGCATCACTCTTGCTAACAACCTGAATTTGTTAGAACGTATTTCCTTTAGTTGGTATTAAGGGGTTTTGGATAGTTTTTGTTTTGGGTTTGTGGGGTTTTTTACGTTTTATTTTGTTTTGGCTTTTTTTGAGGAAGGCAATAGTTTAATACTGGTATATGTGAAAACAACAACAACAACAAAAGACAAGTGCCACAAAAAAATTCATGCAAATTTTTTCTGCTGTTGTGATTTAACCCTGGCCAGCAACTAAGCCCTCTGACAGCTACTTGCTAATTAACTACTTCCCCAGGTAGGATTGAAAAGAGAATTGGAAGGGTAAAAATGAGAAAATTTGTGGGTTGAGAAGAAAACAGTTTAATAGTAAAACAACATTGCATGTGTAAAAAAGCAAAACAAGGAATTCATTCACTACCTTCTATCAACAGACAGCTGTTGAGCCATCTCCAGGAAAGCAGGGATCCATCAGGCATAACAGTGGCTTGAGAAGACAAATGCCATAATGCCAAATGTCTCCCAGGGTGTGCTGCATGCTGATTAACAGCTGAACAGCAGTCATGGCTATAAACTCAATCTAGCACTTTCCAACCAAATTTGTCATCATCATGTACTGAACACACCAGCAAGAAGGGCAGTTTTCAGTGAGAGGAAGGAGAGATACCCTTGTCTGCTCTGGGAGTTGCCCTGGAGCCTGTGCTGAAACTCTGAGTCCAGAATGCTCAGGTTGTTGTATGCTCCCTCCTGCAGAAGGATTTGGGATGGCTTTGAGAGTAAATAGAACAAGGAGTAGGGGTAAGGCTTGTTACAGAACCCTGTGGACTCTGATATGTGAATCTGATCTTTTTTACCCTCATGGAGGAAAGAGAGACCCTGACCTATTTGAATGGAAACTGTAACAAAAGCTATGAGCTATTTTTCCTTCGGGCTGGAGACCTGGCCAGTCTGGAGAAAAGCTAAAGAAACCCAGTAAGTGGAGCTCACAAAGAACATGTCCTGAATACCACGGACACTGATGGCTGTGGCTGACCTAGGTCACATCATTTGTTGGTATCTCTGAAACTGTGACCTGCCCTGGAGCCTGTGAAGAGAGGGAAGGGAGCTGATCCTCTCTGTGTGGTCCCTTTGTCTGTAACAACCCCCGTGAGAGCCAAGCAGAGCTGCAGCTCTGCGGATGGTCCAGCCCCAGAGCGAGCCTGCCAGCAGAGAAGCTCTGAGCACCAAGGTTTGCAGGGGCAGGTGCTCAGAGCTGCTCTGCTGCTGCACAGAGGAGATGGAGCTGAGCACGAATTGCAGGCAGGCAGCTGATGAGAACTCAGACACCAGGACAGCTACAAGTACCAGCTAAAGTCCCTGTGGTTTTCTGCTTGCTGGCCTCCAGGTAGTTAGGTTACCATAAAGAATTAGCAGTATTTTATTTAGCTTCTGAATTGTTTATTCTTCTAGCTCTTATCTCTGGGTGCACTCACATTGTGTGTCAGCTCTGCAGAATGCAGACTCTGCTGTGACCAAACAGCTCCATGCGTTAACAGATGGACAGAATGGAGCTGGGTCTGTAAATGTGAAAGGAGCAATGTCATGGTGCTGAGCCAGCAGAATCATTGTCTGCATCCTGCTGGTGTCCTGCAAAAACCTCCTCAGGCAGGGATTACAGCAGTGTATTGGCTGCACCAGGAAAGGGTGAGAGGTGGCAGGGCAGTGGTAGAAAAGCTGCACAGGAGAGGGAGTGCAGTGATACAGCATTTCCTCTGAGGCATAAAGCTAGATAACTGTTGCATAGGTTACTTTGCTGAGGCTGAAAAGCAGGATTTTTTGATCTTCGATGTTTAGATGAGGGGCTTGGCCCTGACTCCTTCAGTAGCTGATTCAGATGTGAAATGAGGCTCACAAAGCTTGAGAGATGGGGTCAGGCCCGGGTAGAAGCAGTGAAGGAACAACAAAGATCTAGGTCGTGTTCCAGCTTAGACATCTCTGGTCTCTGCCCTCTCCTCCTCCTTGCACTTGTCAGGCAAACTAACTCAGCCTTAGACAAGTATTCTTCCATGGTTCAGAGGCTTAGCAATGGCAGTATGTCATCAGATGAACAATTAAACTCAAGGGTTCCTTTGTGACAGGACCAGTACGATGTGTTTAAATAAATTAACATTCAAGACCTGTGTTCTGTGGGCTGCAGCTCTCTGGATTATGCAAAGGGATAAATTAGAGTGAGCCTTAGATATCAGGATTGGAAAAATTTCTGTGCTTCATGCAGCACAGAAATAACTGCTCAAGCTCAAAAAGATTCTCTCTTTTTTTTTGTTGTTTTTGTTTTTGTAGCTGGTGGTGAAACACTTCAAAATTTTTATTGCAAAAATGAGAGTTGTTCAAATTTATCTTCAGTCCTGTGTGGTCATCCTGGGAAAGCTGCTGCTCAATTACTACACACAAACATTTTTTCTTGATTTTTTTTTTCTAGAGGACATGCTACTTAAATACTAGAATACAAAGTACCTGAAATGGAATTACTTAATTTAATACAACATGAGTTAATTTCCAATTGCATATATGTTAGATTTGACCTTATACAGAAAGATTGATACTTGCATGCATGGTAACAGCACCTGTAGTTGCACCAGAGAGAGGATGGAAGACAGAGCTGACAGGGTTGGGGAGGATCCAGCTTGCAAGCTGTGCTTCTACACAATTACATTGGCTGCACTGTAGATGTTTGCTTCCTTCTTCTGAGAGCTCTGGTTCTTGCTGAGTTCTTGCTGCAGGCCATATCACTGACATTTAACAGCACTTTCTTTCATCTTTGCTCAAGCCCAGACACCTCTGCTGGTGGGAGCTGCCTTGATTTGCACCAGTTTAACATTGTCCTAGGAAACAAAGTACCAACACTGTAAATGTGAGGACAAGGCTGTTGTTGGAATGCAGTTTTGGTTTCTAGGAGTTTAAAAACAGAATTCCTCCCTTTTATTTGTTACAGAAACCCAATACCATAAGGCTTCATGTCTGTGGTCTCACATGAGCATGACCAGAGCTGGCCTTGCTCCAGCTAGCACCCAAAGGAGAGGTACCAAGAGCCCTGGCACAGAGTGCAGCTAACGTGTGACTCAAAGACAGCAGTTAGTTCTGTCTCTGTGGTGTTTGCAGAGGAATTCGGGGCAGCAACTGCACCTTCTGCCAGAGGCCAGCTTAGACAGACTAATCAGCCAAGCTGCCAGGAATCCCCAGCAGTTACAACAGCAGCAGACCTGTTCAGCTTTCATGCAATACCTTCTGCCTTTCTATACTGACGCTACCTTCCCTGGCTTTCTTTGCCTAGCAAAAAAGAGGCCAAAAGACTGGCTCTGAGCTCAGATGGGTATTTTGCTGCTTCTTTAATCTTCATAGCCTGGCAATATTTATTCAGATCCCTCCATCAGGTGGAAAACCCCTAACCATTCCCTTTGTATTTTTTCTTCTGAATGATTTATGGCAGCAGGAAGAGCCAGGTGCGGACTTCCCTCCCTCCCTGTCTGCCTCAACTGAGCTGTTCCAGTCCTTGGACAAAACTCCATGAACACGTGCAGGACTGATGGGTTTGGGACAGACTGAGGTGACCGTGCATGCCATTAATTAGTACCAGAAGTCCTTCTAAGCTCCTCTGGACTGGCCAAAGGGGTTTATGCGTATTGTGTCCCGTACATACCTATTAAAGAAGAGGTAGAGCTCAAAAACAGCCAGCAAGAACAGGAGACTCGTAAGGCTGATAAGGCTGATGACACAGGGAAGAAATAATCCAATCTTCTCTAAGGAGAAACAGATGCTCTTTTAGGTACATCTTACAGACCCTGTTTCCCTTGTGCCTCTGTCAGGATGGACAATACTCTCTGTGTGCTCTACTTCAGAGGATGACCTAAGACAGCTCGAATACAGTGCCAGACACACAACTGGGAAGAAACAACATCCCCCCAAGTCCTTGATGGAGGAAGCTTGTCTTCCACTGTATAGCCACTCCTGCCCACAGCACTGCTGCAGGCTTTGCATGTGCATCCCAGCAAATCTCAGCTCTCATTCTCTTCCAGATGAGTATTTCATGGCTGCACACAACTTCCCAGCCACATCTTAAGCTTCAGCCTCTAAAGCCTTCACCTACCAGCCCAGCTTTGAGAGCTGTAAACTGGCTTTCAGTCTTCCTGTCACAACCCATGTGTAACCAAACAATTAGCAACATGTAATGGCACCACTGAATTACAATACATATTCCGGGTGATCGTACCATTGACACATTTGTGTTTCATGACCTTCTGAATTAATCCCACCTTTCCATTCATCCCTGGAGGTGGATGGCAAATCCACTGCATCCATCTTTCCTACAACTTCACAAAGGGTTTTACAGTTCTGACAGTACCTATGTTTATCCTTCCGCGTCCCAGCAAATTTCTTACTGGAAACTCAGCTGCCACATTTCATGCTGCAATCCTGCCAGGGCCACTCGTGTTTGCTTGGTGCATGAACAGAGGGCTGAACAGGGCTCTGAACACTGAAAGCACAAAGGGAAGCTCACCTGAGGGACAGCAGGGTGTGGTCTGGCTCCAGTTCCCAGCTGGGTGGGACACCATGCAGGTGGTCACACTGGTGACATTGGTGCTACATGCTGTGAACTTGCTGAGAACAGTCACTGTCCCGTTGTCGTGGCACTTCTCCTCTGCAGTGGAGCTGCCCTCTGGGACCCAGGAGAGCTGAGCCGGCGGCTTCCCCGCTGCTGCCTCGCACACGGGGCTGCCCTGCTCATCACAGGACAGGCTCAGCCTCGGGGAGGCTGCAAAGCACCAGCAAGGCGACATGCATGGAGTTAGTTTGGCACGGCTGGGCTGGGCTGTTCTTGTCCTCTGCCCCAAATGAACCCGAACTGAACCCGGTGAAAAGAGGAGAATAAGGCTGGGGCTGTCATCCCATCCCATGCCATCCCATGCCATCCCATGCCATCCCATGCCATCCCATGCCATCCCATCCCATCCCATCCCATCCCATCCCATCCCATCCCATCCCATCCCATCCCATCCCAGTTGCATTCCATTCCATTCCATTCCATTCCATTCCATTCCATTCCATTCCATTCCATTCCACTCCACTCCACCCCATCCCATCCCATCCCATCCCATGGCAGGGACACCTCCCACTGTCCCAGGTGCTCCCAGCCCCAGTGTCCAGCCTGGCCTTGGGCACTGCCAGGGATCCAGGGGCAGC
>NW_005054320.1:2357135-2365801 GCF_000277835.1 Geospiza fortis
GTCCCCCTGCCCATTGTCTTCAGCAGTTCCGCATCCAAAGGCTGTGCTTGTGTGAGCAAATCCTCCAGTGGCTTGCTCGCGGGACCTGAAATACAGGAATATGACTGTTGCATCTGGCCACATGACAGTGACTTTTCTCTCAAACTGTTGCTGCCCACAAAGTAAGCAACTTTTACTTCTGCATTTATGTGAAATCCAACACTCTGGGCAAAGGCCTTGTCTACACCTCTCAGGCATTACACAGGTGCACATAACACTGGTGGAGCTTTGTGTAGGAGGGAAGGATTTTGCCTCATGTCTCAGGGTTTTCTTATAGGTGCATTAGTGCTGCCTACACGTACAAAGGCAGCCTCTTTTGTGAGGCCCTTGTGAGACTGAGAGAAAAGAAGAGTCTGAGGAGCAGGTTGTCATCCAGTGTGAAGAGTAGCTGAGGGAATGGGACTTTTGTGTCCTCTGGCTTCTGCTGAAGTTAAAAGCAAGCAATCCCTAGATTTCACAATGTATGTGAATGAAACTTTGCAATTCATGGGTTTATAGGAATAATACCCATAGCTGTAGTCCAAACAAACCTCTCTTTATCACTTCACTCATTTCCTCTTTTAGTTGGTGGCCATTAAACTTTGGGACAGTAAACCACTGATCTCTCAGTTCTCTGTGTCACTGGTGGAAAATTGGTTGCTCTTTCCTTTGGCTGAGTAATGGTTTTAGTGACAGTCTGAAAGCTGTGTGCGAGGAGAAAATCTCTCAGGTGGTCTTTTCCCTCAACATCACTGCCCCGCACAGCAGAATCAAAGTGTGAAAACATCTACCCCACTTTTGTTCTGGACATAAGCTGTCCTTTTAATGGAGTCAAGCACAGATGACAATTTCTGCCCTGATGCTCCAAAGCTTCTAGTAACCAATTTCCTGGATTATAGTGGTGACAGATTAAATAGTTGAGGAGTCCAGGGCATTTCACTGGAGAGAAAACCCATTCCTGTTTGCTGCTAGATGCAGAGATCCTCAAGAGACTCAAGATCACATTGTGACCTGTTCCACCTGGGCTAACAAAAGCAAACTAGAAAAAGAACCAGGAATTTGCATAATTAATGTAGATCAAGGAGGGAAAGGATTATAGCTGCATTCTCAGATCCCATATTTTTGGAATTTGGTCTTCTAAGTCTTACTGAAACTTTCATTCTGAACCTTGTGTCATAAAATCTCATGATACCTCACTTGTCAGCACAAGTCACTAATACCTAAGAGTAGAGCTTGACAGGGTGATCATACTGATCATAAAACCTCGCATCAATTATGTTTGTAATAAATTTTTTAATTATCATGAAAAATATTATACTCCAAGAAAATCATTATCAGTTTTCAACAAAGCATTGAAAAGCCCAAGTTCAGCACATTATTGGTTGACAACTGAAAAAATCTGTTTTAATTTCCAGATTATTGTTTTTTCCATCAAAAAGTCCCTTCAGCAACTTGTAAAAATCCCTTCTACCAGGCTTTTCTTTCCCAAAGCAGAGTTGAGTACATATCATTCTGACACCCTACCTTTTCCTCCCCTACCCTTAACAGAGAGATGGTGCCAAATACCATCATAAGTACCTGTAGCTCCTGTGACTGCAGCAATGGTGAGAAAGACAATGGTGCAAATGCTCTTCCTGACAACTTTCAAAGTAGCTCTTGCTTTTGTGGATGAGAAGGCTTTCTTGCACTGTCCAGCTTGCTGTGAGCTTCCCAGCATCCCTGCAGTGATCCTGAAGCCAGAGCCACTGTTCTTTCCCTGCTCCTGAGAGCCCACAGCGCAGCTACAAAGATCTGGTTCTTCTTCCTAGCATGACCCTTTCTCTGATGAGAATTGATTAGCAGTGAGGAAGTGGTATTTGTATTCAGTCTCTACTCGGTGGCCTTCCGGCCCACTGTCCCCAGTGTTACTGTGGGACAACAAAGTCTACAGCGGAACTTGCACAAAGCCTGATCAGTGTGATTTTTCATGTTTCGCTTGGATCTTGCTGTTAACAAAATTTTTAACACAAGGCTCTCATCTCCATTTGGCAGGATTATTGGCACAGATCAATTATGACATCTGGCAGCTCAAGCTAGGGACCTCAAAAGAGGGACCAGGAACAAAGACACTCCTGAGCAATTATACCCTTACAATCTGATTCCCTGTCCCTCACATGACACCCACAGCAATATTAGGGTCTGGGATCTTCTCACTCTTTACTGGCTCTCTGTTCCATTACCAAGCGGTTGCTACATGATCATCTTCACATCCTCCTACATCAGTGTCAGTGGGGATTTGGATCAGCCTCATAGTCCCTGTTGTAATATGGCTGTTACAGTTCATAGCACACAATCATTGAAACAATTAGGTTGGAAAAGACCCCCAATATCATCGAGTCCAACCTGTGACTGATCACCACCATGTCAGCTACACCATGGCACTGACTGCCATGTCCAGCGGTTTCTTCAACACCTCCAGGGACAGTGACTCCACCACCTCCCTGGACAGTCCAATTCAATGTCTAATCACCCTTTCTGTAAGAAATTCTTCGTGATGTCCAGTCTGAACCTCCCCTGGCACAGCTTGAAGCTATGTCCTCTTGTCCTGTGGCTTGTTGCCCTGGAGAAGAGGCCAATCCCCACCTGGCTACAACCTCCTTTCACACACTAAGAGTGATAAGGTCACCCCCAAGTGTTTTCTTCTCCAAGCTAAACAACTCCAGCTTCCTCAGCCCCACAGAACTTACTCTCCAGAGCCTTCAACAGCTTTGCTGCCCTGCTCTGGACACACACCAGCACCCAATCTATGGCCTGGCCACTCTTGCTATTAATATTAAAGTAATATTTAAGCTCCTAGGTTTACCAGTCTTAACTATCATGAATGTTCAAGATTATTATCTTCACATTTCTCTACAATCTATCTTTGATTTACACAACATATTTGTATAGTTCAGATAAAGCTCAGCTTCCAACCTAACAACTCTGTGTATTTCAAGCAAACACCTATTTCAAATAACATAAAATGTTCAACACTCAAATAAGAATTTTATCATTGAATTAGGGGAAGGATATTTTTAGTTAACCACTTTAAGTATGCTCAGCATATTAAAAGCAAAATCTCTTGGAAAAAATTCCTCAACACAGCTTCTGCTTTAGAGCCATGTGGTTTAGCAGTGAAGTGCAACAACCATTACTCATGTTTCAAGGCAGGTCCAAGATGCAAAGATCACATGTAGACAGATCCCTGTGGTGTGAGACATACCATAGTTTCAACCATACAGTCTGTGGGTAAGGTAGTTCAGAACTACCTGGCAGAGGCAGCATGAAATAAGGGTCCAAGTCATGAAAATCAGAAGATTTTAGGGTCCTAATCACTGGGGGTTTAATCAGGAGCAACAGATCCAGGCACCTGGAGAATGTAGGGTCATTTTAGAAACCAAGGCAGGAAGAATCCTGATAAATGGGGAGAATTCCTTGCAGTGTGGGAGGCAACCTAGTCTGGTTATTTCGGGGAAAGGCCTAATGGTTTTGGGTCTGGGGCTTTTTGCTCATACCTGATATTCAAAGTGATAGCTGGAAAATCATGTTGGTATTTCTTTAATTAGCCTTTTGGGATTTGAGTCTCTGGATTACAGTCTGTCCGCAGCACAGAAACTTACTGCATGACTGTGGACAGTGGAAAGGTTATCCATGGGTGATTTATCAGGGGGAGGACTGCTGGGAGGTTTTTGGTTTTCAAATCCCAAACTCTCAGTCTGACACTCAAACTGGAGCCAGGCAGCATGGCAGTAGTATTGTTTCAAGAAGGCCACTGCTGTGTCCCAGGCAGTGGATCCAAGCAAAGCCCTGGAGCTGGTTTCAAGTGTCCTTTGCTGTTAGATTGTTTCTGTTTCAGCTCAGCAGGCTTCTGTGTTCTGAGACCCTGTTTTAGTTGAATTCATAGCTCACAGTCACCATGACATCCTGTTATCCTTTATATTGTTTCTGGCTCTGGATGTACATCACACCTCCAGGAGAGTGACTTAGCCTCCCCCTGCACCCCCCATAACAAATTCTAGTTTTAGCTGCCATCCTGGACATTTCAGAGCAAGCTCCTAGCAGTCATTAGTGATTCAGGCCCTGAGAAAGCAGAGTTTTGCAAAGATTGGATTTGTGGTGCTGCTGCTGCTGTGTCTGCTGCTACAAGGGTTTTTGTCAGACCCATGTTATAACTGTGCTTTCTTCTCCATCTCCTGCTCAAAGCAAGCAACAGCACTCACCTTGAAAAGTTCTTTTTCTTTTCACTTAACAGTCAAAAACCCCAAAACACTTAACTTTCAGTGTCACTGTGATATTTTCTGAAAAATCCCTTTGCTAGGATTTCTTCTCCTGGGAAGTTGAGAGGCCTCAGAGAAAAATGTAAATAATAATTATATGATTGCTTCTCCTTGTGTTTTGGTGCTTTGGAATGTGGTAGGTGAGTCTTTCATTGGTTCCATGTGAATTGTGTTTTCTTAATGACCAATCACAGCCAGCTGTGTCAGACTCTCTGAGGGTTACAGGTTTATATTATCATTCTTGTCTAGCCTTCTGATGTCTCCTTTCTCTATCTTTAGTATAGTTTTAGTATATAGTTTCTTTTAATATAATATAGTATCATAAAATAATAAATCAGCCTTCTGAGAACTTGGAGTCAAATTCTCATCTCTCACCTTGTCCTGGGGACCCTCACAACACCACAACACTTTCAGAGATGTTAACTGAGTTTTCTCCAATACTGATGTTATAAGTTTGAGTCCAGGAGAAAAAAAAGCCCAACAAATTTAACACATATATTGAAAAGAGAATTTCAGTTCTGTAAAACCAGTGGAAACAACTCTTCAGCTGTGGCTAGCAGTGTTAGCTGCCACATGAATAATAATGACTCTCTTTAATTTCTTTACTATAGAACCTTTTGAAAAGCGTTTTCCACTAATGTGTATAATGAGTATTTTAATTTTTTAACTATTTTTTGTTAATGTCTCAGAATATCCAGCCCTTGAGACATCTGTGGCCTTGATTCCCTTCTTGGGACTAGAGACACTTCACCCTGCCCCCAGTTGCATAGTTTGCATAGAGGAAAATGCAGAGCTTCTTAGTATTTTATACAAATAATTTGGCCTTTAAAACTCCATATCCTAGTAGCTCTAGTTCCTAAACCACCTTCCAAGTGAAAAGAAGATAAGATGTACTTTAAGGGGAAGCACAGATTCAGACACAGTCAGTAGTGCTGTTAATGTCACGAAAGAAAGCAGGCAGGCTGGTGTGTTTACCCTGTCCTTTCCAGCGTGCTTCCTGGTGACAATATTTGGTCCATGTTTCTCTTGAGGGAAATGAAACTCAAGAACTCGGCTAGTTTTGGTTCACAGGACCTAAACCAACTGTCCCAAATGAACCTTGCTGCTCTCCCAAAACTCCATCTCCAGCCGGTCTCACAGCTACTCTTCTCCAACAGATATCTGAAAGGAATGATGGTTTGACCTATCTCACAATGCTGGGATAGACAAGATCAGACCAGACAAGATAACTGGGGTTGCCACGTCCTTCCAGCTCTGTGCTCTTGACTATTGTCTGGGATTTAGGTCAGTGTCAATGGTTATAGATCCCTCTTTCAAACTTCAGAGGAATGATTGTCAGAGTTTTTAATGTGGACTAAATTACTTTTGTAGCAATTCCCTAACACTTGAACTACATAACCAGCAACTGAAAAGAGACATCTGCTGCCACAGACATGAGCCATAGGCAATGTTAGTGTAAATGCCTGATGTTTGGCAATAACATGCACAATAAAAAGCAGAGTCTTTCAGGGGAGATACAAAGCAGGCTTAAATGTTGGCAATTTACCAGCTCTGTCCATAGTAACCTGCCATCTTCCATCTCCATACGATCTGCCCCAGAGAACCTAGACTGCAGTTAGGTCCAAGAAAAAAACAACACCTTCCACTGCAATGTACAGTTCCAGTCTCCAGGTTTTAGATATGGTTTTAATGGATGCTCTCTGCTAAAATCAGAAGTACTCAAAAGGTCCTATACCACCTTAATTTGTTCCTTTTACCTATGTAGTCACATTAAAAAAAGACTTAATTAGTGGGTGGGACCCTGGCCAATGTACTGGGCACCTCTGTTCTCATCATCACACCTGCAGATGTGATGTTAAATGGGATGATCAGTTTCTCTGTGCTGCAGAACACGTGCCTGGCAGGGGTAACTATTGCAGGGTGCTTTGAAGCAGGCAAGTCTGCTGCCTGCTGCTGTGAGCGGTGTGGGACTCTGAGGCAAAAGTAGCTGAAAGCACTTGTTCTGCTTCATGTGTCACAATTTGGCACAGAAATGAGGAAATCTACCTGCTGGCGTGGTTATGAATATGTCTCTCTCTGGCCAGTGATTTTTTCTGTTAATAGATTCACCACAGATTTCAATTCAATTAAATTGTTGCTTTAGTACCCCCCAAAAAAGGATTAGAAGTGTTGCTGAAGTAATTCTTGAAAGTTCAGCCCTTTTTTTCCTGCATTTATAACTATTTGTGCCATAGGCAGTGACAGGAGAGAGGCCTGTCCTGTATAAATAAAAGTCATCTGTAGATTTATTGGGAGCACTCTTCTAAGCATGCATGTAGCAGCCAGTGATTGCTATCTGTCCTGAGCTATGCACATTTGACCTCTGTCTTGCTGTGAAACAAAGCAGGTTTTAAGAGGACTTAATTTACAGGACTGAGGTAGAATACAGGGGTTTTTCCCTAGGTTTACCCCATCAACCTCTCACTTTTAAGCACTTTCACTGATCATAAATTTCAGAAGCAGCTTATGGATTTCAGTAGAAGTTTGTCTTACTATTAAATATTCAAAGCTATCTCTGAGAAACATGTATGTTATTGGCTGCCCTGTTCTTAAGGGATCAAAGTTCTCTCCCTATAGCTGTGTAACTGAGCTCAATACAAAGAAAGTAGGATATAGCCTCTGTTATCTTCTAACGGTCCTTCCTGGCCTTGAATCTATTCATTGTAATAATGGAACCATCCAGACTTACAGGGCTTTAAACAGAGGGCTGTGACTACAGAAGAAAAAGGAGTCTCTGTCTCAAAGGAAAGGCAATGTTCACAGGATGTCCAGGCTGGCCTGGGTGTAAGGTTGAACATCAGGATATTTTCACTTATTACTTTTATGAAGATACTGATGAAGTTTACTTTCATTTGATGGTGTTAAAATTGCAGTACTTTGAAGCTGAAATGTTTCAAGGACATACATTTATTTCTGTGGTTTTACAGCCCTATGAACTGCAGTCATGAAGGAGAACAATGTAAAAAGATTTATGTGTATTTTTTGATAGGAAAACAGCACTCTGATACATATCAATTAAGTAGTAAAACTTGAGGGGTCTTCTTACAATAGTGTGAACACAGGTGACAACAGTTTTATGGTTGCTTTGAGTTTATTTTATTCAAAATCAAACTGACCTCTACATAGTTGTCCTTGAAAAAATATTTTGTTGGTGGGTTTTTGTTTGTTTGTTTTTTTCCCTGAAACAACTTAATTTTTTTACTTATTAGAAGAGTGCTTGGAAAACTGCTGGCTGCAGCTGGGAGGTGGGTAAGGCTATAGGACAGGGCTGCTTTGCCCTACTCCCTGGCCAAACAGGTCATCAGCACATGGAGCCCTCAGCAGCTTGACAGTGTGGCTGGGCTTGGCCTGAGAACAGACATAAGAAGATACCGAGCTGAAAAGATGATACAAAACTGGGAGGAGCTGTTGACTCGATCAAAGCCAGACGTCCTGCAGAGAGACCTCCATAAATAAAAGGACTGGGCAATCCCCAACTGTATCATGTTCAACAAGGTAAAGTGCCAGCCTCTGTTGGATGGGGCAACCAATCTGTATGGACAGACTGGGGAATGAGTTGGAAAGCAGCACCATGGAAAGGGACCTGGGGGTCCTGGTTGATGGAAAGTTGAACTTGGGCCAGCAGTGCCCTGGAGCCAGGAGGGCCAGCCCTGTCCTGGGGGCATCAGGTCCGGCATCACAGCCGGGCAGGGGAGGGGATTGTCCTGCTCTGCTCTGAGCTGGGGCAGCCTCACCTGGAATATTGTGTATAGCTCTGGTCACAACATAAGGAGGGTATAAAGCTGTTAGAGAGTGTCCAAAGTAGGGTAATGAGGATGGAGAAGGGGGAAGCTGTATGAGGGGCAGCTGAGGTCACCTGGGCTGCTCAGCCTGGAGAAGACTGAGGGAGACCTCATCGCAGTCTAGAATTTCCTCATGAACAGGAGGCACAGGCACTGACCTCTTCTCTGTGCTGACCAGTGACATGACCCGAGGTGATGGCCTGAAGCTGTGTCTGGGGAGGTTTAGGTTGGATATTAGGAACAAGTTCTTAATCCACAGGGTGACTGGGCCCTGGAACAGGCTCCCCAAGGAAGTGGTCACAGCACCAAGCCTGGCAGAGTCCAGAAAGTGTTTGGACAAAACTCTCAGGCACATGGTGTGATTTGGAGATGGTGCTGCGCAGGGCCAGGAGTTGGACTTGATGATCCTTGTGTGCCCTTCCAACTCAGCATATTCTGTGATTCTACAAACCGCCGGGCCTGGGCAGCACCGGCGGCTCTTGGGCGGGGATGCGGACGACGAGGGCACACGCCGTTCCGGGCCCTCACAGCC
>NW_005054320.1:2366591-2372061 GCF_000277835.1 Geospiza fortis
GAAGTTAGAGTGTCAAAAACTCCGGTGAGTGACGTTTTTAACTTCCCTCCCTTTGGGTCGTAAGCTGGTACCAGTGCAGAGGATAGGGCTGAGAAGGGTGGGAGGGAACAAGCTCTTGAGTAGCCTGAAATGACAGAAAGTGCCAGCTCTGGTAGTCATCCTCATGGCTAGCACTGGCCTTGCTCTAGCCCAGGAAGAGGCAGAAGGAACCCAGCCTAGCTCTTCAGGCAGGTGAAGGAGCTGCACTACCTGAGCAGGTGTGCTGTAAAGGCCTTTGAGAAGAACCAAGCTTAGAGACCCATAAAGGTATTTTTAGTACATTTTGTGATTAGAGCCATGTAGGATTGCTACACAGGTAGGAGACTGGGCAGTTTAAAGCATTCTGTGGGGGCAGGAGTCTGGTATAGAGATATTTTGCAGAGCACCTCCTAGTACAGCGCTTAAAGCAGCTTTTTTAGAAACCACCCCTGTGCTTCATCTTGCCTCAAATCCTCTCTTCAGGGCCACACCAAGAAGATGAATTTCTTCAAAGTAGGGAAGTACTTTACTCTGGTGGATATGCCAGGATACGGCTATCGCGCCCCGCAGGACTTTGTTGAGATGGTGGAGGCCTATCTGCAGGAACGGCACAAGTAAGGGACCTACCTGTACCTCAGCACAGGGAAAGCCAGACTGACACCCCTGTACAGCATCATGTAATGAGGGGAGAATATGCAGAGGGGTAGCTTCTTCCATCCATTAGTTCTGACATCATTTCCCTGGAAGTTTCTGCCTTGTCACTCATTAATGCTCAGATAGGTCAAAAGAGCAAGAAAGATTGAGGTGCTGCTCCATGCTGACCCTTAGTTTCCATGCATGACTTTTCTTACCTCTTCCTATCCCCAGATCCCATTTACTTGTTTTTGCTTATGAATTTGGAAGCAGCAGAGCAGGCATGAAATAATGGTGACAATTACTGTTGCTTGTATTTCTGGCAGCTTGAAGAGGACTTTCCTATTAGTTGATGGTGTAGTTGGACTCCAGAAAACAGATCATATTGCAGTAGAGATGCTGGAAGAGTTTGGGATTCCTTATGTGGTAGGTAATGCTTCATTCTTGGGTTGGTTATAAGGTACAGGTAATCTAGAAAGGTACTGTCCACCTGAGCTTATGCAAGTTGACCTACCTAAGCAGTAACCTGTATTGTCAGTAAAATAGGTTTATCATGTGTTGAGGGAGACAAATGGGATTTAAGAGGGGTTTTTATGTGGTTTATTAAATATGGGGTTTTTTTCAGCACTCAGCTTGAGCAGCTTGGAAAGGTGCATCCTTATGCAGGCATAGTTCTGGTGAACGGTGTTAGACTATTTTTTCCCCTAAATATGACCAGAGCTTTCAGACTGCTTTGTAAGGCAATCTAGGACTCTTACAGATGTTCCAGCTTAACAGCAAAATAATCTTACTTTCTTCTCTGAATCCTCCCTTTCTGGATCCATGCAGATGGTGTTAACAAAAATTGATCGAGCATCCAGGGGATTATTGTTAAAGAATGTACTGGAGATCCAGGAGTTTGTAAAGGACAACACACAGGGATGCTTTCCTCAGCTGTTCCTGGTCAGGTAAAGTTCCTCTCCACTGCTGCTGTTGCGTTTCTGGTGATGAGTTCAGTAGGGCAAGATACCTAACACAAATCTGTATGGTCTAGAGGCAGCACCTCTCTGTGCCCCAAGGACAGAGGGTGGGCTGCTGACAGGGAAATGTCCCGTCCCTTCTTTCCCCCTTCTCTGCAAGTGAGTGAAGTTTGTTTTGAAGGGTGCTTCTTCCTTTGGCCTTTATCAAAGCAGGGCAGCAATTCCTGTGCTGCATGGTAGCAGGCTTTTCCATTTTATTTGGAGCTCTGGTAGCAGTAAGAGCTGCAATTGTTGGATTACGGAGCCAAAGTGCAGGCTTTTCCCAAGGTGTACTCTGAGATGTGTAACTGAGCACAGCCAGTGGCTGTTTGTCTTTATTACTCCAAGACACATCAGTATGTGGCACTGAACATCTATGCCTCTGTTTCCACAGTGCTGTGGAGTTCTCAGGGGTTCACTTGCTCAGGGGTTTTGTAGCCCATGTTACTGGAAACCTGCCCACTGTAGAGGCCAGCTGAAAAGACCTGCTGATGTGCTCGGCTTATCAGGAACAAAAGGTACCAAAAACAGAGGTCTGGGGTTTTTGTTGCAAATAACCCAAGTTACTATATGGTATTTTTGAATAAATTAGTATTTATAAAGCTAATTTTTTTCTTTATTAGATTCATCTGTTCAGGAAGTTTGCAAGGTGAATTAATCCAGATTATTATAAAACTGTTTCATAAAACCTACATGATTGTGCTAAGGAGAAAAAAAAGTAGGTAACCTCCATAGAGAAGGGAAGTTTTAATACAGCATTTCCTCTCCCTACACTGAAATGTTTAAAAATCTACTACTCCATGCCTAACCTCTGCTATATTTAGGATACTAGAGACAGTCTAGTAATATCGTTAATAAAGAGGCATTTAATCTAGGGAAGAAAATCTACAGTCCTAACATTAAGCAAACTGTATTGCCCATTTGAACTGTATGATACACAGAGATTTACTTCTCTCAGCTGGGGTTGGGGTTAGGATAGCAGGTAGGTTGCACCCCCTGTGCAACCTACCTGCTCTAAGGCCATGCAGAGTGGAAATAGCCAACCTGTTATCTGTGAAGGTGTGTTTGATGTCTTGTATATTTTACTTTTGTAACTATTCTGTGTCTTGTGTTCAGTAGGTGCAGCAGGACAGCATGCCTTGCTTGCAGACATTGAGTTGTCCCTGTTCCACAAGGATGAAGGAAAGAACACATCTTTTATGGGATCTGCTTTTCCAGGAGTGTTGGCTTGAAACAGAGTGGAATAAAAGACTGACATCTAGAGGAGCCCTATCCTGCACACTGTCATGAGTCAGTGCTGCACCTACCTTCTGCTTTGAGATCCAGCATGAATTTCTGTGGCTCCACGTGGATGAAATGCCAGATCTGAGGCACACCATCCATGATCTGTATCGGCTCTACCCTGGCAGCTGAAGCACAACACATGTGTCCTGTACACTTTAGGGGAACTGCTTCCCTCAGCAGCTGTGTCTGTCTAAGAGCACTTGAAACTGTCCAGTTAAAAGGCAGAACTGGGAAAAGGACAGCCATCAATAGCAGCACTCGTACAGGAGAACTGAGTGTGAAGCTATGAAGTGCCTGTGTCAAACCCTGGCACTCAATCTTTGCCAGGTCTTAATGTGGCCAAGTGTGGTTATGCAGTTGTCAGTTACTTGCATTAAGTGTTTAAACCTCAAGAAAGAAAAGTTCTTTTCTAAATCACTCTGACAGTGCAAAAGGACTAGAAATACCACTTTCTTTCACTATGCAATTTCTTGTAACACACTAGACATGAGACAAGATCTGTTTTCGGCATACATATAGGAACAGGAGCATGTGATGAATGCAGTAAATGTGGCTCTCTAGCTTCTGCATCTTAGTGATCAAACCTGTAATTCTGTTAATATTTTATCTCTAATCCCAAAATGCTGCAGGGCAAACAGCCCAAGAGATGCAGATCCTAGAAATGGAGTAGTAGCTATACAGATGGAACAGGTGAAAGTGAACACTTCAGGAAGGGCCTTTTTGTAGAATCTTTAAGCCAGGATCTTCCAGAAACATCGATCTCGTCAAGGCTGTAATTTTCAGGGCCTCAGCTTTGACTGAAGAGCCTCTGAAAATAACTCTGAATATGCAAAAACAGTGCAGTTATGGTTTAAGTCCCTCCTAAGAACAAAACCCCTTAAATTTCATTACAACCCCTTACAGTGCTAGGAAGTCTTTTACTAACCACTTAAATGCATTAAATACATCCTGTTAATCCATTTGTACAAACAAACTGGATGTGTGTGCATGGAACATTAGGTACCATCTTCTCCAGAAGAACCAGTTTTATCTCTGGACACATCTTGGTTTTATTCAGAAGTGCTTCAGATACTGGAATAACTCCTGCATTTTGGTCAGCCATTGCAGGAGCCAATACTACAGTTTGATTCTTGAGTATGACAATGCCCCTGTGACAAAATGGTAAATAAAATCAAGTCCTCTCCCTAAACAGTAAAACTTGGATTTAAGTGCCTTTATGGAAACAGGCTTTGGGAAAGCAGGTGTCTTGACACACTACTGGACTTTTTTTTGCCAGGTTCTTAAGGAACCAGCTGAGTTGCAAAGTGAGGAGCTGCACTTTCTCAGGCCAGGGACACAAAAGATCTCCCTTTCTTTCCTCCTCACTGATGAGTGGTGGGTGGACCTGGCAGCATACAGATACAGTAGAGCTCATTTCAGTTTTAAATTCAACCGTCTTTAGTTGTTAGCAGTGTGTAAGCTTTACTTAAGGCTCCTGCCATTATGTGGTAAAGCTATGCCTATTCTACAGCTGTTTACATAAATTATGTTGAATATTAGCTTCCATGGAAAAGGATTTCACCTTGTGCATCTTCCCTGGTCTTTCAGCAGTACAATCTCCATTTATTTCCTCTACTCTGTCTTGTGTCTGGTCTGGTGTGTCATCACAATCCTGACACTACAAAGGCAATATTTTTGCAAGTGTCCAAAATTAGAATGCTGCAGTCTGGACAGGTGCACTAGTAGATCAGTAAAAACTGGTTAAACAATTGAGCTCAGAGCATAGAAGCCAATGGGTCATATGCCAGTTGCATGGCAGTTACAAGTGGAACACAGCAAGGATGCATTCTGGAATGTGTCCAGTGTAACATCTCTGAGTAATCTGGAGGAAGTGCATTGCTATCAAACGTGCCTAGGGCACCGAACTGGGGGGGAACAGTGGACATACTCATGGGCAGGGCTGGAGCAAAGGGGCTGACAGCAACTGTATGAAATACAACAGGACTGGAGCACCTCCCCTACAAAGACAAGTTGAGAGAGTCAGGTGCTATCCAGAAGGTGGAAACCTCATAGCAACCTTCCAGTATGTGAAGGGAGCCTAAAGAGAAGCCAGATGGGGCCCATCAGAAACTGTAGTTTTAGGACAAGGGGGAATGGGTACAAACTGAAAGAGGGGACTTACCTTGGGCAACCTGGTCTCGTGGGAGGTGTCCGTGTCCACAGCAAGGGGGTTGGGATTACATAGTCGTTAAGGGCTTTTATTCCAACTCTTTTACATTCTATGATTTTGTGAGCATGGGCAAGCGTGCCTCGCTGAAGGGAAGGAAAACCCCTGCCAACCGAAGAAACCGACTGTGAAAAGCCACCCTTTCTGACCTCGTGGCTGACCCTCTTTCGAGCAGAGGGGTTAACAGACACCTCCCGAGCTCACTTTCAAACCACGCTATCCCGATCTGGCAATCCAACAATGAATGTCATATCTAGGTTTGGGGAGGGCTACCAGACCTACGCCGCGGCCCCACGGCGCTGCCCTCCGCCCAGGCAGCCCCCGCAGCGCC
>NW_005054320.1:2372072-2380023 GCF_000277835.1 Geospiza fortis
CAGCCCTTCCCGGGGATTCACACCCCAGCCACGGTCGGGGGAGCGACGGGAAGGGGCCGGGGCCAGACGGGCGCTGACCGCGGTCTCCCCTCCGCTGTGCCCGTGTAGTTCGAAGAGGACGCGGAGGACGCCGGCGGGGGCCTGGACGGCGGGCAGGGCAGGAGGAAGCGGCTGTTCTCCAAAGAGCGTAAGTCGGGCCGGATCACTCAGCTGAAACCACGAGCTGACAGCTATGGGGTCCCAAAACTTACTTCTCTTTAGCAAAACAGCGGCTTTCATAATGTGCTTTGGCTGCAATTGCAGAAATATGCCCCCTCAAAAATACTGCTAGCGTATGCTCTGGACCTAGCTTTGCCCAAAGTTAGCTGCGCTGTCACTATGCAGTGCTTTGCAGGCTAAATGAATATTCAGAGCCTGTCCTCAGACATGCTCTTCTGTATGTACAGTTCCTGTCCCTACAGGAGGGCTTTTGTTGGCTTCTGTTTATTTCCTGTATGTTTTCTCAAGATTTGTCTTGCCTGACAGATGAGAGTGCCGTCTGGTGCAGGAACATGCAGGCTGGTGAGCTCTAACTAGATGCATGCGGCACTGAATGCATGAAAGCCTCATGCTGAGTGTTTCTTTGTGCAGTAAGGTGCATGATGTATGGATTCGGAGATGACCAGAACCCTTACACAGAATCAGTGGACATTCTTGAGGACCTGGTAATAGAGTTTATCACTGAAATGGTAAGTCAGCTCTAGATGGCATGGTCAAAACATCCTCACCAGAACTTTAGCTTTTTGAAGGTTAATGCCTCTGACTCAAATACTGCATTACCCCAGGCCCCAAACTCATGGCATTACTAGGAGAAACATAAACTTGGATTTTGTTTTCCCAAGATTAAAGCAAAATTTATGCACCTTGCTCCATGTGGATTTAGAACACTGAAGTCTTTAAGTACCACTTAGATTAGTATTGTAGGAAGGGAAATACCCACCTGACTTTGGGGTTCACTGTGGCATCACTGTATGTGCAGCTGACAGAAAATATGGGTCAGATTTGAAAGTCTGTCAACTTTTTGTGTTTGCCCAGTGTCTGTACATGGATGGGAACTTAGCTCTGTGCTACAAAAGGAATGCATTCTTGGGCCTGAGGCCATTTCTCTTCCAGACCTGGATACCATTTCTAAGTATCCAAACATTCCCCTTTCTATTGAAATGCTGGTCTTTCTTATCAAAATGCCCTACACTGTCCTCTGATACAGTTACCTCACACTGCTTCCAAATCGTGCCTACTCTTCAGCCATTCTGCAGGCTGGGTGTCCTATGTGTAATCTGGCCTTCGTTTTGATACCATTAAGTGATCTATATGTAGTGGTTATGTTCAGGGTATAAGTGACAGCAGAGTAAGTCCATGGTTTACTGGGAAATTCTCTTGTGATGAGGATGATGGTGCCCAGAACCTGCAATTGCTTACTTTTTTATTATGAAATGACAGGAACTAAAGTGGAATTGAGACCTTAAAAAAGCACCATGGCAAAGGAATACTGCTGACTTTTTTTTCCCCTCTAACAGACGCACAAGGCCATGTCCATCGGGCGGCAGGGTCGGGTGCAGGTTGAGGACATTGTCTTTCTAATACGCAAGGACCCCCGGAAGTTTGCCAGAGTTAAAGACCTCCTAACTATGAATGAAGAACTGAAACGAGCCAGAAAGGCCTTTGATGAAGCAAACTATGGGTCTTGAATCTGTGCACAAGCTGCACTGGGGCATTATTTGGGCACCTGCTGCCCACTAAGAAGGAAGATCATGCATGTTGTTTGGAAGGGCTTTTTAGGATGGAGGTCACTGCTGGGATGTCTGCCAGCCTTTTCTAAGAAATATTCAAGCAGCTGAAACGTCACCTGATTGTATGTGGTATACTTAGGTATTTTTATACCATTTGATGAAATGAGAAAAGGACCTCTAAAATTTCCTGCAGTGGCAGGAATCTGTTTCAAGTAGGCCTGTGTTGCATCAGATAGCTCAAGGGCTGATGATTCCTGATTCTCTAAAATTGTTTCAGTTGTCACTGGGTGTTCCTGTGACAGGAAGCCTTGAAAATGGATCTTGGTTATCTGTATAAAGACCTTAAGCCCAAACTACTAACAAAGTTGTGCTCTTTGCTCTGTGTATGCTTTTTGAATAAAACATAAGTTTGTGCCCACATTTCATAACTAAATGTACACTGATCAGTTCATACAAGGCAGATAATACAGACCACAGCTGTGCTTTTCCCTACTTCTGGAACAGCTATGGGGAGGTAACTTCAGTTAACTCCTTATTTCAGAACAAGCATAACAAATGCTGAAACAGAAAAAATACTGCACATCAAGGCTGTCCCCTCTACAAGCAGCACAGAAGGAAAGGGTGTAAGGCTTGGAAAGGTTTTGGCAAGTCTTTTGTCCAAAGCAGCAGTGAGTGATCAGCTGCAGCCTTTCTGCCATGGATGGGAACTGTTTGCACTGTGGATTTGACAACAGCACTTAACATGTGGTCAGGCAATAGAGAGGGGACACTGAGTAAGGGTAACAAAGTCACTGTTCCTGGACAAGGGTAGGTAAAAGGATGGTGACTATTCAGTTATTTGGAACACCCTTAAAAATATAAAAATTAGCCATTTAAAAAAAGCTGGTTTACAAAAACATAACGAAATAGTTGTTACTTTCTTAACAGAATTCACAATGTGAGTTACTGAGACACCATTAGGGTTCAGAGGGGTTTACTTAAAAAAAAAAACAAAAAACCCCCAAAAAACTAAAATGACTTTCATTTCCTCCTTCAAATCCAAGATCAGACACCTATTGCTGCAAAAATAGAATCAATATCTGTGTTCTCAGCAGCTTCTTTCCACACAAGGCCAGGGCTTCCTTCCAGCAGCAGCTGCTTAGGGGTCCCTGTTGTGCTTAGTCTGACATGTCCTGTATCAATGCTGGAATGTTCTTCCTGACTCGGAGACCCATCTTGGTAAGCTGGGAGGATGAGCGATGCACTCTTCTCACACACCCCAAAAAGCTCAGGAGGCTTTTGCCCACCAGTCTTGGGAGCTGTCTTCAAGAGTGCCGATGATCTGATCCTCCTTCGGCAGAAGCGTGCCTGCAGGTGCTGCCTTGGCCAGCGCGTGTGTTGTGACCCGTACAGGAGGTATTTACAGACAGATGTTTTGACACAGTGCAGCTTTTTCTTCAAGCTTAAAGGGAGCAAAGTTTACAAAACAGAACTTTATCAGCTACTAAAGTGTCACTTCATTTGGAGTTTGTAGAGATTTCATTATTACCCATCTCTATCATTTTCCTTATCATACCAAGGAAACAGAACAGCACCTTGTACAATATTAGCCAAAGCAGTCTGAATAAACACAACCCTTGCTTCATACATTTGTTACCATAAAACATGCAGATGATTTAAGATGCATTTTCATCCTCCCTCCTAAGTACTGTACATTTGATAGCCTTTTAAAGCCTTTTTAAATCACAAGTGACTGAAGCTAAACAGAATGCCCATTGTCAGAGCACCCAGTAACCTGAACTAGTGATCCTGAGTTTTAAAAGAATAGCTTAGACCACTGTGTTTCACTATATTATAGCAAAATATGTAATATTAAAATACAAATGTCAGACTCAGAAATCCCACACCCATGCAAAACTACCTGCATCCTTGAGCCTCCACATGGTGTAGCCGGTTGCTTTTCAACAACTTGTTACGCAGAAAATAAGCTTCTGATTTGAATTTGTTGGTTTTGCACCACAGAATAGCTTTTCTGAGTGCCTCTGACAGCTCCCCAAATGAGGCAGCTGTTTGGACCATCTGTACAAGAGATCCAGTGTGCTGTGATTTTACTATCTGAGACAAAAGTGGTGATGCCTTTGCTTGAAAAGGTGTTGATGCAATGCTCAGACCCTGAAACAAACAGTAACAGAAATAGTGTTTTAAAAAGATGATGTGTCTGATCCTTTCTGCTGGAAGGAGCAGAAAACAGAATGTTGTGAGAACATTCCTTATTTTCTAAGGAGAAAAGGGAAGAGCAGTCTTGTTTTGTGGAATACAAAAAGAAGAGGCAGATATTTAGAATTTCTTTTTCTACTGCTGACTTGGTCTCTGGTCATTTCACTTGACAAACCAACAAATGCCCAAATTCCTAAGCAGAAATAAGTAGTGATTGATATTCTGTGCAAAGCTTCCACACTAACCCGAGTTGCTAGACAAGCAAAAATAAGGCAGGAAAAGGGGACATTTTCAATCAGGGATATTGTGTTTCAAGTGTTAGAGTCTTTACAATACAAAAAAAAAACAACTATTGTGTACAAAAAACCCAAACAACCAACCTAACATGTAAAACAATACCATACAAACCTCTTGTGTGGGATGTCTGGATGGCCTAAGCAAGCTTTTCACATCAAACTCTGGGTGCTTCCCTACAGAGAGAGAAGAGAGTTCCCATTACAACACCGAGATAGTTTTATTTCTTTGCACAGAGACACCACAGAACTCTCAGTAGGCTCACACCTGTACTCAACATTTCCAGGCAAACTCAAGGGGAGTACACTAGTTTTACATTGCAGCTGGCAAGGAATGAAAAGCATGCAGAGGTTTACAGATGGCTGCAAAGGAGAACTTAATGGATAAAAGCTTCACACAAACACATGGATGGCTGCAGTCACTGGCCATAGCCCTGGCTGCAGAGGAAGATTTGGGCACAGTTCAGAACCAGCAAACACAGGATACTTGCATCCTGTTCCTACAGCCTTACCTGCTCTTGTATGGGCTACAGACAGTGCCCATAGCTTCTTAGCTATGCAAAAGCAGAAAAGTACAAATAACTATTTTCAGGACCTGTATACTGCATTCATTACCCGCTTCTCTTAAGGCTGTATCCTGATTAAAAGAAACACCCCCCCAAAAATCATGATACTGACATTATCCACGCTTTATAAAGGCAAGGGCACATGCAGCATTTTCTTCCAAGGACAGGGAGTTTGTACAAGAACCACACTGTAGGTAGTAGAAGTGCTTGGCCCTGTGGGACAGAAGTTGCAGTCAGTCTCTGAGATGTCAGAAACCATTACAGTGGCACAAAGCTTTACCTCTCCTGGCTGTGGGCACCACAACTGTCTCTCCAATGTCCACGGGGCACAGGATGCTACAGTTTCTCACAGCACTTGTACAGGTCTCAGATTTTCTCTTTTTCCCAACCTTTGATACTGCCTCTGGCATTGCTGGGAAGAACTTCTTCATCCAGCTGGTAGATTTTTTTGCTGTAAGCATTTTAGCCTTTTGCTTCTTTGCTTCAGAAGATACATTAACTCCAAGGAAGTCACCAACATCAGAAGGGAAGGTAAACCCCTTGATATAAGGGGTCTTTTGGGTTTCAGATACCAGATGAAGCATTGTTGACAAGGCACTGTACAAGGACATGAGGGTCTGCAATACACACCTGTACTGGATCCTGTAGACAGAGGACAAAAAGGAATGGAGTCTCCTCTAGCAAAACATGATGCTCACTGAACAACTACCTTCAGCTCAATGGTCCTTTCCCTGTTTCCCCTCAGTACAAATTTACCTTTTTACACTCCATCACCCTGCTTCACTTAAGTCTGAGCTTTAAGGAACTGTTCCAGATCAGAATGCAAGAGTGACTTGAAAATTCCTGATCAGAAGCCCCTCCACTTCCACAGAGTTTTGCTGAGTGCCACACTTGGGACCCATCAGGTTATTGGGTCACATCCAAGGTGCCATGAGGTCTTCTCACAAAAGCACCCTGCACCAACTCAGGCCTGGTGCCATACAATTGCCTGCTCTATGTTTCCTGGAGTTAGAAGATTTCTTGTGCCACAGAAAGTTGTTCTAGCAATGTTGTTACTCCTTCAGCTACAGACAGCAGTTATTCTCCCAGACGGAGAAAAATCAGAACAACCAATTTCCCTAGAAAACTCAGTAGCATAATAGAACATGTTTAACCCAGCCTTCCCATTTCAGCATGAGGCAAGACTTACTCCTTGCTGCACAGAGTACCAGGTGTTTGTTGCAAACTGACACTAACACTGTGATTTCATTAGAGGTACATATTGTTTGCTAAGATCCAAGAATAAAGCCTTCCATAAGAGCGTGTAAGAAGTCTCTCTCCACTTGTACAACTCTGCAGGTTCTAAAATCCAGTCCAAAGGCATGGAGGGACCTCCCTTCTCCTACTCCCAACTGAATAAAGCTCCCTTAGCAGCAAGGCCTAATTACAAGCCCTTCTCCCTGACAGGCACATCAAACAGACAGACACAAACAAGACAGACTTTTGAACACACAAACCAGAGCCGGCTTAGGAGCCCCAAAGCCACAGTATTCAGGAGTATGAATTCCTTCGAGCAGAGGTGTTTAACAGACAAGCTGAAGATTATAGCAGTTAAGGTTAAAAAAATAAACAGCATGTAATGAGACTTGCTGAACACACCAACTAGGGGCAATTCACAAGGCAATATCCTGGAATAATCTGGGAGATGAGTATCCAAACTTTGTTTGGATACTGTTCTGGCTCAAGGCCAGAACAGCTGCTAGCCAAACAGTCTGAGGTTTCCACATAATAACTTGAAATGAAGGTTTCTGGCTATCAAAGAAACTTCAAGTTGCACCTATGAATTGCACAGTTGAGTCCATCAGCAATACAGGGCCTACACAAAACCTCGGTTTGGTCTCATGAGGTGCTACTGGTGAACTCTAAGGTAATGTTTTTGTGGTGAAAAAAGGATACAGAAAAGCTTTACAGCAACAATCCAGTAGACGTAGTATGAGCTTGCAGCCTCCCAATACCTTCAAAGCCACCGTTTCCAGAATAGGCTGGCTGGGAACCAAGCACTCTGCCTGGGCTTTAGATGCATTTTTCCTGTGGTGATACAAGGATGAAGAGTTGGTCACAATCTAGCATCCTCTTCCTTTAGCTCTGCAGACTGAGTTAATGGACAGTACAAGACATGGGATCATGACACTTACTTGGGAATCAGTCCTACCAGAGTTTCCAGGCAGCCCACCAGATTCATTTTCCATAGGCGCTTTAAACATTGCTCTACCTAGGAGAAAAGAAAACTCCTTTGACTGGCATTTTGAGAGACTGGTCTAAGAACTGTCACTATATTAAACCACACTGGAGCTTTGTGTGATGGGATGTTCTGGGACATTTCTGTATCTGCACAATGATGAAAAACATCCCTTCATCACTCTGCATTCTAAATATAAAATTAAGTAAAGGTCTGGAGTAGGCCATGTTTAATTGCTGCTGCATGATTTTTCCCTGCTGTATACAAGGGCCTTTACTACTGGATGTCAAGAAGGAAAACACATAAACAAATCAAGAAGGTAAGTGCTATTCCTGCTCCATTTCAAAACAATTATTTGAAAATGCTGACAACCCCCTTCCTGGAAAACTGGCAAGGTGTTCACTTTTCATCTTAAAACAGAAAATATCTAATAAGTAGGATAGGATTATTATTCCTCCCTCCTATCATTGCAATGACGTCCCTGTATTATTCATGTATGCAAAGGTATGGAATAATACGTATTTCAGGCCTCAGCATGAGTATCGGAGACCAGGGCAGGAAAACTGAAGTTGCAATTGCTGCACAGGGCCAAGAAACCCATGAGAAAACAAGAATGCATGAGAAAACAAACCCATGTGAAAACAAAAATGCTCAACCATGAGAAAACAAAAATGCACCTGCTCACAAACTTTTTTGCACGATGCTCCCGGCGCTAAGTGCTACTCGAAAGGCTTTTCGGGGAGTGGTGACTGGGGGCCGGGAGTACCCAGCTGCCGGGTCCCTGCTGGCCAGGCGGGGCTGGTGCTCACCTGCTGCAAGGCCAGGTAGGGCCGGTGCCGGAGCAGCCGGCTATGGTACACGTAGAGCACGGCGTGCAGGACGCGTCCCTCGGCGGCCAGGCCCGGCCCC
>NW_005054320.1:2380336-2381120 GCF_000277835.1 Geospiza fortis
GACCAAGTCACCCCGCGGGGGTGCGTCATGGCCCGAGGCCTGGCGCTGATGCACTACATTCCCAAATGATATAAGCGAGAAGGGAAATAACTATAAATCAGGAGTGGTATTCACACTTTCTAAACCTCGCAATTCTCCACTGTGTGCCTCGGGAGCTGTGGCCGTTGGGAGCCAGCGCAGCAGCGAGGCGTGCAGGCGTGGTCCTGGGGGTGACCCCAGTCCCCAGCCCTGCAGCTGTGCCTCCCATGTCACGCACAAACCTCAATGTGCTGAAAAGCTACGTGATGGGCTTCACACCAGGAGCAATTCCTATCCAGACTACGGGATATAGTCCTAAGATGCACTGGGGAAGGTTCAGGTTGGACGTTATAAAGAATTTATTCACAGAAAGGGGGATCAGACATTGGAACAGACTGCCCAGGGAGGTGATGGAGTCACTGTCCTTGGGGTGTTTAAGGAAAGAGCAGACGTGGCACTCAGTGCCAGGGTGTAGTGACACTGATGTCAGTCACAGGTTGGACTCAACGATCTCAGAGATCTTTTCCCACCCAACTGATCCTGTGATTCTGGGATATTGGCATTCTGGGCAAGGAAGGGCCTTGCTGCCCATGCCCCATGTACCCTCCTGGCCATCCTGAGCGCTCCATGCTCACAGCCCCTACTGTTGGATTTTGCTATGGGAGGGGGCCACTGCAGTGTCCCATGGAGTTGATTGCTCTGTAATTTATTAGTGCTGTTGGAATAGTTTCCTATCAAAATGATTTTTGTAGTGTTCTGAGTTCTC
>NW_005054320.1:2381130-2389213 GCF_000277835.1 Geospiza fortis
AGTTTAATGTACCCTTCTCCTACTTGCAAACATTGGTGCAATTAATATATTTGTGAGAAACAACAGAGTTAAATTGAGCACAATTTTTGTACACTTACCTTCTCTTGATTCCATTTTGTTGTACACTTATTTTGTTCTTTTAAGAAATCTGGTACAAGTACAGATAAAGTCATGTGCCTTTAAAAAGACAGAGCAAAAGTTGACATTAATGGTTGCACCTGTAGGGAAGGGAGATAAGAGCAAATCAAGGGCTAGAACCAATAAAAATCTGCTGTGAAGGCTTGCCCAGCCTGGGAAAGGAAGTTTTAAGCTCCCTAGGCTAAAAGTGGAGGTTAGAGGTGAAAGGAAAAATGGAGTCTCCAGGGTGTGAGCAGAGGATTGCAAAGGTCTCTGTAGCTGAGCTTCTGAGGTGTTTGGAGCATCCTTTAAGTGAGGAGCAAGCCTGGGCTATCTGCTTTCAGTGTTGCAGAAAAATAGAGCAGTTGGCCCACAGCCTACCACTCCGTTCTGTGTTTGTAAAGGGTTCTGAGAGCATCTTTATCCATGCTGATGGTACTGCTTCCTTCCAGGTCTACGACAGGTCTGGTAAGAGCATGGGTACCTGCAGATGCCAAGGGAAATTTCTTTTCCTCTGCTTTTTTTGTTTTGCTTTCCCCCCTCTCTTTTCTGTGTATGTTGTCATGAAGCTATTCTCCTGCCTGTACTTCATTTCAGAGGACTGTGGATGAGTGATAATACAGATGCATGACCTGCTAAATTCTCTAATAGTGCTCTATTGAGTAATTTGGTTCTAGGGAATAGCTGTGATGAAATCTTTCTACCACTTATGTTATTTGAAATAAATAGTCTGAGGCTTTGTTATATGTACTGCTCTGTTCACCTTCCAGTGTATGGTTCCTTTGTTATGGTAACTCTCACAGCAGATTTATGATTGGTACTTTCCCTTTTTTTGATCACTCTGTGTAGCACAGCAAGTGGTAATAACTCTCTGTTATGTTGGGCTGCAGCAGAGGTCGGTGCTAGGCTAACTCTTCAGGGACTAGAGTGGGTAGTAAAGAATAAAGGTAAAGATCCTGTGCCTCCCCTGGAGGTTGGATATCAATTAGCAAACAATAAAATGCAGTATCTGTTACTTTGGGCTAATGCTCACAATAACATGAGTCTCCCGTGGTGTTTTCCAGGACTCCCCAAATACAGGCCTACTTTCCCCAGGTAGGACTGACTTTAGTCAGAGGAGTTAGTTACCTTATTACAAACAATGTGTCCTGTTCCCCTCTCTTGAAAAGGGTTCTAAAAGCTGTTTATCAATGCCTGCACAGCTGTCTTTCTCCCCTGATCCTTGTTTTTCCCTTTCAGATTTTGGCAATATTCAGCAGTCAGAGGACAAGGTAAGCCTGTGTATTTACCTTCATTGTGTGTGCAGATACAATCCTGTTGTAGTAGAAGGCCTGCTCAGGAGATGCAAATGTCTTGGGAAATGATCAAGGTGCTTGAATTTGCTGTGGCCTGTGAGAGTGACTCCCCTGCAACCTGGAAAAGGAAACAAAATGCTTGGACTGAACTCAAATAAGACAGCGGGACTGGGAAACAATGTGCACAGATGCTGTCTACTGTGGAATAGCCCACAGTCTTGTCCTGATGGCATATATCTTAGGGGTACCAGTTAAGGCCATTTAAGAACTTTAAACCAGCTTAAATGGAGGTATTTCTCATCCTGAGAGATGTGTTCAGTCCTCAGGAGCAGAGGAGTATGCACACGTGGCTGGAAAATAAGAGCTGTGATGCTCTCCACAGCACTTCGTGCTATATTGCTTCCTTGATCTCTGTCTGCAGCTGTTGGAGTACTTGGGAGGGGTGATCTATGAAGCCCTGGACTGGGGAATTGACAGCCAAATGGAGCGAAAACTGAGTGATCCTTTGGAGAAACTGCTGTGCCTCATGTTGAAACTGGATGACAGGGCAACAGAACCACCAGTCACCCTGCAGGATGTTATCAAGGTTTCCTTTTTCTCCCTTAGTAAATATAGCAGCTTTAGAGGAGTCGCTATAACAGCGCTGTTGGACAAGAGGCTGGGCTGTTGGAGGACAGAGAGGGAACATTGGCCTTCCCATCAGAGGGAAAAGGCAAAACTATTTAAGGTGTTTCTAAGTGCCCATGGAAAATAATTAAGAAGGAAGACTGAGTACGGCTCTCCCACAGCTGTATCTACAAAGTCCTTCTGTACACAGTCTCCAAATTCAATACCTAGAACACTATGGGTATTGAAAAACTCCCTTTCCATAGTATTTGGCTTCTGCAAAGGCTGGGATTTGAATGTCTCAACTCAAACAGATATTTTTCTCTCAGACATAATTTAAAGGTATGAGAAACTTCCCATCCCCTATCTGATCAGGACAGGGAAAAAGAACAGGGCAAGTGACTCTATCTGCTGTGGGTTGTTGTTCTTTGAAGTGGAAGCTTCCCCTTTCAGGTGCTTGTTTTGAAGCACACCTTATGGAAAACAAGATAAACAAATTACACAGCTACTTCCATTATTGTACATAAAAGATTGACTATCTTCCTTCTTTGTTCCTCTGTAACTGCAATAGAAAGAAATATAAAGGGGCAGTGAAGAAGATGATTTTTAACCATGGATTGAGGAAACAGAATCTTACTTTATTCCATCCTACCATGTTTGGTTTTTTTTAAACTTTAAGATCTTTTTAAATAGCTGCACATCTTTCAGGCCTGTGAGGAGCACTTGTCCACGCCTTCTGAGGCTACCAGCCATTATGAAATGACCTGTAAGAATCTGTTTACGGACTATATGGAATTACAGAAACTTGTGACCATCATCCAGACCTCCAAAGAAGTACGTTTAGGATTACCCATTACCTGCTATTCCCTGTACCTTCACACACTCACCAAGTTCTAAAGTAACCTTCTCATTGCACTAGAAATGGAGCACCTGGGTGAAGTTCTGTTTTCACAATGTGAATAGCTGCTGCCTCTGAACCATTTTTATTTATTGTAGCATTTGAGAGTTTGTGTTTGTAGCTTCTTGGCTTTTCAGATAAACATTAGTAATTTATGCTGACTAGACAGGAAGTCACTGAAGAGTGTAGAGTGATGACCTCTTATTCTTGCCTTTCTCAGAGACTGAGAAAAATGGATGTGGAAGGTTGGGTGGAAAATCCCATTCAAAAGAAGAAAACCTATCGTGTAAGAGATTTATTTTCTTCATTATGGGGAACTGGGGTTTTTTGGTCAGTGTTGGCTCTCTGAGGCTTTCCATTGATTCTTCTATGAAAAATAGAGCATGAACACAAATTGAACTACTTAGGCTGTTCAGGAGCCTGAGTAGTTAAAGACTTGTTTGCAAAACAAGCTGGGGAGTGAACTCGAAGTTAAACTATTTCATATGTCAACCTCACGTGGGCTTTTATTCTACCCAAAGATTGTCTTTGTGGTACAACTTAAACCACTTCTAAAAATGAGGTTGGAGGCAGTCTTTGGAGTAAATGCCCACAAGTAGTTATGCAGGCTGTTTCTTCCCACAAATGAGCCCCAAATTCTAGCTGCTGGCAGGAACTGACACCTGCCAAAAGCAATCTGCTCCTTTCTCATAGCTGGACTGAAAACTCCCGGAAAACTCTTCTGTTGTTGATAGTCCTGGGGTGGACTAGTTCACGCTTGTTATGTGGGATCTCTGTAGCACTGTCCATCTTTTTGGTTGTGCAGCTCCAGCAGCTTAAATAAAGGAGTGAAAGAGAGTGAGGAGATGTCACTCCTACCTTTGTGCACTGCCTTTCTTGTCTTTGTCTTCTGTGCTTCCATAGATGTTGGACTTTGTGTTTGGGGCAGGGAAGGCAACTTGCTGTGCTTTTTTCAAGGCCCTACACAGTCGGGGCTCAATCAGAAACAAATAGGTCTTCAGGCTGGAGCTCTGCCCAGCATAAACAAATGCTCTGGAGTCTGTGGAGACAAACAGCAAGCCCCGAGAGACTTGTGGACTCCCTTTGTCTAAATAGCACTTGCTTTGAAGCGTGCTCAAACTATTCGTATGAAAATGTTTGTGAAATGTGTGTTTGGGCATATTTTTAATTTTGTGATCTATTAAAATAAACTGGCAGGCTATGTCAAACCACAAACTCATCAACTGCTGTAGCTCTTTTCTGCAGGGAATACATGAATAAATACATGGGCTTTGCCATGTGGCCTGAAGGCCAGTGTATTTGGCCTCTGCTCCTTCAGGAGGCATGAATTCCAAAAGCTGGATATCTGTTGTGAATCCTCTGCCTCTAGTTTCCAAGTCCCTAAGCACCAGCTGATTGCATTGCTCTGACAGTCTCTTAAGTTTTAAATAACCAGGATGCCAGCTTCTCTGGGGTCCCACAGGTTAGAGCTGATGTCTTGAGTGGTGCTAAGCAGGTAATGTGCTCTGCGAATCACACTTTTTCATGCTGACTGATATAAAACAGATCTTCTGAAATGCAGACCACAGCCTGACAGCATGCAGTGTTGTACAGTTTCAGCAGAGCTTATGTGTCCCAAGTTGATGTTCACCTTGAAATCTAAGCAGTGAGACCTGTTAGAAACACAGCTGTCTTAGCACTCACCTGTTTGAACTCAAGGTAATGGGTTTATAGTGTTGTAGCATTTTATGTTGTACTTCATAGGTTGTGGAAAGTTTAGGTGGCTTTTGACAATACAACAGATGGCAAAAATAGAGTAATTGCAGTGATCCAGTCAGTAGGGAAATAGAAACATGAGTGATAATGATGTCATGAACATCTGAAAAATGTTTTGGGTGAGTAAGTTGCTCTGAAATGGTCAGCTGAAGGCAGTTCTTGTCCCCAAACTAATGTGGCAGTATTACAGTACAGAAGTCTCTCTAAGTCAGGTCATGTCTCTCAGCCAAGTTTAGTCACCATGTGAAATACAACTTTATAAAGTGCAAACGTTTTGGGGTAAGCTATTTTGAAAATCTCTAGTACTGATGAGTTTGCCCAGACACTTTTGTATGTTCTCCCACACAGTATTAAATGTAGCCTAGGAGATATGGCAAGTGTTTGGTCATACTTTGAGAGTTCTAGTTTTCTGGAGTTGAGGTACGATTACCAAATCCAGACTAAAACAATCCAAGAAAAATATCTGTCTTCTTGAGGGCAGCCATCAGTCAGAGCTTGTATAAGACTCTTCTGTAACTATACCAAGATATCTGAAAGGATAAGTAGAGAGAAGATGCTTCATGCTGTAAGTAGAAAACAGAGAGAAGTCTAAGTCAGATACTTTGTTCTGAGGCGGTTTTCTAAAATGTTTTGCTTCCCTTTCACTGTTTATAATACAATGGCTTGTTCTTACTCAATTTGCCACTGGGATCCAGATAAGCTGTTGATTTAGCACTTCCATTACAATGTTGTCTAAACATGCTATTGAGTTGATTACTTTTTTTTCCTGTCTTTAGCTTTTGTTGGGTTATACTGCATGCCTGAACATCCTCAGATACTAGTACAGAAACAGGATGAGCAGATATCAGGGTTTTTAGCTTGTGTCTCTAGGCTGAGACTGCTAACCTATGCTGCTGTTAAGTATGAGATCCCTTGCCTACTTATCTTCCTCTTTTTTTTCTGTACACTTCAACCCTTAGTTTTCTGAAAATTTGGAGGATTTTCATGGTAAGATTTGGGATTTCATTCCCAGTGTTTCCTAGGAACCAGTAATATGAAAACACTCTGGCACTTGGAGCACTTGCAGAAAGAAAATGGGTCTGTTTATTTACCTGGCAGCAAAAGCTGTATTTTGCTGAAGTACATCCATAAAGTTAATGACAAATTTTGGGAATGAGCCTAGTAAGCCAGCTACGAGTTTCCTTGTTATAAATTAACTTCTGCAAATAAAAGCAATTCTCTGCTTTGGTACTGCACCCTGATCTGGAAGTGAGTAGAAGGGCATGTTGAGGACACAATTCTGTGTTTCTGAATGACTTCAGCTGCTAAGTGTGCCCTGTTACATGGAGGGAGGGGATGCTGCTCTGTGAGTTCTAGCCAGCTACTGACTTGGCCTTTGCTGGTTTCTCCAAGGCATTCCTGTGTCCCAGTGTCATCTCTGAGCTGAAGGCTGGTGTGAGGCTGCGCAAGGCTGCTGAGCGACCACGGCGCTGCATGTCTCCAAAGGAACGTGTTCGCTCTCCCTATGAGCTGCTTTTGGATGACATTCAGCACAAGAGGTACACCCTGCGGAAGGTGAGTGACTGGAGTGTGCTTTGGAAACATCCACTCTACTTCATTTCTGAGCAGTATGTGTTGAGACCTCTTCTCCAAAGGTGTGTCTTTTTCAAAGGTACATCGAAGTCCAGAAGTGTCTGGGGTTCCCTCTCAGCCGCAGTTCAACATTAGATCACTCTGTTTGTCTACCCAAGTACTTAATTTTCAGTAACTTTTTAAGTCAGGAGTAGCCCCAGTTTCATGAATTGGAACAGTAAACCTCTTCTCCCTCCAGGGTCAACCACTCACTTTCCTGCAGCAGTTATTCTGCCCAGCACACAACAGTTTCATGGAGCACACTCTTGCTGCCTTGTGCGTTCCACCTTGGGCACTTGTGTCCTTCCAGGCTCCTTTAGCTGAGCTGCACCTGCAATCTTTTACTTGTTGCTTTGCCTTCCCAGATGCTGTGCTGTGTATGCACTTCTGAGACAGTTCTCTGCTCAGTCTAAGGCAGAGGCCTCTGGGCAGTGCCCTTAGCTACTGCAGGAATTTAGTCAGGGTTAAAAATGTTGAGCCCCTCACAGGGAGGAGCAGAGACTTCCACCTTCGCCACTTGGTTGGTGAAGACGACCAGATACAAAAAGTCTGGGATGTCTCTAAAGGCTTGTGATGCTCTTTGCTTGCTGCAGCTTGAGCTGGGAATGATGAGCAGATCTAAAACATTGGCACAAGGCCTTGTGGCATTGGCGTGCTTTGCAAACAGACGTCTTGGCAGAAGATGAGACACAACTGTTCATGTAATAAAGAGCGGTATTACAAAAAGTGAAAACTTTGCATACTGCACTAGACATCAGCTTTTTTTCCTCTTTGTTGATGCTGCTAGAGTGTAGCAGGTTTAAAAGCTTCAGCTAAACCATGCACCTCTATAAAATCCCAGCTCTTGCTTGGCTTGATTGTGGCTCCAGCCTCCAGGTAATGCTATGTCATGTGTTTGCAAATGGTATCTTGATGGATATGTAAACAAACAGTATTGGTAAAGAGAGAGCGCCTCATAACTAGCTTGTATTCCTTGCAATGTACTATGTATCAATGCACTGTGCAGTACACAACCGCAACTCAAGGTGGCAGGATGATCTGGGTCTTGATTTTCTTTTTTTTCTTTTATTTTTCTTTCCCTTTTCTTTTTAGTAACTTTTTCTTTGGTCCACGAGAAGCACAAATATGTTTGAAGAGTAGTAGTCAGAAATGCCGAAAGAAAGCAGAGTGCTACTGCTCAGGTCTTTGTGAAGGCTCTTAAACGAGGATTTCCCCATCTGCAAAGCTATTTTAAAGCTTCTCTAGCAAACAGTGGTCTAATTTGCAAATGAATGAAAGCACAGCTACTGTAGGGAGCTGTAGTGTTGTTCTACCTGCACTCCCACGTGTTCTGAAGTTGTACACACAAGTGAAAGAAAATGGCATGGCCTCAAAATACGAATTAGTGAACAAGGCAGCTAAAGACATGCATGTGCAATTGACTTTTTTTTTTAGTTCTCCCCTATGCAGCAAGCACAGGGCTTGATGCTGCACATGAATATCTGCCCTGCAATTCTGTCTTGCTATTGTTCCTAGTTTATGTCGGGCTGTAAGTCCCAGTCTCTGGGACTCTGGCTTAGGCATACAGCTGCCTGCTGCTACAGTTCCTGTTACAGTCTTGTTAACCCGTTCAATTGCTCTCCTCCCTGGAGCTGAGCTTTTACTGATGAATATGATGTGACCATGGTGCTTGTTGGGATCACTCCTGACATTAATATCTGAGTGCAGTGTTTTCTAGCTGCTTCTCAGAGCAGTTGGGGGTAGAAGGCTTTGTGCTCCTTGTGCAAGCCTCTAAAGGCTGTGCAGTACTTCTGATTGCCTC
>NW_005054320.1:2389259-2400073 GCF_000277835.1 Geospiza fortis
CCAACTCCTTGTTTTGTTTTGGGGGGTTGTTTGTTTGTTTTGTATTTATTTGGTGTTTATGGTTTTGTTTGTTTTCAGATGGGGTTTTTTTGTTGTTTTGGGGGGATTTTTGTTTGGTTTGGGCTTGCTTTGTTTTGGTTTTTAGTGCCTTCCCCATCTCCCCTGTTCCCAAATCCTGACTTGTATCATTCACTGTGCCACTGAATTGCAGAGTGTATAAGGAGCAGAGTTAAGCATCACTTCTCTTTCAGGTGACCATCAAGCAAAAACACAGGACCCCCAAAGCTGATGTAGCTTCTCTCGAGCCTCATCTACAGCTGGTAGGTGACCTGGTGCTGCATCTGATGATAGCAAAACAAGGTAATTCTGGCGGTAACAAGACATTTTGAAGCAATATAAAGCTAATGCTTCAGCTACTGGTTTGTATTTGGGAGGCGGTTATCTTAACCATATTTAACTTTTGAATTGACTCCTGCCAAACATGGTACTAGAAAAACAAGAGCTGACATCTTTGTAGAAGAAAGATGATCAATCTTCCTACTTCCTCCACTGCTTCTTTAATTTGCAACATTTTTTTTGCTCTTGAAAGAGCTCCTGGAGTTCTTGATTTCAGATTTGAGTCGCTAAAGTATTCCACTATGCTTAGTGCTGAATGCTGTCTCATGTGCAGGGCCCAGTGCCCTCTTGGGTGACAAGCACTTGTGAAATGGGGCCATTGCTGATGCAGTTATTCTGTCACCACTGTTCTCCTTGCTCTGTCCAATGGCTCTTTGTGGTGCTGTGCTTTGGCTGCAGATGTTGAAGGTGAAGCTGAAACAGTGTGTGCCACAGGAGCCCAGGTGGCATGAACAGCTCACGGCAGAAGTAAAACAACCACCGAAGCCTTGGGCAGCAGCAGCAGAAGCACAGGAAAAGAGGAGCAGGCCCAAAGGTACCTGCTATAAAGTGACCTAGCAAGCAAGCAAGCAAGCAAGCAAAGTCAGCGTTGGCTAAAAATAATAGATGGCCTTGGAAATTAAATCCCACTTATCTTTTCAATAGCATTTGTAATGTGACGGGTGGTGAGAAATACAAATGATGTGTGATAGAGGTGGTATGGCATGAGAATAGTGATTTCTAAAAAATCTGTTTGTGGCTTATTAAGACTCAAAAGATATTTCAACTTGCTCTTTTTTTTTATGGATGTCCACATTTCTCTGTCCACTAAGTGAGATTACAGGACTTTGACCATCATCTAAGAATAAAAGATTATGTAGTTACCAGGACAAAGCCTGGCTAAATCTTAAATTCCAATGTGTTCCAAATTTGTCATTTTCTTGTCCCAGATCTATCTCATTTAGTCTGTGGGTATGGGTTTTTTGTTATCCCTCTCGCTGCAGAAATGCTTGTGGCATCAAATACTGCCTGGAACTCTCCAAGTGACAATTTCTTACATCTCCAAGATGCCAGTACTGAGTTTAAAATTGCCAACACTAAAACACAGCAGCTGGGAGCAGGAGCTCAGGTAAGGCTTTAATGGAAGGACTACAGAGAGACATGCCTACTTCAGGAATTAGAGCTGTGAGCATATACATAGCCTGCCTGGAAGGGCAGGAACAAATCCTGGTGTAGGAAATCTTGCCTCAGAAGTGAACAAGTGTGGTACTACTGGGTTCACTGAAGTCCCTTCCTCTACAGAAGCTCATTTCATTCTCAAACACTTCTGTTTGTGGCATGACTGCAGCCTATAGGTACTGATCTCTTCTCTCTGACCAGTGACAGCATCCAAGGGAATGGCCTGAAGTTGAGTCAGGGGAGGTTTAAGTTAGTTATTAGGAAAAGGTTTTTCACTTGCAGGGTGGTTGGGCACTGGAACTGTCTTCCCACCAAAATGGTCACAGCACCAAGCCTACAGAATTCAAGAAGCATTTGGATAATGCTCTCAGGCAAATGGTGTGACTCTTGGGGTGGTCCTGTGCAGGGGCAGGTGTTGAACTTTGGTAATCCTTGTGGGTCCCAACTCAGGATATTCTATAATTCTACAGAACTGAAGTCTGCTTTGGTCTCTTAAAACTAGATCCTGCAGAAGTTATAATAACATGGGAGTCTGGCCAATGTGGACCAGAATATTCCTACTCTTACCTCACAGTGAGGCATTTGATGCTAGATGTATTGACATATTTTGATTTCATGTGGTATGTGAACTCGTGGCAGGAAAACTTAATGATGTATTTTGAGGAAGGAACTTAATGGGTGAATTCCCACTTGTTTGTCTGTGGAGTTATTTTGGGAGCACTGTTCTTCAGTAAACCAGTCTTTTGGTTCTTTAACTCCTGGCTCTGTCATGAAAAGCTTGACTGCTTGGTTCTGGGATTCAGTCTGAGCATATTCTGAAATTCTGTGGAACAGAACTTAAACCCTAACACATCATGTCTAGCACAGATACTCTGGCATACAAACAGGAATCTATTTTCTGTAAATATTCCTGCATGAAATGCAGTTGCCTAACTGAGGAAAACAGATATGAATTATAAAAGCAGAAAATCTTAGCTTTACTTGCCCAGTCTGAGCTACTTGGAGGAATGTTCAGCATTGTGGTTGACATATTACTGCTGAACTAGAAGGACTTTCATATAGAGACTAATATAATAAAATTTGAGGGTTTTTTTGCTTTTCTAGACAAGGTAGAAACAATGCTGTTGAGATAAAGCATTGCATTTGAGTTGAATTAATGAGTTGGATTAGTCATGGTCTCTTGAACTGTTCTCCAATGTTGCTGCTTGTGTGCTGGAGCCAAGAAAATGGTTCCGATGTATTCCATGGGTTGTGTGTGTATGATTATACCAAGTTGGTTCCTGAACAGATGCCACGTTAGTACTAGTATCCACTACTGGAGCTGGGCAAGAGAGAGAACAGGTGAATTGGAAACTTCACTAGCTTAGCTGGAATTTCCTAGCTGTGGAGTGGGGGGAGAATTAACTTTATATTTCAAGAAGAAACAAAGTTTCTAAATGTACCCCACTGATTTTTCACTTTCCTCCACTTTTGGCTGAGCCTTGAACATTTTTGATCAGTCGTGGGTATCCTGGGTTTTGTTAGGCAGCAGTACTTCTGATGAAGTGGCCTTGGTGTCTCTTACATACAGATTATGAACGTCCTGTCCTCTGGTCTACAGGAAACCACTCCCAAGCTGCCTGCCAGTACCTGTCTTTCCTCCACCAGGCCATCAGGAGTATCCTGCATCAGCACAGGTCAGTGCGCTTCTGGCTGCACAGCTAAGCCAGGTGACAGAGTACAGCCAGTGGCCTGATGGGCTCCCAAACCCTTTGGCTGGGCTCAATGTATACTTCATTATCAACTGAAGATACTTTGCAGGACAAGTTCCAATGCTAAATAAAGAGTCCAGGGAGGTGCCCTTAGAAGATAATTTCTCTGCAGTTGTCTGAAGCTTGTGTAGCTCCTGCAGCTTCAAAACAATGATTGCATGTCCCCAAAGGCCTGACTTGGAATTTGCAGCAAAAGCTAAATGAGTGGTTTGAATATTCAAGTAGAAAGTGCAGCACTTCATTTTATTAAACTAAATTATGCTAATGAAACCTCATCAGTTACTACTGACAAGCATAATTACTGTAACCTCTGCCTTTTATGTGATCTGAGCAGATGGGTTGGAGGGGGAGAGATGTAAGCCGTGCTACCTTCAGAAGGCAGTGTTTTGCTTTTGAGTGTCCAGCCCTCAGGGTGAATACTTAGAAACTGATAGTGGGTTTTCTGCACACTAAAACTTTCTCTTCCTACCCAGGTCTTGCTGCAAGTTGCACTCCTCCCATGAGTGCACCCCTACCAGGAGACATTAAGCCTAAGTGTTTCCTGAGCACTAGCCAATGGCAGCTGCCTCCTTACAGAGGAAGGTCCAAATCTTTAGACAGAAGCCTTCAAAGCAAGGAGCTTGTAAGTCCAACATGCCAGCAAGCAACCCTGGTCTGATATATCTGGTAATGACTTGCACCTTGATCCTCATGAAAGCAGTAAGCATGCTCTGTGGAATTTTGTCTTGGAACATATGGTATACCCATCTGAAGTTGGTATGCTATTCTCTCCTTGGAGACATCTTAAGAGAAGACTGGATGCTGTAGTGTCCTTGTGGTGGCTCCCCCCTTTTAATGACATGAAATAAAGTTGTTTCTCATACAATAAGAGGGAAATACCATGACATTACTTGAAAGTGTGCACCAAGGCTTCCTCAAGCAAACTGTAATTGAGAGTGGAACTATCCTGGTTTCTTCATGTCCATTTCTTTTCTCTAGATTCTGATATGCTCACAAGTATCTTTTAAGCTGCAGTAAGGGGCAGTAAGTAGTTAACAAAATGTGGATAGCACAGCATTAGTGACTTTTAAATGTATAATATACGTAGAACTGAAGTTATCAGGCTCTGAATGATGGTTGTGGGAGAAATACTGGAGTCTGTGTGCTTCCATGCAACCCTCTGAATTATGGCCTCACCATGTTCTGCCCTGACAAGGTGTGTTGTGCCCTTGTCTCTTTCTTTCCTTCTGCATCCCTCCTTGCCCCACCTTGGCAAGTCTCTAACTGACCGCTGTGATGCCTCTTTGTTCAGCAGTGTGGTGGGGGATGCAGGTGTGCTGGGGATTAAAGCACAGCTGTCTCCTGTCTGACCACGAGCCTACAGCTTCCATTTGTATGGCACCAATAGGTCTTGGGAAAGAGAAGGGCAAGAGAGTGTTGTGCTGTGGAAAGCAATTTTGTATCCAGGAGAGGCCAGGGTGGCATGTGTTCTGGAATCTGCTTGAAAACTGTAGCAACCTGCGGGTAGTAGTTTCTCTGCTGGTATTATCAGAGTCACCTGATACTCCACATCACAAGCAAAACAGGGTTTTGGACAAAAATGCTCCTGATCCTTTGGGACCCAGTTTTGAGATGAACTCCCCAAATAGCTGCTTTCTTCAACTTCATCTGATTTTTAACTTCTGTCGTTCAATAGGACTGTCCCTTTCCTACCGAGTGGCCATCACCAACCATTGCTGAGCTGATTGGAACCAGATATGCTATGATGGTGCTCGAAGAGCAAGGCCTCTTCCAAGGAGGTAGTGATGGTGATTTGCCAAGAGCAAAGGTACGTTTCTCCTCCTTCTCTTGGTGCTGCCCTTGCCTTTTCAAAAGCTGTCTGGTTTCATGGCTCTCTGTGCTGAACTGCAGAGGCACCCTCTGCCTCAGCTTATCCTGTTCATAACAGCTGATCTGAGTTTGGCCCTGGGCTGGAAAATTTTTTTTAGTATTTCTGCAGTGATGGGTTCTAATCTAACTTAAGCTGTATAAATTGTCTAGAAAGTAGCCTAGCCCAGCCTTTGCTTGTTGCTTCTTGTCTGATTTCCATGCAAGGAGAGCTGACTGCCATGACTGTTGATCAGCTCCGAAATCCCAAAGTAAATAACTGCAATTTGGTATTCCTAAACAGTGAAACAAAGGCGCTTGACTCAGGCTCCCACACCAGAGTTGTGCTGACTCAAACAACCTTGACAAGTAGTCGTGAAGGTGGGGGAAATAAGTGGCACAGGGAAGGAGCTATATAGCTCAGGACTGTTGGTTGTTCACATTTATCAACTTCTGCCTTATCCCTGAGTCTCCTTTAGAGGGAGTGTGGCAACCACTCCTCCAGAGCAGATGTCCTGAGTACAGGCCCTTTGCAACACAGATGTGAGGAAGTCTGTGCTTCTTGGCTTTTGGGTCACTTTTTTGCCCTCATTTATTTAGCAGTATGGACAGAGTCAAAGGTTCTACTAGCAGAGCCATGCTACTTCCACAAGCTATCTGATGCTCCTGAGACTGAATCCTTGTTTTCTTCTCACCTTACTCACCCTGCTTTAACTTGCCTGCTCTATGACTCTTCTAAAATGGCTTTCTTACACACTGCTGTTTTTGTAGCTTTCTCAAGTTCTACTTCTCAAGATAATATCACTTCTGACTGCCAGCTGTGTATGAATGTGCTCTTTTTTATAAAGTTCAAGCAACTCATCAGCTTCCTTATGACTCATTTTTTGCTTCAGGATTGAATTCAAATTTGCCCTGATTTAATCTCCTTGGGATTGCTGCAGTCTACCTCAAAGAATGTCTCTCTTCTTCCTTCTCTCTTAACTAGCTACTGTTACACTCTTGCACAATACAGCTATTGTTTGCTCAAGAGCCTTTTTTTAAACTCCGGTTGTCTGGCAGCTGCCCCAAACCTCTGCATTATAAAAACACTGGCCTACAAGTGAGATTTTTTTTGCCTTTTTAGCTTTTAAATCCTGTGTCTTTGCTATACTTTATTGGACCTCTGTTATTGTATATGAATCTAAAGCCTTTAGAAGGTTTGTTTACGTGCTTCCTTTTTGGCAAGCAGTGGATAGTGTTGGTACAAAGATGTTTCCCATTTGCATTCACAAATAACTTTCTTTTCCACAGATCTGTTTCAGCTGCCATAAGCAGATGTTTCTTAAGTGGCCTTACCAATGTTACCTCTGCAGCAGGTGAGCTGGTACAAAAGGACTGAATGAGGAGGGAGAAAAAAGTGAAAGAACAGGCTGAGAATTCTCAGTATTCACTGGCTGTACTACTGGATAGGACCAGGTTGCTGAGCTCTTCAGCTTTGCCTTACTGCACAAGCCAGGCTAAAGTGTCTACAGCTGGGGAGGATGTGGAAAATCTTGTCTCTGAAGTAGTATCTCAGTTTTAACTCTTAGTGTTAACTCAGCAATAGCCAAATTTCCTCTGCCAGTATGAAATTAGTTTCTCTGAGATCACCTTCTGCGTTTTGCTCTAAAGGTTTGCTCTAACTTCAGCCCACAGCTTGAAGAGGTTCTGAGACAGGGTCTACACCAGAATCTTCTATTAAGGACTGAAAAAGAACTTCAGACCTTGTGACTGGGAAAGGAGTTGAGCCTACTTGTATCAACTTATTTGTCAGAGGCTTTCTGTTCATGGGAGAGTGAGAGAGGAACTTCAGGCTCATTAAGGCTCACTTAAATCTATTTGAAGCAGTTGTGAAGCACTGAATTGATTATAAGCAACAAGTAAACAACCACTGGAAATTGAGCAACTGTCTGGTGGTAGTGCTGGGTGAAGTGTAATGAGCATTTGCAGATAAAGCCTTGAAGCTATGGATGTTGATACATTTCAAATGATTTAAACCACCAGAAATAGGAAAGCTGGCAAACTGAATAGTGGAGTTCTCAGCTGCTTCACTTTGCCATCGAGTGGTTCTGCCACAATAATTTCAAATACTTTGAAATTAGCTACTTTGTAGCTGCAATATTGGTAGCTGCTGAGCTTTACTCAAATGATAATGCTGGAGATTTTTGTCTTTCAGGGTTGTCTGCTGTGACTGCTGCATTAAGGCAAGTCTAGTCTTTACAACAGTGTATGGGATTTTTACATTTTCTGCTTTCCCTTCTCCTCACCTAGTCATAAGAAGCTTTCCTTCATCCCACTGATACCTCAAATCTATCCTCCAGCTTGTTTCTAAGAAAATAGAAGAGGGAATGGTATGACATGTAAAAGTAACCAGGGTGACACAGATATCTCTTGTCATATTCAGCTAAAACAACTCTAGTTCTTTTCTTTCATCCTGTGTAAAGTGGTTTGGATTACACTGGGCTCTGTTTATACATGGGTCAGAAAGTTCACTGCATTAATGTCTACCTTTTAAGTGCTTCAATAAATCAATTGCATGGCATGCAAATTGTCCTGATAAGATGGAGGATGTGTTTCCCTGAGAACTCAGGTGACTTGTGTTGTGATTCTAGATGTCCATGCCCTTCAGAACATGTGTACATCTCCCACTTCAATTCCTAAAATTTTTGAGACTGTCTGGAGAGAAGGATCCAGCTACTCAGGAACAGAAGAGCTCCAAGTTGCTACATGAAATAGAGCAGCAGCAGTATTTTGGGTAAGCTGGGACAGGGTTGTTCTATTTTTACCTTGAAAGATGTCACCATTTACTTATGCAAAACTACAAACATGTAGACAGCAATATGTAATATTGGGCTGGTCAGCAGAATGCTCTGTTGAATGGCTGGTTTTAGATGGTTTTAGACTGGTCTAACTAGTCCACAGTTCTCTGGAAGTGTTGTTTATTTTAGATGATGCAAAGGGAGGAAGTGTAGGTGCTCTGAAATGCATTTTCTGTTTTAACTATCAGGTTTGTGACATGGATTTAGAAGTGTCTATAAGTGTTTTATGCCCAGATATAAAAGGTTCCTTGCAATAGCTTCATAGTATGAGAATTTCCAGACCCCGTCATGTTCTATCCCCCACAGCTGAAGGTCTGTCACTACAACCCAGAAGTAGCCCCCTTCTTCCTAGACATGAAATACTCTTATTGTGGCTCAGGTGTAACTGACTGAACAGTGATGCCACAAATGGTTTCTCAGTCCCTCCATGTATATACAGACCCTTTCCTTTTTGTCCCCTGAAAATTAATTATTCCAAAAAGAGTTCTTGACAGTTCTGGATGATAAAGACAACATGCATATAAGTGCAATATACAGGACTGAGAACATTTATGTTTTCTTCTTTCCAAAGCAGTTAAATTTTCTATTGGGCAAACTGGTACCTTCTTTTTCTTCCTGTGAAACCATTCTTTAATGCAGCCAGAATAAAGACACAATTGTTTCTGGTTCTAAGGCTGATACTTCAGTTGCCAAAACTCAGAAGTAGTATTCATTACTGAAGTTAATTGCATGGGGCAGGCAGTGGTTTGGTCTGTGTTGTAATGCTAGTGCTGCAGAAGAGGCCTAAGACTGCATTACTGTCATACTGCAGGATGGCAAAAATAAATCCTGCTGCATAAGGATGCAGCCATAACCTTGGACCAGACACAGGTATCCATTAGCCCTTTGGCTGATACACTGTCCATAGACAGAAGCTGTCAGCTGTTTTGGTGCTTTTTAGCTTTCCTAAGTGGTGCTGATGGCTCTTTTGAACCTATGCATTTGGCTAAATCACTTAGCAGCCTGGGAGAAGGATGGAAGAGCACTATGCCCTCTAACAGAAACCTGGGTCAGCTTTCCTGCTTTTGTTTTTCTCTGCCCCTCCAGTGTACCCGTTGTTTTGGAGCCTTGTGGCCTGGCACAGCCCCTGTGCTGTTATACAAGGACCATGGCAAACTGGCTGACTGCAGACATCTGTACATGGTGTGAGCAATACCTCTTGAATGTGACTTCTAGTCAACAGCACAGCATCCCTCTCAGGAGATTTTCCTGGGCTTGAACCAAACTGGAATGATTCTGCAATACATTTCTCCTGTCACTCCTTATGTACCTGAAATAAATGAAACAGCTTTATGCACCTACTGACATAAAGGACTGAATGAAAGACCTCCCTGCTGGTTAGTCTAAGCAGGAAGCACAGTTAGCATTTCTGTATTGTGAAGTATTCTAAAGCTTTGTGGGTTTTAGAAATGTTGTAATTCTTTCTGTGTCTTGGGGAAAATAAATGTTGAAGCATTATCATGCTTCTAGCATTTCTTTCTTTGCACCTGCAGCTGTCATTGTTCTGTGGCACTTTTTGCATTCATTGCTGAGCAGACTTCATCCAATGTACTGAGCACAGGGAAACTTTTACCAAAAACCCCCATATGTGAGAGGCTTGTAAAGTGGAGCTCTCAGTTAATATGATCACTTCACCCTGCATTTTGCATACACTCCTTCCTTACTACTCATAGCACTTAAAGCTCATAGCTTTGGTGCATGTAAAATGACAGTGATAGTTGCTCTGTCCAGTTGCATTAGGAAGCTTGTTTTGATTTTTTTTTTCTGTGCATTATTGTGCTTTGGCACCAGACCTTTCTGTGCATCTCACAGAAATACCTTTCAATGCTGTCATCACCTGAAGGGCAGAGAGTTGTTCTTGAGAGATTCTTGCTCATTGTCTTGGCTTTAAGCCTTTGCCCTGGAATAAACTGGACTATTGCAATATTCCGTAGATTTTTGTGTGTGTTTAAAACAAAACATGAGAGATTGCACAGTAGATTTATTTATCCCCAGGAATTGCCTGTATGGAAGGGCCTGATGGAGTTTGCCTTGGTGAGTTTTGGAGGGCCTGGATAGTCAGTGTTGAACAGACTTGGAGCTGGAATGAGTCATGCTGAAGAAAATAATGGCTGGGAAGGGCCACTTCTAGATAGAGGAGAAGGGAAGAAAGACGTGTTTAAGCTGAGCCCAAAGTCTGCATCCAAACTGCCAGAAGGGTCAATACCTCCAGCTGACTTGCACTGGCCTGACTCTGCTTCCTTCCAACTGCCTGTCTGTAAGCTGATGCCTCCTTGCAGGCTTAGGCAAGCTCTGCAAGTAAATGAATGTGGGGAAGCTGGAGCTTGAGCTTCCTTTTGGAGCAAGTTCAAGTGTTCCTCTTCCTTCATTCAATTAGGAGGGGTGCAGCCTACCTCTCCAGGTCCCCTCCTGTATGTGCCAATACTGGTGCTGCTAGGAGGCACATCCTTATCAGGCAGGTGGGCTCCCTGCAGGCTGCAGGGAATGGCAGCCAAGCCACAGGTGCGCTTGCTGGCATGATGGGCACAGTGTGGGGCCAGGGGCATGAGGCGCTCAGAGACGCTTGCTGAGTGGGGTAGTTTGAGAGACCAGAAGTGAGCTGAGATCAGCCTGCTTTGAGTAATGTGGAAGGCCAAAATGCTGCTCAGAGCCTGGGTGCAGCAGCAGGGAGAGAAGGTTTCCATATGGCATTGAGGTAAACTTGAGTTCACCTGTGGAGCAAAGGTAGTTCTTGGTTCCATCTCTTGCACATCTGTTGTGGGGTCACATGGGCTTGGTTCACTGCCTT
>NW_005054320.1:2400083-2405299 GCF_000277835.1 Geospiza fortis
GTGACCGTGACAGGGGTGATTAAATGCCTTCACTTGCAGAACAGACAGGCAAAGGTGGGTGGGGGAGTTTCTGCTAAGGGGCAGCCTGACCTTTCCTGATCTAGCATGCTGATGGGATAACCCCTGTTCCCATCGTTCCTCTCAACCACGGCGGTTGCAGTGGCCGCGGGACAGTGGCAGTAAAACCTGTCCCCGTGCCCGGGGGACATCTGCTCCCATGCTGAGCCGGGACACCTCCTGTCCGCCAGGGGGCAGCCGCGGGCCGCGCCGCCCAGGGCCGGGGCGGCAAACTGGGGCTACCTCAAAAGTAACAGGGATTTGCCTCTAAAATAACACCAAATTTACCTTCCTCATTTATTTTTATTTAATTTTGTCCTTCCCGTGGCACTTCGCCAAGCCGGGGAAGGTTCTGCTGGCACACAGGGCCTGGGTGACAGTAGTGGGGAAGCTGAGGGTGAGGGGGAAGGTGAGGGTGTGTGGGTCAAAGACAGCCGGGCCAGAGACACAGCAACAAAAAAAGGAGGTTTTAGGTGGAGGGGAGAGGTGAGAGAGGCCTGACTGCAGTAACTTTGGGTGGCTGTCAGAGCAGTTTGGTGTTTGCTGTTTGAAGCCGGCTGGGGAGACATGCTCCAGTAGAATCACAGAATGGCTTGGGTTGGAAGGGACCTTAAAGAACATCTCATTCCAACCCTCTGCCATGGACAGGGACACCTTCTACTAGATCAGGTTGCTCCAAGCCCTATCCAGTCTGGCCTTGAACATTTCCAAAGGAGGATGGTGGAACATCTGGAGGGGAAGCCTTATGAGGAGTGGCTGAAGTCACTTGGTACAAACCTGCTTGAATAACCTCACCCAGGGCACTGCTGCCAGCACTTTCTTGTCCAGGTTAAAGCTGGCTTTGAGAGGGGTTTCACCCTACATCTGGTTCAGTTTGGCTTAATTTTTTGGTTATGTTTTGTTATAAAGGATAAACATGAAGGCTTCCATTTTTCACATGAAATAAAACTGTAGAGGTAGTGTTGAGCAGGATTAGAGTTTAAAACTGTGTGGGCAAATTGCAGAAATGGTCAGGAAGAAACAGAAGTCAGTTAAATAAGGAGAAGTGGAAGGTTGTACACTTGAGCAACAATATGAACTCCCAGAGTACAGAGGAGGGAGTGATGGGTTAAGCAGCAATTCTTCAGGAAAAGGATCAAAAGCTGAATGCAAGTCAGCTATGTCATGGTGTTGAGGTGACGGAAAATAAGTTAAGGCGAGATGTGGCATAATTGGATCCAGCCCAGCAGAGAGCAGGGAGCAAGCGGAAATGGAGAAACCATTATCTACCAGGGAAGCCTGAAAGAACTGAAATTCTCTAACCCAAAGGAGGAGAGAACTGAAGTCTTTAGCACATAAAAAGGCATAATCATTGCTTCTTGTCCGTGATGAAGAAGAGGAGAAAAAAAAAAAAAAAAAGGATTAAGTCACAGCAAGAAAGGCTCAATTTAGATGTTAGGAAAAACTTTCTAATGACAGGGATAATAAAGAATAGACTGCCTAGGGAGTGGAGAGCTTTAAGATCCAGTTAAGCAACATCTGTCAGGGATGTCCGAGGTTTAGGTGATCCTGCTTGGGTTAGTGGAATGGACTGGTCTGACCTTTCAAGGTCCCTTTCAGCCCTAATTTTTCAGTGGTTCTGTGGGCTGACATTAATCTTCTTAATGGTATTTAAACAGTCAGCAGCTTCTCTTAAGTAACTGCTAGCAAGTCTCTTCTCTTGCCTGCGGTTTAAAATTAACTTAATTTCCATGCATCACTTTCGCCCTCCAGCTCCCAAGTCCTCTATAGCAAACCAGCAGCTGAATTCCTTGACTGTTTGTCAGTACCTTCCTTGTGGCTCTGTAGCTACACACGATAAAAAAGAAGGGGTAGAAATGCTGCATATTGGTGGCTATGCCATCAGTGTGAGGGTGCCCTCGTTTTCTGCATTTATATGCAGCAGATATGGTCCCCCTTGAGACAGCCAAGTCTCATATGTGGGTATTTCATTTTGTGTGATCCAGGGACCTGCATTTCCATGTTGCCTGCAGCTTTCTGAGGTAGCTTGTCTTGCCCTGCCTCTGGCCAAAGCTGACCTGTTTAGAAAAATAATCGTGTCAGACCATGGGCCTTTGCTGTCGGTTTGTCACAAGGGTCTGGAGCACAATTCTTATGAGGAGCAGCTGAGCAACCTGGGGATATTTAGCCTAGAGAAAAGCGGCTCAGAGAAGACCTTATCACTTTTTACAGCTACCAGAAAGGAGTCTGTAGCCAGGTGGGGGTCAGTCTCCTCTCCCAGGTAGCAAGTAACAGGACAAGAGGAAATCACCAGGAGAGGTTTAGATTGATATGAGGAAAAAATTTCTTCACTGAAAGGGTTGTCTAGCCCTGGAATGGGCTGCCCAGGGAAGGGGCAGTCACTATTCCTGGAAGTGTTCAAAAGCCCTGTGGTCTTTTGAGGTCATGGTTTAGTGATGGAGATGGTGGTGCTGTGTTAATGGTTGGACTCGATGATCTTAGAGAACCTTAACAATTCAATGGTTCTATGATAAGGTTTGAGTGTCCAAGCCCACACACTGCCCTAAGCGTAACAATGTGTACAACAACAGGCATTATAATTAACACATTGTCCACAAGTGATCTCTTTCAAATGGTTCAAACTCAAGAAAGAAGTCTGAAGTTGGCCCTGGGGCTGGGTCCCCTGACGTTACTAATGAAGGTGAATTACATTTTTCATCTGCTAGCAACAGAGTAAGAGGGAGAGAACATGTCAGGCCATGATGAGCAATATCTGGTCCTTGGACTAGTACTGTTGGAAAACAGGAAAGGTGGCAAGTGTGTCCTGAAGGCAGCATGTCTCCAATTTCGTTTTTTGCTAAAAACAGAAAAGATGGCATTTCCATAGCTGGGAAAAACTGTCCCAAAAGAGAGAGGGAACCACTGCCTGAAAGTCCTCTCCTTTGAAAAATAACTCTCTACCAGGCACTGAACTGCATGTATGGAGTGTGTGGGGGTGTGACCCTGCTCAGCGTGACCATTAAAACTGGGTGAATATGGCACCAAGAGGATCAGCAGTATAGGAGATAGCCATAAACCAAAACAGGTTATCCATAGTCAGGAAAACACGAGGTTTCCAAACCTTTGTTGCATACTCCTTAATTATTTACCTAAACCAGAAAAGGTGACATTTCTATAACTGAGAAAAATCATCCCTGATGAGAGAGGGAACCACAAATATTTGCTCACAGAGAAGCAGTCACAATTTCTCCCACTAATCTTATCCAGTGGTTTTAACCAGCCAAGATAATTGTGGGCCCGATACAGGTGCCTTCACATTTGCTTTTGTTAATAGAGCAAGATCTGTCTTATCTCTGCGTGACAAGCATTAAGAACTTTATTTCATATGTATGAGTAACATATAAAGAAACGGAGTGGCCACCACAGCAGCAGGTTGGAACACAGGGCCTTTCACTCTCAGCTCTGAGCTCCTTCTTTCAGACTGGGCTGCCAGCTCCCAGACGGCAGGGGCTGTTATTTATATGCGTAATAAAACACCACCTGAATGCAGCTGGAGTCCTACCTTTGAGCAACATTAGCACGCCAGGGACTTTATTTACAGCTATTTCACTTTGCCTCTCTTGATGCTGGGAATGAGAGTTTCAGGTGTGCTCCCCTTTTGAAAAAACACTGAAATATGGATATGTTGAAGTGGGTTGTGCTTTTGTAGAGTCTATATCCCAAACTATATAGTAGCTGCTTTGTGCACAGATTTTACAATTCCACTCCAGTGAAAATGTATTTGTCAGAACCACAACAGCATGAATCTGACTCATTAATAAGGCCTCTTTTTTTTAAGTGATTGTTGGGAGTAATACAGACAGAGCAAGCTTATAAGGCCCTTGCGAGGAAAGGGTGAAGCAAGCTTACTCCTTAACTGCTGCAATTTGGGAGAGGTGTTTTTGGAAGTGCTATAAACATTACAACTTTCTAAAGATATTCTGAATGCTGCTGTATCCCGCCAGATTTGTGGAAAGGATAAGATTAGCCACTTAAATGTAAACTGATTTGAACAAAGCAATTTATGTGAAATGCAGCTTGATTTTTCAAGGTAAGAGAAAATCATCACCTTTTTCATTTTTTGCCCAGACACCTGGGAAACTCAGGACCAGCTACACTTAAGCACTGTGCATTTCAGGCATTGCAAACTCAGAAGTTTTCCAAGTGAGGGGTGCTGCCAGCTGCAGTGAGCTTGATCTGTGCCTAGCTCTGGAGCTGGAGCCAGACGGAATGCTGACGCAGTATGGCTGCAGGCCTTTCTGCTGTTTTTACTCTGTGGAGTTTTTATGAGACCATATCTGTCAAACGTATGTGTGAAGATAAATCAAACAAGCACAGCCAAGGCTGTTAAATAAATGTGAAATCTGAGTGGCTTCCACCAGCCCCTCGGTCCCTCCCCCTCAGCTGCCGTGTGCACTGAGTGTTTTATAGACACAGCACGGTGAAGGATGGCTGGTTGTGAGAAAGGGAAAGCAGCGGGGAGGCAGCTCCAAGGGAAGGAGGTGATCTTGCAGGGGGAAGCAGAGAGCTACAAGATGGGTTTGGGGCTCATGCTGCTGAAATATTTGGGTCTGGAAAGAGCCTGGTTTGAATCTTGATGACTTTTGAAGAAGGAGAGACTCAATGAATTCTATCAGGGATGTGGTCTGACTGCTGTGATGGCATCTAAAATGCAATGAAGATGGGGGTTGAGCAGAGCAGACAGGAAGACACTCCATGGAGAAGTGTAATAAGATAGACCACGTTTAGAGCTAATGCTGTGTGAGCACCACAAGGTTCCTACACCTTGAATACCATGAGCAGGAGCAGGACATCAAGTTTCTTCATGCCTCACAGGCTGTCTTCTCCTGGAAAATAAAATTATCTTGACCTGATTACCACTAACATTTTCCCACTATTCCCCAAACTTTTCTTCCCCAGGGAAGAGGGATGGTGCTTCCAAGGTCAGGGTTGAGGTTACTGACAGGTCAGGGAGGGCAAGGTCAGGCTTGAAGCTGACTCTCTGTACCAAAGCTGTCCCACATAGCGAGAGGGCCGTGCAGTTTCCAAAGCCATCAATCTCTTCCCCACTTTCACCAGCTATTCACCTCTCCCAGTTTTAAGTGGAAGAAAATACAGCCAACCTCTTCAAGTCCTTGTGT
>NW_005054320.1:2405342-2411047 GCF_000277835.1 Geospiza fortis
ACTCCCATTGTTTTATTTGGGGGTTGAAGTTGGATACGTGTATCTGAAGGCTACTGTAACCAGGAAATGATTCTTCTGATTTCTGACAATGGGACTGCTTCTGCCACCAATAAAGCATTTGTTACTTCTCCCTGGCTGCGCTGGGGTTTGGCTGAAGGTGCTTGTTTTTCCTGGCACACAGGGAGAGCATCCTTGCCGAGGGGATGGGGACCCAACAGGAATCAAAGCTCATGGACCACGTGGTAGCAAAGTGAACCAAGCTGGTGCTAAGGGTGAAGCAGGAGGGGCTATGCCATGTGCTCTGGACATGGCCTGGAAAGCAGGAGTGTGGGACAAAATATTTGATGAGGCTCCTACATCTGTGATAACATTGTACCTCCCTCTGTTTTTAATGCTGATTGACATTAGGAGAGGACTTGACTCATAGTAATATAGTATGCTGCACATAGCAGCTTTTAGGGCAGCTCCTGGTCCTTCTGTGTATATCACCAATGTTGAGATGAATGAAAATAAATACTCAGAGATGGGTTTTGCCAGTAAAAATACACAAGGAAAGAGAAGGCTAATGTACTATCAAGTGCATTTCTGATGATTTGCTAGTGCAGTGTAAAATTATTATTAGCAAAAATTATCAGTGCACATGAAACTGCCATTGAATAAATAATCTGTTAACACTCAAAAGGCCAGGAAAACACTTACAACAAATCTTTCTTTGAAAGTAAATAATTTAGATTGGATTTTGTGAGCTCATAGGACCAGGTTGCTTTGTTGATATGCTGGCACTCTTACTTTCAATAAAATCTAAATCAGCCAGTTTACATGAGCTGAAAATCTTATTCCAAGTTTTCTATTGATCATCAGAGTCATCATTAAAGCTGAATATTTAAGAGAGTAGCTTTTCATTCACTGTTGGAGTTGGAGTTTTTAGGAGTGTGCTGTAGGTCCTAGCGTATAGCATAAACCTGCAGCTCCAAGTGATTCAGCTGGGACTTACCAGCTGAAAATCTGAGTCTATGCCTTCATGTCAATGGGGAACAATTAAATTCTGATCCCAAATAACAGAAACACAATTCAAAGGTCCCAGAGCATCATCCTCTCTTGACACTGCTGCCCTGTACCCATGGTAGGAACCTGGCTGAGATCAGGCTAGAGGCGCAGGTTGGCTTTGACATCGCTGTCTTGGTTACTGGGGGAAAGCCCCTCACGCTGGGATGCTTAACATGCCCTAAGGCACAGGCAGCACAAGCAGTGCTCGGGTGCCAGACCTGCCACCATTCTCTTTGCTTAGTCCAGAGGAGATAGGCACTGGTGGTGACACAGACCACGAAGGTGAATCACTGGTGTCTCACCTCCTGCAAGCCTATCCCTCTATTCCTGTCACCATGGGCAATGCTGGCTGCAGGCAGCTTCCTTCTACAGCAGCAACAGCTGCTTCCTCACCCAATCTCTCCAGTGGCACTGGCAGCAGCAAGCCCTACCTCCAGAGCTCTCAGTGCTCTGCCATCTAGCCTCGCATCCTTCACCTTCCCAGGACAAGGTTGGTCCGGATGGGTGCCTCCTGATCCTCAGGCATTCAGCAGCAGCTGGAGAAGTACAGAAATCTCAGTGACACCTGCTGCAGATGAGGGACTGCAAGGAGAGTAAGTGGAAACAGTCCCTGTGCAGAGGGAAAATGAAGATTTGGGGGGCAGACTGAAGAAGGAGGAAGGAGAAACATCCTAGTATTCCTCCCTTCCTGTCCTAGGGAATACTCCTAACAAGGCCTTCCACATAGCATGGGCCCTTCCCACCCCTCCCCCTCAGCTCCCCCAGGAGAGATTCAGCCTAAACCCAAATCTCTGGTCCCTCTCCAAACCCTCAAGGCAGGACACTGCTATCATTCCTGACAGCTACTCAATGTTCTGGAAGCTCCCCCCTTAGGGAGGCTTCATGCCTGGACACTTTATGCATTGCCTCCATCTATTTGCCCTAACTTTCTTGTGACATCAAGTTCGAATTTTCTTGCTTGAGTTTAAGCCTGTTACTATTTCTGAATGTCTGTGTTTTGGGCAGGTAGATGTGACTGGTCTTTCTCCCCTTGTTGCAATCTTTCATGAACTTACAAGACTTACTGTTCTTATTAGTTTTTATCTTAAGGTTAAGCTTTACCAAGACTTTCAGAATTTCCTTCCAGATCACATTCTCTAGACTCTGATGATTCTTCTTGGTTTTGTCTGGATTGTATTTATTTAGCCCACTTTTTTTTTTTCTTTTTTTGCTTTTCTTTTTCCAAGAGTACTGCACTGATGACAAACACTTCAGGTTTTAATCTGCATTAAATCCTAAACCTAACCATGACCCTAAATCTTAGCTCCAGTAGTTCCACGTCCATATTTGTGCAGTCAGTTATTCCTCAGTTTGGGCCCTCACATGGATTCCTACTACATCCTTTCATTTTTTTTCCCCTGATTGTTTCTTGAATTTGTCAGGCTGTTGTTTGCTTTTTCAAAAAATTCTAATCCTGTCTTTGATATCCCTGCAAATCCTTCCAGCTTTGGGCATTCTGTAAATTCAATTATCTTCTAGTCCACAGTCCAAGTCACCAAGAGACTGCAGTTGGAGACAGAGACCTGTACACCTCTGTTCAACAGGTTCCTGTCCGTGGAGAGGGAAGTCCTGCTCACAGCCTCCTGAGCACCAGTGCTATGTCTGCTCTGCAGTAGATAGACCACACATTCCTTCCAGGCTTATGAGAATTTCATACAAGGCAGTGTCAAAGAACCCACTCGAGTCAAGATACTGACATCTGCTTCTCCTTACTGGCCTGTGAGGTCTGTCTGCTTGTTTTAAAAGGGAATTAGATGTGTTATTCAAGACCAGACTATGAAGTTAATATTGGTTGTTACTCATCCCGTTACATTCCAGTTTCTTACAAAAAGCTTTTTTCATTCCTAATTCCAGAATTTTTCCTGTAATTGAAATTGAATTAATTAGCCTACAATTCTACATCTATTTTTTTTATTTTTTTCCTAGGGACTTCTTGATTTTAACTTGCCTGGCTTTTGCTGTGCTTTTATATTAACTCTTCGTAAATCAGCCTAGATTTCACTCTGTATAGATGTCTTCTTTATGCTCAAGCTCAACATTGTCATTCTAGTCAATCTGTTCTTTTCTTGTATATTCCTTTCTCTACACTGGTGTAGAGCTTGCTTGGGCACAACCTGTCTTGCTGCTTTCCTAGCTCAGCATCTAGCTGGGTGCAAAAAATCCCCTGAAGACCTGTAGGCCACCCTCTGCTGTTGATGCTCCTGTTCTCTCCCTGAGCTGTATTCACTACAGAATTTCACCTGGCAGAAGTTCTGGGCCACACACCTCAGTGCTGGTGCCATCTGCTTTCTCCCTTTTTTTAGGCCTTGTCAGAAATTATTGGTATGAATAAGACAGCCACCATCTCCTGCTATGCCCAGCAATTATCCATTCCAATTACTCCACAGGAGAGAGAAGGAATACTGAGGACCACTGGCAAACTAAAGTCTCCCCACTCAGTTACTTTTCTTACCCTTCAAAGTCAAGGTTAGATCTGCATTACCGTACTGGCAGTGAAGCCCTAGTTGAAGCCAGCTTTGGATAATGTTTGCTCAGGTGTAGTATCTTGGAAGTGAAATCATTGTTTCTCCTTTCCCAGAAAATATAGTCATTGTTTGCCACATTTAATTAAGCTTCCCCCTCTGTTCGCACACCCTCCACCAGACAGATCTGAAGTTAGTTTTACAGTTTCCTCTCAGCCTTCTCCTTTGATCTTAAAGTAGCTGTCACCTCAGTACCTACAGCCCTTTCTTTCTCACCTTGGCCAGCATAAAATGTGTTTGTGTGTTAATGGCTTTCTCCTCGGGGCGGCTGACTCTCTTTACCAGTCAGCTGGATGATGGATGAAATCATTCTCTCTGCTGCTTGAAATATGTCACACATCTATATTTCCCTGCCTATGTTTTATGTTCCGTCCCGACTTCATTCATAGGAAATGGTTCTGTTTGAGTTCATTTTGTTTTGGAAAGTGAATCCATTGCCAGGGGAATGTGAGATGTTTCCAGAGACTAGGTCCAAGTTTAGTGTTGGAAGGTGCTACACAGACTTTGCCACCCACAGCCTGCTGCTGCTATGCTGCAAGAAGCTGCTTCTTTCTTAGAGCCTCCTCAGCACCAGCCATACTCAAACCAATGTGTCTTGAGTTCTGTAGAGTCTCTGCTCTGGTCAGCTGTGTCTGTGACCTGCTGTTTCCACCTTATGTGGCTTCTGTTAGCCAATTTGTCCAAGACCTGAACTAGAACTAACCCTCAGGTCTGCACATCTGGGAAAAATCTGCTTCAGTAATCAGAGCAATATTACAGCAACCGAAGCAGGGTAGGAGCAAGCCTTCAACTTACAGTGAAGAAAGTTTAAAATAGAAAAAAAAAAGGCAACACAAACCCACTTGACATAAATAAATGACAAAATAACCCCAAGCTCAAGATCTAAGTGCAGTTATGAGTAGTACCATTTTTAGACTGTTGGGATAAAGTTCTGCAACAAAAGTTATTAATAAATGCTTTGCCACGAGTGTGGCTTCAATAGCGTGACTCAGAAACCTCAATCCAACGACAGCCTGTCTGCTGTCGAGCCTAATATGGATGCTGCATTTGGCCGTGCCACAGCAGGCCAGATTCAAAGTGCTGGATTAGTTTGATTAACCCAAAGTATAAAGCAAACTGCATTTTCTCTGGCGTGCCGTTGAGTCAGAGCTGTTCAGCTCTGGTACTGGGATGGGACAGATCAACAGGATCTGTCTTGTGAGCATGATGTATAAAGAGGTCTAATAGAGGAGAAGACTGATTTGAGGAGGTTTGGAAGAGCAAATCTGGAAGGAAGGAGTGACAGCATGTGGAGTGAGGTGCCAGAGCAGAGCTGTGTGCAGTTACACACAGGGACCCAAGTGTGCTCCCCCTCGGCTCCTCAGAGGTAAAACCTTAAGCCACTGTAATCAATGACAGAACCAGAGCTCTGGTTCATCTCAAGAGAGGGAAGAGAAGAAGGCACAAAAGATGTATGTTAGAGTGGTACAAAAGAACTGCTACAGATTGCTGTCTCTGACATGAACAAATGTTGTTCTCTAGTCTTTGCTATAGATTAACTTTCAATAAAAAAAGAACTCACATTTGTAGGGACAAAGGTCTAGAGGAAGTCTCTGTGATTTTACTTTTTTTTTTTGATCGTTTTAGTTTATTACCATGTCAACAGGCTAATTAAATCCTACTTCTATGGATCATTTTAAAATTCATGCTTACACTGTGACCCAAAGGAATGAAGGAAAAAAATACTTCCATCCAAAAAATGGCTGGCAGAGGTTGAACAAAATATCTGCTTTGGGAATGAGCACTGCCTCTCCCTCTCTCACATGTACGCACACATACTCTTCCTGGGCAGATCACTGCAAATCAGGATTACTAAGAAGAGTTAAGGCCAAATCTGAAACAAGGAAAAACTCTGTCAGTAGAAACAGCTTAGCAGATGCACATTTATTACATTCACTGCAGCAGCACAGAAAACAAAACAAAGCAAAACAATTTCTTGGTGCCTGTGTCTGATTTGCCTGCAATGACCTCTCTTTCCTTCAATCCAAGTCCTTTCTTTCTACAGATCTCCATGTATGGTTGTCATTCCACAATTAGGGAAGCATCAATAAATCAGTC
>NW_005054320.1:2411099-2425086 GCF_000277835.1 Geospiza fortis
TTCATTCCAAGCAGCATCTAGGGGGCTTAAGGTTTGCGAATAGGAAGAGCATGGGTTCAGTGCTGGCCAGGCTATGAAACTGGAGTGGGGTGGGGTAGACCAGCAGATAATACTGGGTTGAACTGAGCACCATTAGATATTGGGCTACACAACGAGCCAAGAACTTGGGTGGTAGCTGTTGTTGTGAATCATGGTCAAGAAATGTTGTTATTACATCGGGCTTTACATTGGGTTGGGGCCTGATGCAAATCGTGGGGATTCAGCTTGGCAGAACACAAAGACCAAAGAAAGGCTCACAGAGCAATGGGGCAGAAATACCTGTAAAGAAGAGGGTCCAGTGTGGCAGAGAGGATCCTGTTTGAAGCATCATTGGCAGGGTTCAGGTGCACAGGTAGCTTCTGTGGTACAGTACACCTGTCATAGAACACCTCAGGTGAGACAGGACCTTGGCAGGCTCCCACTTTGGCCCCCACTCACAGCAAGGCTGTTTTCAACAGGTTGTGTTGTTTAGGTTTTGTTGTCCAGGACTCTGTCCAGTTCAATTTTGAAGGTCTCCAGGGACAGGGATTTCACAGTCTCTCTGAAACCTGTTCCAATGATGAAATATCCTTCCAGACAAGATTTTTTTTCCTTAGCCTCAATAAATATTTCTCCGGTTGCAATCTGTGCCTGTTGTTTCTCATTCTCTCACTGGCCTCCTCCAGGAGCAGCCTGGCTTTGTCTTCTCTTTAACTTCCTTTAGCTAGTTGAATACTGCAAGGATTTTCCAGGTTAAAGAGGTCCCTTTCTCTCAGCTTTTCCTGATACATTCCTTTGTAGCCCCCACATTTCTTACTGGGAAGAAATTTTTCTCTGCCCCATCTATTTGGACAGTAAGATCTTTGGGATGGGTATTATATTTGGTACATGCATGGCAAATAGAGTGGGGAGGCACTAGACATGAACAATCACTTTGTAGCCTTCTCCTTGGAGTAATCGTATTCCCTTGCCTTGCTGGAGGTCAGAAAGGGGCTGTAATTAAAGCTATGGTTCACTTGGGGAACAGGACAGGGAAGGAGTACAGCACTGAGTGCTTGGTTATGGTCTCGTAGATGCCCTCGTCTTCTGAAGCAAGATTTGCTATACCTGAACCCTTCCTGACAAGTCTATCTCCAGCTCCACTGACACTGCACCCATGAATGAGAACCTGCAGTGTGCCTCATCAGCTCCAAAGTTTCCCTGTTTTGCTCTGTTGGCCTAAATCTTTGCTGTAAACCAGCCCCAGTTCTCCTCATGCTCCTTCTTGGACTCTGCAGTCTTCAGGACAAGCCCTTATGTATTGAAGGGCTGTTAATGCTCCCTCTTAGTTTTCTCTTCTCCAGACTAAACAAACCCAGTTCTTTCAATCTGCCCTCATAGATTATATTTTCCAAAGCTTTTGTCGATCTTGCTCCTGCATCTCAGAGGGCTCCCCAGTTTGTTTACCCAGTTTGAAGAGTGCTGTGCCCAGCATCATCAGGGCCAACGGCAGCACAGTCATTTTCTCCTATGCCTGCCCTATGAATCTCTCATTAATGGGTCCCATTAATCTGTTTTGAAACAGCATGACACTGTTGACTAATTTTTGGTCTGCAATCCTGGGAGCCTTTCCTGCAGCCCTGCTCTTTATCCAGTTAGTCCCAATTTTACATTTGAGTTCCAACACCTCACTGTGGTATTTTATGCCTGCTCTTGTGTGATTTCCATCCTGCTGATTTGAGACCAATTCTCCAATTTATCTAGATTGTTTTGAAATCTGCTGCTGCTGCCTTGCCCTCCACATAGACCCCATGGCTGCAACTCCTCCCAGCTCAGTGGTGCACATAAATGTTATCCTGATTTCTCCACAATATCCCTGACGCTGTGGTCCCTCTTATCTCCAGTTCTGTGGTCAGGCAAGCTGTTGAATTGCCTGGGGCTTGGGGCTGAACCCTTTTTGCAGCAAACACAGTTGTTAACCTTTTGGGACAGTGTTACAGAGCGCTGCACACCTGCTTGTGGCAGGATTTCACACACCACACACTGCTGGTGGTTTATGAGGCAGTTTTGCAGCACACCAGAGGCCACTGGGTACTGCTGAGCCATGGTCTCTCCTGCTGGTCCCCTGGGAGCAGCACTGCTAATCACAAAGGATTGGGGAAAAAAACTACCTTGAGGTCCACAGCTGTGAGAAACTGAACTGAGAAAATTATCCAGAGGGAAGTATCAGGCAGAAAGATGCACAGAAAATCAGGCAGACTTCCCTTTATATGGCTTCATAAATGCCTGAAATACCCTGGCCAGCTGACCAGGGAGGTTATCCCAGGGTCCAGCTCCAGGACCTGGGGATTTGCACCAGCCCTCCTCGGGCCTCACAAACTCTTGGATGACCCAACAGCCCCAGGAAGCACCAGCTCATGCCTGGGACCAGGGGCTTCCCCACAGCTGAGCCTGGATCAGAACCCCTTCCCCGCACTCCCTTTGGTGCCTGGCTGTCTCCAGGCCCTGGCTGCCAGGCTGGGATGTGGGTTAGCTGATTTTTTCCACGCTGTTTCTCCGGGATCCCTGACAGAGCCCATCAGAGCTGCCTTTTATCAGCACTGCACGCCTTAGTGAGCCTGTCATGACTCACACACAATGTGCTCTGTGCCGGATTAATCCGGCTGGCTTTCATGCTCAGGATGTGGGCGATGGATGGGGGTGGGGGGGAGATGTTGGGGAGCACAGGAGCAGATGCAGGGCTAGAGGGGGCCCGGGACATGGGCAGACTCGAGGGCAGTACTGGGGAGGAGAACTTTGTTTCAGTATGATCTGGAGGGACAAAGAGACAAGCCCACTGGTGCAAAAATGAAGGGAGAGCAACAGGTGGCATGCTTCCTTCCAGCTGCAGGTACTTGTTGCTCTGACTTTTTAGCAGGAGCCATGCCAGGGAGTTGTGCAGAGGTGTTCAGCCCCATCAGTGAGTTTGTTTGCTCTGCCACACCCTTAACTTCCTTCCCTTAGCTTTAACTTCCAACTTCCCAAGAGTATCCGAGTTTAAGCCTGAGGAAGCCAAGGGTGGGAGGCAACTCCTGCCACATACTTTACATTCTACTTATAGAATGTGCTGAGTTGGAAGGGACTTGCAAGGATCACACCATATCCCTGAGAGCATTGTCCAAACACTTCTTGACCTCTGTCAGGCTTGGTGCTGTTACTATTTTCCTGGGGAGCTGTTCCAGTGTCCAACCACCCTCTGGATAAAAATCCTTTTCCTGATATCCAGCCTAAACATCCCCTGACTCAGCTGCATCTTGTTCCCTTGGGTCCTGTCATTGGTCACAAGAATGAAGAGATCTGTACCTGGCCCTCCTCTTCCCCTCACGAGGAAGTTGTAACTGCTATGAGGTCTCCCCTCAGTCTCCCCCAGGCTGAAAAAACAAAGCGACCTCAGCTGCTCCTCAAAGGCTTCCCCTTCAGACCCTTCATCATCCTCGTGGCCTTCATTTGGAGGTGTTCAAAGCCAGGTTGGATGGGGCTTGGAGTAGCCTGGTCTGATGGAAGGTATCCCTGCCCATGAAGGAGCTTTAAAATCCCTTCCAACTCCAACCATTCTGTGATTCTATGATTCTATGAAGAGCAGCAAATATAAGACATTGCATGCAGCTACTATTTATTTACACAGCATTTTATAGGTGGAACTGGTTAAGAGCAGAGTTAACCTTTTGTCCCAAAGCCATGAGCATGCTGCCACTGTCTGGCTTTGATTGCCTCCTGCCACTTCTTGAGTCCCTCCAGCTCCTGGCATATCCCATGTTATTTCTTCCACCAAATCATTCACTCAGCCAGCCATAACTTATTCCCAGCTTGTGGGCTCACATAGTACTAAGCATGTATGGAAGATTTCCTGCAGCTCTGCTGCTCCAGAGGCCCAGTGTGATACCGGTCCAGCTGGGATCATGTCTGTATGTTGCTGCAGGTACATGAGTATAGTTTGGTGTTCATCTCTGTTACACAGATCTATCCAACCCTAAGAGAAGGACAGATGGATTATTTGCTAATTCATCTGCAAAAACATCTTTTTGAGGCTGTTAATACTTTTAGATGTGACATTTCTTTGATATCGAAACACATCTGTTAAAGCAGATCACTCAGGGGGCTTATATGTCTGTGAAACAGGTATGTCTGAAGCCTTGGTCCATGAACTGAGGGAGGACAATGTTTATAGCTCATCTTTCTTCTTTTTTGGACTGCATTTCCAAAGTAATTAACATTTCTCAAAAATGTACTGTTTATGAAATGGATGTCTTCAGAAAGGGCTGCCATGACAGTCCTCCCTGAAATGTGTGGGAAGATTGAGGAAGGCTCTTCACTTTCATCCCAGTTACCTGCATGCTATGCCAATTTGAGATCTTTCTGCTTATTTGTAGAGAATTATTTTGTCTCTGAAATAAAGAACTGTGAAGGTGAGCTGAGAGCACTCTCCTAAAGGTTAAAAATACTCAGTAATTTATGTTCCCTGCTGTCACGGTTTGATGCTGGTGCAATGCCAGTGCCCCCATGAAAATACATTCTCCCTGGTGTCTGCTGTGAGATGTGACCAGGAATAGAGCAAAACAGGCTCCTACTTAGAAATAAAGAAGAGAAAACTTTATTAACTTACAACTATGTGTAAAGAAACACACAGAAAGAATGAAAACCTTCCAAAAAACATTTCCTCCTCCCCCCACCAAATTTCCAATACATCCATCCCTCAGATCACCAACTCTCAGTCCATCACCACCCTTCAGATAATCAATTCTCAGTTCATCAAGGGATGATGAGTCCCTCTTGTGCCATAGGCTTCCCCTGGAAAACACAGCTGAGACCTCTTGTGTTTCCTGTCACAAGTGGCACCGCACCTGGAGATCATTGCCATCGTGACATCTTCCTTCCATGCCCAGTGCTCTCAACACTGTGCATGGACCAGAGCTGCTTCTAGGGTTTTCCTTTCAAGGGTGCTTTGTCCTGTTCCAAAAAGAGCACAGTCTCTCACTTTCGGGACACCTGTCCCCCCCAAATTCACTCCCTGGGGCCAAGGGGTCTCAAAAACAGAGATCTTCTCCTTCCCTGAAGATTGAGGGCACCAACCATCCTCCTCATCCATTGTCTCTGTTCACGCACTCCCATAACATCACTGCACTCTCTTGGCTCCAAGCCATTGCCTCTCCCTAAATGCAGTCTCTGTGTCACAGGAAAAATTGTTCTGTCCATGGCTATACAAGAAAAGTCCAGCCAAAGGCCACTCCATCATCCCCTCTCGCCTAAGATTCTTCTCCACTTCTCTCGTGGCCTATTTCCTCTTATCTCCTCTCTATCTCTCTTCTCATTCCAGGAGGATCAGCATTTGTAAGGTTTCCATCATCCAAGAAAAGGGTTAAAATCTCAGGCTCTGCCTGTCCAGAACTCCCATGGCTGCCCTGCCGGGCACCTTCTCTCCGCACCTCCCCCCTTCTCCTCCTTGGCCAGCCATGCTATCAAATTTCAAGGTGGCACAAGCACAGGCACCAGCTTTCTCTTTCTCTGGGGAGGCTGCCCAATGACTCTCCAATGTTCCTCCATCCTTCCATCCTCAAGGGACTCTTCACCTCCCCTCTCTGTCCAAGGCCCCGGCCTACCTCACCCGGCCGCATGGCTTCCCCTCCCCCCCCCCACCCCCCGGCGGGCCCAGGGGAGCTCTGACCTGTTTCATGGACCAGAACCCAAGAGAAAGGTTTCCTGGGAGTCCTCTCCTTTTAACCCCTGTGCTCTCAAAGGCGTATCCATGTTCCCAGTGGCCACACCAGGTGCCAATATTCAAATCTGAGCACCTATTGGTTTGACCACAGCATCCCAAAAAACTCACTTCCTCTCAAACCATGACACCTGCATAGTTAATTCTGTCAGTCCATCATCATGGGCAATCAACATGTCTCCTAAATCATGTCCAAACTATGGCAATTCAAGAGGAGTGCAGAAAAGTCATATTTGCATCTTCCAGACTTCTTTGGCGCAAGTATTCCCATGACAAGAGCTGGAACCTGACTAGTGCCTTTTGGTGACAGTCACAACAGCTCAGCCAGGCACAGAGGAGGGAGCTTGACCCACCTTCCTGGTATTGATACACTTTGTAGGGCAGGCTATGGGCATTGCTACTGCCTACTCTGCTGGCACCTTCCTAGTGGGAACACCACAAGAGGCAGGGCAATTACAGCCTGCAGTTTTCCTACGATATATCACATGAGGGTTTGGGGCTATCAGTCCAGCACTTGGTTAAGTGGTCTGGTTGCTTTTTATATGAAGAGTTGTAAATTTGCTCAGGGGGCCCTGATCTGCATTGACATCTTGGTTAATGGTTTTGAGGTATGAGAATGGAAATCAAACATTACTGTGCCTTTCTGAATAAAGACATATTCTTTATATCCTAGTCAATATAAAAAAGAAATAGGAAGGAAAATGCAGAAAAGTGTATATATTTCTTGCCAGTTAAAGGTATTCAGTTGTGTAATACATCACCACATAGCTCTTTCTCAGTGGTTGATCATTTCATCTTTAGTCACCAAGTAACAAGGATTTTCATTCATTTTCATTAACTGTAGAATGGAGAACCTAAAATGGTTCATTGTCCCAAAAGCTGCTCTTCTGTTCTGCTTTGTCAGCTTTTCCCTTTCACTTTCCTCAGGTGCAAGACCATGATGCAGCAAGGTGTTTAAACATCTCTTTAAGTTTAAGCATATAATTAAGTTTATTCCTACCCAGCAGCGCCTCTAAGCATGTTCTTACCCACGTGCTCCAGTTGCTCCAGTCACAGTGAAGTAACCGAGCAATTAAGCAGGTGCTTTGCAGAAGCAGAGCCTAAATGACTACTTTTAGTCCTTTGTAAGGAGGAGTATAAATCCTCCTCCTGACAGAGGTGGCAGTGGGGAGGGATGCATTTTATTATCATCCTCCTCTTTAAAGCTTGACTTGGTCTTGCAGACTGCCCAGGTCCTTCCTTGTGCTGGTGACCAGCTGGTAAGCGGCTGTCACCTCTCTGAGAGCTACATGACCGTGTACAAAAAATTCAGATTTACAGCAACATTGACAAGATCATCATCCCTTTTATGGAAATGCAGGCTGGTGGCAGGGATGTTGTGAGCTGGCTTGAGTTAACCCAGGCAGGGAGAGGACAGCAGGACTGCCTCAGTTTACACCTGCTGAGGATAGGGCAGCAAGGGAGGGAAAGGTTTTCCCTGGTTTTGTTTCGCACCACCTTCCCACAGGGGCCGCAAAGCCCTTCTGTTGTCACTGTGCTGCTTCAAAATGAACACTGTCTCTGTTTAATTTTAATGCAGCCTATTAACTAAGCTGCCTCACTGCACTTTGTCCATCTGGGTCGTCCCATGCCTGCCAGAGTTTCCTTTTCATATTATTCCCCATCGATTCAGGAGGCCCTTTTGACTCACTCCCTCCCCTCCTCCTCTCCCCAGCCCATCAACATTGTGTTGTTCAGCCCTGGAGCACAAGCTGCAGCCATTCCTTGTGTTCCACTGCCAACACAGAGAGGCATCAACCTGTGCAAGCAGAAATTGCACCCATGTTCCCCCTGCCCCAAGCAAATAGCTCTTGCTGTCATAAGAAAGGCAAAAAGCATGACGCAGCGAGAGATGACAGCTATGACACTGCACACTTGTCAACCAGGAAAAAAATTGAGATGGAGGAGAAGGAGAAAGAGGAGCGTAGATGTAGCAACACCAGGGGCTTGGGCAGGAAGGGGCTGGCAGCAAGGGAGGCAGCCAGACAAGTAGGGTCCCTCTGCTGATGCCATCAACCATAGGGCCCAGGGCCTGTTTGCTGTCATTGCTGGCAGCAGGGAGAATCGGGGTTTGCTTTTTTATATTTTTCTTCTTTTCACCGTCTTTTCCTGTTATTGTTTGTTTGTTTATTTGTTTTGGTTTTGTTTGGGGTTGTTTGTGGGTTTTTTTTTTTTTTAATGCGTGTCTGGGGTTTTTAGATTGCTTTTTTTTTTCCTTGTGACGTCTGGGCTGCAGTTCAGCCAAGGAGGGCTGGGGAAGGAAGGGTGAATATGGGATTTTGCCCAATTCACTGATTCTCAATGGAGGCTCTAAGCAACACTCAAGGCGCTGTGAGGCAGCACTGGCCTGAAGAAAGGAACCTTCATGTGCTGTGGGGGGAAGGCAGGCAATGGCAGGCATCCCTCCCACCAGGTCGTCTTTTCCTGTTTTTGTTTGTTTGTTTATTTGTTTTGGTTTTGTTTGGGGTTGTTTGTGGGGTTTTTTTTTTTTTAATGCGTGTCTGGGGTTTTTAGATTGCTTTTTTTTTTCCTTGTGACGTCTGGGCTGCAGTTCAGCCAAGGAGGGCTGGGGAAGGAAGGGTGAATATGGGATTTTGCCCAATTCACTGATTCTCAATGGAGGCTCTAAGCAACACTCAAGGCGCTGTGAGGCAGCACTGGCCTGAAGAAAGGAACCTTCATGTGCTGTGGGGGGAAGGCAGGCAATGGCAGGCATCCCTCCCACCAGGTGAGTGGGAGCCCAGCCGCTATCCCCTTCCCTCAGTCCTATTGCCCCGTCAAATCTCCCAGTGGAGACTTTGGCCCCTGAGCTCCAGCCAGGCAGTTGTGCAGCTCTGTAAGACTGAAATGGGTAAATAAATAGAGTGTACAGAGCAGACCTTTGGCTGGAAGCATGCTGGTCTATGCCAACTGGGGCTGTACGTGTGAAGCTACACATATACATGTGTATATATATATATATATAAAAACACATCCCTGCATGGATCATGGGCTGTAAGACTGGTGGCAGTGGCAGCAACTGTAACTTTCCAGCTTGACCCTGCATGATTCCTTCCCTGAGCCTGCCATCCCTGGTTAGGTGATATCATCTCTTCCAGGAAAACATCTGGTCCTGATTTCAGGCCCACCGGCAACCGAGCCACTGCTGGCCTTCTAGGCAATGTGCCCTACAGATTAATTACTTTCACAGTTGAAAACGTGCACCTTGATTTTCAGTCTGAATTTGTCTGGCCTCAGCTGCTGGCAGCTGGTTCTCATAAATGCCCTTTTCTGCCAGATTATAGAACCCTTTGATATCAGGACTCTCTCCCTTAAGGTGCCTGTAGATCAAATCACTCCTTGGAAGAACCAGGGAGATCATGCCTTTTTAAATTGCACAGCGTAGGGTGGGTTGTCCAGACTTCAAACCTTTCCAGATTAAGCCGTATGGCATTAAATATCCTTTGGCATCCACACCTGTTCCTGCAACCCTCACCGGCACTGTGAAGGGCTGCCTGCCAGCCCGGGATGCCTGATGCCTTCAAGATGCAGACACAGCCATGCATGGACCAACAGAGAAGCAGAGATTTGGGGGAGACCCGACAGATGCATTTGGCCATGGAGGGGCTACTCCTCAGGTGTCAAAGGACCAATGAAATAAAATCTTCCGCTGTGTCTGCTGCTTAGGAAGCCATGGCCTGCTGAGTGGGTCAGACAAATTGAGGCTGACCCTCACTAGTGGGAGGGAGATTGCAAACTGGCTGGCACAGTGTGCACCAGCAGCCTTGGAGGAACAGATTCATCTCTTGGTTCAAAGGGTGTTTAGCCACAGAAGTCTGTATATGGAGAGAAAAAAAAAATTGTTGGCTTGCAACATTGATTTTTCAGATTTTAATATCTTGTGGTAGCATAGCATAAAAGTGGGAAAGGCTTTGAATGAAGCCTCAAGCTTGCAAAGTGCAAAAACTATCTTCCTGCCCAGTTTTGCAATAAAAAGATGTTTGTGACAGCAATGGAAAGGAGAGCTTTTGTTTGTTTGTAAGCTCTGTAGCCCAGTATGACTGATGTGTTTATTACACCCAGAGCTCATGCAGAATTTTATACGCACCTCCACTCAGTTGCTGAAGTGCCACAGTCTGTAACATGCAGAGTCTGAGATGGTGAGACACTGCTATTCCACCACAATCACTACTCCCTGAGGTTATCACCAGCTGAGATTACAGCCAGTTGGGTACAGCCAGCGCTGGCTACAACAGCTGGGGAATATGAAACACTGTCCTTAGCCAAGTCACTTGCAGAAGGTCACCCAGAGCATCTGTAGCATGGCAGGATCTGAACCCTGCTCTTTTAACTCTGGCTCATCATCACAGAACCCTCTCTCAGGTGAGGCCACTCCTCAAGTGCTTTAGATCAGGCAGAGCTGTCTAGGCAGCCTTTCCCACTAGACTGCATTTCCAAAAAACAGGATTCATTTCTCACAGTTGTGTATTTTAATCAGAGCTACAAGTCTTAAGCTGAGGGCAAATCAGGCCCCTACTGCCCATCTGATGAGACTGGGAAGTAAATCCATAGTGTGTCTCAGGAGAGCACCACAACAGACTAGTCCAATGCAGACCACAAAATTTTTCATCAAAACCTGGATTAAAATTCACCTTTCAGGAAGATTTAACTTATTTACGAACTTGGTACAGTCTCCCACTCTGCAAACTAAGGCAAATGGTAAAAGTCTCTTTTACCATTTGCAAGGCCAGTGCAATTCTCCATCCCATCAGGGTGCTAACTGGTAGGATCTTTCCTGAAGGCCTGAATCTCCTTCAGGAGAACTAGGGAGAGCACTTTGGTGTTGTGACATCAAACTTTTTTCTTCCTGTGTGGTGCTCAGTGCTAATGGGAATGTAAAGGAGAAGACAGATTTTCTTTCTTGCCTCAAATCCTCCAACCCCCCTGTCTCAGTCCCAAGGGTCCTGTGTGATATGTGTTTTCCTTTCATCCCTGCCTAAGAAACTCATGTTTCAGCATTAGCATGCAAGATGGAAGACAGCCAGCATTTCTGGTACTATTTCATCCCAGTGATTGCTTTCACCTTTTCCTGACTGCTTCCCCAGCACTGACTGTAGCAGAAAACCCTGTCAGTTTTTTACCTGCTCACACCCCGAGGTGATGAGCTGCATCTGTCAACTCTGTCAGTGATGCACTAAGATACGGTGAACAAGCACCTCTCACCAGAGGCCCTTTCCGCAGCTCAGGTAAAAGGTACTCTATAGGGTGCATGGCAAAGGAGGGTAGAGAGAGGAGGTGGCTTGTCTCACCCAGTGAAGAGGTGTTAATTAAAGGACTACTTCAACTTTTTCACGCCCTGACAGTCTTTGTCGCCTGATGAGAACGCCCATGACCCAAGTGGCCTCCCAGGAAGCGCAGTGTGAGATCCACTCTCCTCGTTGGCCACTCTTCACCATCCCCCCTGCATCATCATCTCCCGCCCACCTCCCACCTCGGCGCAGCTAATGCATTTCCATTATTTATGAGACATCCCTTGGTGTTTCTAGCTCAGCCTTTCTCATTCTTACTGCTTTTTGCTTGGCATGTTGAGGTCCATGGCCCAGAAGTCAATATGACTCAACACTCATCTACCAAACACAAATCCTTTGAACTTTTTCTTTCTGACAGAGTTTGTTTTAAATAAGTGATCATTGTACATGGTTGCACAAACAAAGCAAAAGTCACAAGTTTTGGATTAATGAAAATGGAAGCCAGTGCCTTCTCACGCTGTCTGTAAAATATGTAACATACTGTCAGCAGTAACACGGACCAGAATCATGTCAAAAGATGGAAAAGAGAATTCATCTTTTCAGATGCACTCTATTTTTTCGGGCGCTCTCACCTTTTGATGGTTTATGAGTGAGGCAGCGAGCTGGTGCCATCATGATTACAGGTTTCTTCTGCCTTGCTGTGCACAAGGAAACTATGTAGGACATGATCAGTGCATTTCTCAGGTGCCATCATCTGACAAATCCTTGGCCATCACCAATCCCTTGCTCAGGATACTGAGCATTTTGTTACTGAGTGCTTGCTGTGTGAATAACCTTTTCAGTGCAGCACAAGTAGGTTTGAACTCTTCGTAGTGAGATCACTCACTGCAGTACTTCATAAGATAATCATTTGCACGCTGACAGAGGAGGCCCAGAGGAACACTTCCTCACCAGACAGCAGCCAGACCTTAGCTGTATGACCTTATGGCTCACAGACAGCAGTTTTACTAGCACATCCAAAACAAACCTATCCTTTGTCCTGATGCTGAAACTGCACGGAGGCTGTTTCATTTAGAAGCCATTCCTTGGACAGCTTATTCCTCCAGTGGCCTGGGAATGTTGTCAGCCTCTCCTGTGAACTATTTACCACATCTGCCTTTTGTAACACCAAGTTATTTTGCTGCCTTGTTCCCTCTCCAGCCCCCACAGCACAAAAATAATAGTGCACACCCAATTTAAGCCACACACAAATCTCCAACATCTTCTGCTGGCCTTCAAGGATGTCCATTGGTTTTCCCACTGCGAGTGAAGGTTTCTCATTCCCACTGTAATAGCCCAGAGCTTGTTGTCTAAATCTGATTTTGAATTAGGCAAGGGTCCATGGTTCCATGTCAATGCCAAGATCTGGGTGGGAGTGGAGGGGAGGATTTTTTCCTAGGGATTTGAAATCTCTTCTTAAGCTGTTTCTGAAAGATTTCATCTCTCCAGGAAGCAGAAGTCTCTCGAGATGAGCTGTTTGTGCAAGACGTGTGGGCTTGAGCTGGAGCCTTCAGATGCAGCCAAACCAAAAGACTGCTTTTTTTCTGGGTTGGGACCAGTCAGGATCCAAACTTCAGGGGAAGATTTTGATCCAAGAAATTGAATCTGAGCTGCTCTTATCTTCAAGTGTTTCAGATGAAAGGGTTGTCTGAGCCAGAGAAGGCATGTGAAATGCAGTCACCCTGACTTAGTTGTGGCTCCAGGCAGGGAGATGTGATGGGACAGTAAGGGAAGCTGCTCATGGCTCGAGTGGGTGCATGATGAAGTGACTTGACAAGGGACACACAAATAGCCCATAGCAGAGACAAGGAAAAAAATATCTAAATATTGTTTTGTTATCCCTCTTTGATCCAGAGAGACTACTTTGGCTGGGCCAAATCCACAGCTGGCATAAGACCCTCCATATTATCCAAATGTCTAGGAAAGATACAAACATAAAGATTGAGTTAGGAGTGAGTGATTCCCATTTCTAACTGGAATTTATGACAGGAGCCAAAGCTGGAGTTCACATGAAACACATCCCATTTCAAATCACCAAAGCCAATGCCTGGGTTGGATTTTCTTCCATACCAAATATCAAGGCTAAAAGCGTGGGAATGCCTTCTCTTGAAATATATCTTATTTCCACGGTCTGGCTAAAGAGGTCCCTCACTCCCAAACCATTACAGCTTTTGTTTCTTTCCTAAATCTCATACCACCCGACGTTTGCCGTGAAATCACTGGGTCAGCATCCCCCTCCTGGCTTTACTCCCCCATTCTCTGTGAGCTTGCCGAGTTACACTCCAGGTTACACACAGGGAGATGAGCTGAGAATCCCCAGAAGCGAGAGATAAAATGCTGCCAAGTGAAACCCACACTTGTTGCAGAGTCGTGTTTTAACCTCGTCCCATCCCTCCCCTTCTAGAAAGCCAGCCTGGGTGGGAAAGTCGCGGAAAAATAAGATGTTATATTCATCCCAGGGAGCGGAGAGACGGGGGATTTGTAACTGGAGACCAGGATGGAGGCGGGGGAGAAAGAAACACTCAGAAATATTGATGACCCCCTACGTGGGCAGGTCGGCTGTCCCCGGCGCCCCTTTCACAGCACGTTTGGCATCTCTCGGCGCCAGGCATCCCTCTACGTGCATGCCCCTGCATGCAGGCGCGGGCGGTGGGATTGGGGGGGCGGCTTAAAAAGCCTCGCTGAGAAAGGTATTTCTTGTGGGGAGAAAGACGCGGGGGAGAAAGAGGGCAGGCCCCCTCGCTCCCCACTGAGTCCATTTCTCCTGCTTTGCCGGAGCTGTCAGCCTTGAATCCCGGTGGCGTCCCGTAACTAATTGACAGCAATGGGGGCCTCTGGGAGCCGAAGAATACGCATCCTTGCTGGGCGAGCGCTGGAGCAGGGGCTGCGCGGGCAGCTGTGGGGGGAAAAAAAGGGCGGCTTTGAAAGCCTT
>NW_005054320.1:2425196-2433927 GCF_000277835.1 Geospiza fortis
CGGCGAGCGGGGAGCTGGCTGGGGGCTCGGTGTGAAGCCGGGGCCATCGGGAAACTGCATCTCTGTTTTTCATCCTGCCCTGGCCCAGACTAAATATGACCCGCCGGCACGGCCGCCAAGCTGCAGCTTCGAGAAACAAAACCCCTGCTGTGATTTTTCGGGGCTTGGGGAGTGGGCAGAGGAATCTCCCCTCCCAGGTGTAACCTGGCAGCTTCGTCCCTGTGGTCATTCTGCCCTTTCCTGAGGATGCTTTGATACTCACCAGAGGAAGGGCTGGATTTTAAAATTGTTTTGGTCCCGAAGCCAGTTGCACAAACATGTCCCAGTGCCGCAGACAAAATATTGTCCGGGAGACATTTTTATGTTTTTGGCTTGACTCATGCAAAAATGCCCCATTGTCTGTGACATTTTAAGAAACAATCTCTGATAAAAGTATTTGCACATTTACAGCTGGAGAGAAATAAATTAACCGCTTGCATTTCTCTGGGGTCTGTCACTTTTGAATTTAATAACAGAAGCAACCAAACAGGGACAAGTGTAGAAGAAACAGCTCCCAAGGCAGCTGGGCAAGGGTGCAACTACAAGCAAGCCCAGCACAAATGTAGGGGCAACAAGGGACACTTACATTTTAGACCTAATCTGTACCCAGTTTTTGAGAGAGAAAGTGAGTGTTTGAAAGATAAGGCATCAGTTCTTAAGTTTGAAGGCCAAAAGATATTATTAGACCAGCTTGTCTGATTTTCTGTGTTGTAAAGACCCCAGGATGATACCCAATTAAGTTTATATTGAGCTAAATGATTTGTATCTGACCAGTGGCCACTTTTTTTTTCTTTGTCAGAGTCCCTTTGTCTCTTTATTTCAGCTAGGCCCTATGCAAAAAATGCTTGGACTCAGCCAGTCAAGAGCTCCTGGGCATTTGGCAAAATGCATTTTTCATTCTGCATTTGCCTCACTTAAGTAGATGCTCTATTTTTGCTAGATCCTACCTGTGGCAATACAGCATGGGAAAGCCAGATCCTCACATGTTGGCTGGCTGAGCAAGGCTAATTGCCCAGCTCTAGGCTAAAAGAGAGAGGTGCTCAGCTATCTCCCAGGTCAAGTCCAGAGGTCCTTGAAGTACCCCAGTTCCCAAAACTGTTGATCCTGTGGGTGAAGAAATGAGTCCTCACTCTTTCTGTTGCCTATGAGTTACACACTACAAGAAATGGGATCTGCATTTCCTGGGAATGATAAAATACCTTTTTGCTTAGCAATAGGTCAGTGTGCTAAAGTTTCTCCATGAAGCCAGAGTGGGCATGTTCACTGCAGGGAGAAGAGCAAGCCCTGGGCAGGTGGTTGGGCGTGCTCAGAGCATCCAGCCTCTCTGGTACCCATCCAGCAGCTGGCTAGTGTCTCTGCTCATTTGAATTAATGGTATTAAAAGGTGACTGATCAATTTGTGTTGTTGAAAGAAGAGAGATCCTTGACTATCTGGAAAAGCAGTTCTTTGTGTTGTTGGGTTTTTTTTAAAGAGGTAGAGAAAAGCATTATTATTAGAAAACATATTTATCAATATTTTTGAAACCTTTTTTTCTGGTTTGTTTTTAGTCACATGGGTGATGGTGTTTGTTTCTCCATTTCCCAAACTCCCCTGGGGCCAATACAGCCCTGTCCAAGCTCTGAAAGATGATGTTTGGCCCATCTAGTAACCGCTGGCTTGAGCCCAGGCTCCCAGTGAACTCAGTAAAAAGATTGACTCAGCTTAAAAGGGAACATGACCTTAGTCTGTGCCCTGAACAATAGTTCAGGAATGGCTGCAGGCTGCAGTGACCTGTTGCTGCTTGTGATAGTTGTGCTGTGGCTCTGGGCAGTTCCGAGCATCTCTAGGCTCCATGTTTGTAGAGCACCCAGTGTGGAATCAGTATCAGTTTTCAGATGGATGCTTCCACACATTGTGGCAGCAGATAAGTGATATAGCAGAGCCTGTCAGTGCAGGTGTGAGCAAGGATGGCACTGCTGTCCCCCTGGGAGCTCTGGAATTTCAGGCAGCTGTTTTGTCTGCAGAGGGGTCGCTGGTCTGTGTGGGAAGAAAGACTGTGACTGCTGGCAGAGGCACCAGTTCAAGCCTACTGATTGCTCTCTCTTAGCTGGCAGTAAAAATAATTCCGTTTCAGATAATACAACGTTGTTCTTTCCATGTGGAAAAATCAGAAAGGCATCCAAAACTCTCCCTCTTTTTTCCCTTCTAATTGCCTTGATTTCTGCTTCCACATTCCCAGCTGCCGCTCCTCTTCAGGTTGCCCTTTTTGACTCCCTGATTAACTTCTTTGTCCACCCGTTTACCACTCAGGACATGGCGACCTTTGGATGTAAATCTGCACTGTCGTCCCTCCCATTTGCTTGCTTTTGTCGGGGCCGACATCTGCGAGACTCCTTGTGGTGGAGATGGGAGGGAGCCGAGTAGATGTGGGATCTGGGCAGTGCCCTCTCCTGCCAGGGCTGCTGCCCACCTCTACTCTGTGTTACTGGCTTCCTGTCCCAGAGCCCAGTGCCTTAGCCTGGTGTGTAAGGATCACAGATTTTGGTCTGCAGCTCCCAGATGAGACATGAGTGCAGCCTTCGGCCTCTGCTGTCTGCTGGCTCAGGAGTTCCTGAGTTGCTCATGGCACAGCTGGTTCTCACCTCCTCCAGACACAGGCAATCTTTATTTCAGGTTAATTTGGACAGGCATTCTTGGTGAGGAAGCCCAGCCCACATACAGTGCCCCTTGTGCCCTGGAGCTGCTGCTTTTTGAAATGGGAGGCTTGTTTGGAGGATACCCCCAAAGCCGTGACAATGCATTTGCTCCTTGTGTTACCTCAAGGTGCAAGATGTCCTCCATGCACAGCAAATGTCTGACAAGCCTTGCAGCTATGAGGGGGCCACAGACCATTGCAGAGCCTGGCTGTGCACCTCATATCAGAGCTGACAGGTGGGGTGGACCCAGCACCATTTTCCAGGAGCAGGGTCTTGTAGATTTTTGAAACAGAGATAGCTTTTTCCCAAATGATGTCCCAGGCTGCAGCATAAAGGCCTTATTTGCTGTGAGGTGGGTTTTATTCTACTCAGAGTTGGACCACTGGGATGTCAAGTGCTGCCTCCTGGGTCCATTGTGATTTTTGGCAGTATCTCCTGAATCCTGCTCTGAAGCTTTCTGCTCTGAAGCTTTTCCGAAGTCCTGCCCAGAGCTTCCACCAGAGATGTGAGATGCCAGTTAAGGTTCAGCTTTCCAGCACTGCATAGGACTTTTGGCTTTAATTACACAGAGCCCCCTTCCCCCAGCCTTCCCCTTGTTCCCAGCACAATGAGGTCAGACACCTGCAAACACTGAACTTTTAGGGAAATGGCCCTGGAGCAGGACAAAGGCGTTAGGCAGTGGGGGACGGGGACGTGAGGGGCAGGCAAGCAGCTGCAGCGGAGGAGGCACAGCTGGATCCCTGCACAGCACTGCCTTCCTGCTGCCCCTGCCTCATCTCCTTGGGAAAGAAGAGTGGTTTCTCCTTGAACTCCGTGGTAGCACCATAGCTGCCACGTGAGAGTCCTTGGACAAGCTTCTTGCTGAAGGCCTCTTTGAGCAGTTAAGGCAAGTGGTCTTGTTTAATATTTTTTCACTGAGCCCTTTTCTTCTTCTCAGTTTTACCCAAATGGAGAGAGACAACTTTGTGGGGGTTGAAATAAATGAGCTCTCCCCATCCTAGTATAGATCCTAGGAATGGGCAAGTTCCGAATCCCCACCTTGCCTCACTTAGATCGCAGTCTTTCTTCCTTCACTGGAGGTGGAATGCAGATGGCATTGCTGAGCTGTGTCCAGATGCTTGAAAGATTTGGTTTAAATAATTTCCTAAAGGAAAAGGAACAATAAGCATTGCAACTGTGCAAAGTGATATGAAGTTGTACTTACATGCTCAAGAAGTCTGTGAGCTTTACAGAGCACTCTGGGCACATGAATTTCAGTGAAATTATACATGGGTTCAGCTGTACTAGGGGTTTTTTTGTCTCTTCCCACTCAAGAGAAAGGAAATAAGAGAACGTATCCATTCCTTAAAAATGGGGGAAAAAAAGAAAAGGATTTAGAAAGAAGCATTGAAAAAAGAAAACAGGACTAAGAGGTTACCTATGTTCCCATCACCAGTCTGCTTCTCTGTGTTCCCATATGTAAAATGGGAAGAAAAACAATGAGTAGATAATGAAAGTGGGATGACAGATAGGGTGGAGTAGGTGGATAATGAGGGGAAAAAATATTAAAAGGGTCATCAGTTCTCATGCTTATAGATTCAGCTCAATATACTAAGTGCTAGGATAAAATCTGTGTTGTTGCATCATTCAGCTGCTTCCAACAAGATTTCTCATGCTTCCTATTGACATCAGGCAAGTGGATCTTGCCCAATAGTACCTGCTTTCATACAGCACTTCTCCCTAGGTCATGGAGGGCATTGTATGAGCATTGCATGAGTATAAGAAAGCATCTCTTTAGTAAGAGATGACTCTTGGAAAGGCCAAGTGAATTCCCCACCCCAGAGAGGCCTACAATGCAGCAGTTACAAGGCAGTAAGTTAAGCCAGACCTTGGGACAGTGTTGGGTTGAGGATTTCCAGTTTAGGCTCCTTCTCCTTTCGGAAGGGTCTGTTCTGCCCTGTAAGGGTGTCAGGCTTAAAGGCTTCTCGCCTCACTGGCACACTGTGGGAATGTTGCTGAGGGGGATCTGTGCCTCCCACCATCTCTCCTGAGGTATGACCCACTGTGTTGCTGCCTGGGCTGAGAGGTGGTGGTGAGGGGCAGGGATGAAGGGGAGGGGGTGGGGGGAGAAGCTGCTGAAGAGGGTAAAGGAAGCAACTTTTTAAATAAAAAAAAATAAGTGATGAATAGATCGGCTAATCCCGGGAAACCTTGAGAATATAGAGCAGCGTCTGTGGAGCCTCCCTTTTTTCTTTTCTTTTTTTTTTAATTTTCCTTTCTTTAATTTCGCTGCAGCACGTATAATCAATTATGGCTTGAATTGGGGATAAGGGGAGGGAAAGTACTTCAATTCATAAATCAATTTTATACGGTCATCAGTCAGGTTGTGAATGCAAATACCTCTGTCGGTTTAGGTTATTCAGAATTAATTGACTCCCACCGGGCTGGGCTGCAGATGGAGAGAAGCTTTCTCACAAAGTCTGCTCAAGCTCAGCATGGGGGCAGGCAGGCGGGCTGGCTTCCTCCTCCTCCTCCTCTTCCTCCTCTTTCCTCTCCTGGAGCATTATACTATTGGCGTTGAGGAGAGTTTTGTGTGTGCGTGTGTGTGTCCCCTCTGTGAGAGGGAGAGATGCTTGAAGAAAGAAAGGGATATGCAAAGATTAAAGTCACAAGCCCCCTCTTCAGCCCTGGCCTGTGCAGACACTTTTATGTGATTAGGAATGCTTTGCTTTCAAGGGTTTGCTTTTAAGCCTTGAGCTTCTCTTGAACTTCTCCAATAAGAAAACAAACAGCAGTGTCAAAGCCTCCCCTGTGCCTGGAATTCGAGCTCGAGTTGTGTCATTAAAAAGCCACTTCGCTACTGGGACTTTGGCATCTGAGTCACTGTTTCAAAGCCAGTCTGGGGCAGGAGAGATCGAAAGTCATTAAACATCTAGTGGTTGTTTTGGTGGCCTATTGAAAAATCAGGTTTGGAGGGTTTCAGGGCCACCGGGAGGACACAGAACAAATGCTGCCACCTGAATCCCCCCTCCTCCTCCTGCACCTTCTCTCCAAGGGCTGCATGGCTGAAATATCTGGCAAGCGGGGCTGATGGAGAAACCCCAAAGGATGGATTTTCTGGAGGGTGAAGAAGGGTGAAGAACCTGCAGCCCCTCTTTTCCTCCCCCATTAGCACTACCCAGGTCAGCACACGTTCTGGGCTAAACGGTGGGGCAGAGCTGGCAGTGCACTACAGAGGGGGCTCTCTCAATTTCCTCACACACACCCCCACATCCCCAGTCCTCTCATGGGACTGCACTCAGCCTGGAGGCTGCCACCCCACGTGGTACCCCAGGGCTATCGCTCCTCTCCTGGCCCTATGACCCCTTCCCTCCTCCCTGGCCAGCTCCCTTTGTCTCACTGGTTAGCTGATGTCATGAGTTCCCCCACACAAGAGACAGTTGTCCTGGTTTGGCCAGGCCTCAGACTGGCTGGCATGTCCACCACATCAGCCACTGGATGTTTGTGTCTGGTGTTGCCCCTTCCCAGACATCACACTGATGGAATGGGTGGGGAACACCACTTCACGACACCCCCTGGGAAAGATGATTGGTATTAACACCCAGGTACATGCCTTTCCCTCTTCGTTTTAGCTTGTCACACCTGGGCTTTTTCAGACCAGGACATATCAGCATCAAACTGCAGGAGCTCATCTAGAGAAGGAGGCCATCAGACCTGCGTCAGTCGATACCTAACTATGAGATCAATTGCCAAAACCAGTCAGAGTATGTAACCCCGTTTTCTGCCTGGGGAAACTGAGGCACAGATAAAGATGTGGCTCAATCCAAAGCATCCTACTTTAAAAAGCGGCATAGCTGGGAATAAAGCCTAGGTCCTATTGTCTGCACTCTTGTAATGGTGCACACCAGGACTCAGACAGCAGACCACCAGAGCTGAAGACGTGGGGCACATCCATGCCCTCTGCTGTACAATTGGCTAAGCACATCAGGTTTCAGCAGGGCTGGAGGCACTGGCACATGAGTCAAGTGCTGGAGATGACCCAGTGGAGCTGATCCCCACAATGCCACGGAAACAATAGGTCAGAAACACCAAAAGCTCAGAAGAGGTTGTGGAGGTAACAATAATTGGAGAGGAAGCTTGGCTATGCTTAAAGCACCCGGGAGGAGGAGGAGGCTGGAAAGGAAAATGAAAGGAGCTGTCTGTAGCTGTCTGCAGTTAAGTGGGGAGGTGGGAAAAGGCTTTGCAGTTCTTCAGCAGGAAGCGTGGGGAGCAAGTCTTGGCAAAGGGAAGCAAAAGGGAGAAGCAGAACAAAAGAGCCATGCAACTTCCACTCAATGCTTTCCTCCATTTCGGGCAAATCTGCTATTTGAACAGCAACCAAAGGGCCAGGTGCTTTGGATGGTCTTCTACAAGGCTCTGCCAACTCTACAGCACCCCTCAGCTGCAAAATTCTCCACTAGTTTTCACAGATGCAATTTTGTCAAAGCCCCTTCCCACGGCCCACTCTGCCCCCTCTGCCTCTGCTGCAGTCACGGGCACCCCTACTCACACCATCCTGCCGCCCCGTTTCCCCTCAGTGCTTCCCCTTCATGATACACACTATGGACTGTCATTGATGAGAATATAAATGCCCCAAATTCCTCATCCTGTATTTTTTTAAATGAACTTGGCCCATAGTCTAGAGAAGGTAAACATGGGATTGTTAGCTCCAGCACCAACCTGGAAGCCTTAGGGAATTTACCACCCCTGCCACATGCCGAAGTACAGCCCATTGGGAAGGATGGGCCTTGTGTTTGCAAGCCTGTCAAATCTTTCACACTGAAAATGAGAATTGCTCAGACGAATCAGGCTCTCTTTTGCTGAGGCTGTTGCACCTTGTAGGTTCACCATGGCCAGCATGTTGTCTCTGCTTCACTTTCTCCATATGGCAGTGCCAGGGGGATGTCCTGCTCTGGGGCTGGCAGTGACTGGGGGCGCGGGACGGGAGCATATTGTATGTTTTGTGCGTGGTGTGGGAGTACTAAAAAGCTTTTGCCATATGGCTCTTCACATGGTGAACCCTGTGCTCCCTCTTCCTGTGACAAGCACCAGAAATCTGTGCATTAGATAAAAAAGTGTCATGATGGCCTTCTGCACATCCAAGTCCCATCCGCCCACCAGCCTGACAGTAACCAGGTCTGACTCTTGCTTAACACAGGTCCCTGGGGCCAAAAGCTGGAATCTGTGCTGCCTCTGCTAAGCTTCGTCTAAATTCCCTGCTGAATATCCCTGAGAAGATCTGCTTGGTGTTCATCAGGTTGGAAAGCAGTTTAAAAGAAAACAAGCGTCCTTTGGGATCTTCCAGCAAATCCGTAATATGGGAGAATTAACCTATTTTTAATGCACTGCCTGCTTTCCCCACACTCCCTCGCTGGCCCGAGGCTGGTTCATCTTTCAGAGCTGAACAATGCTTCGTGTGTTTCTGTTTGCTCAACATTTAGAGGGGAGGCCTTCCTCTCTTCAGTGCTTTCTTAGCATTTTTAAATCATGTTTATAAAGTCAAATACCTAAGTGACCAAAAGAGCGGCAAGAACTGCTTCTCTGCTCTGCAGGGTACTGAAATCTCCTCTTGAAGTCAATGGGGAGGGCCATGCTCTGCTGAAATCTTGATCAGAGCTGGAGCTTTAGCAAAGGGGAGGAGTGAGACCCTTGCTTTACTACACAGCTCCTTTCACAGAGGCCCGAGGAAGGAGGGGAGAGGTGGCAGGGGGAATCTTTTTACACCCATGGTGGGACTTCTGAAGAATTTACAGTCATCTTTCCTAGAGACACTAAAGATTTTATAGCCTTGGTACCAGTGGTTACAATGCCCTATGGAGCACAGAGCTGAGTGTATGCCAGGGACCCCTTCATCTCACCAGAGGCTGGAAGGTGGCCAGGGGCTTCACACGGGGAAGTTTATTTCAGAGAGAGAAGGGGGTGAGGAAGCGGGAGGGAGAGAAGAGGGGAGAGAGGCCGAGCAGAGGGGGAGAGGGAAGGGAAAACAAAAACATCTGAG
>NW_005054320.1:2433966-2456183 GCF_000277835.1 Geospiza fortis
GAGGCAGAGAAATGAGAGGATGCCAGCGTGGGAGGAATGAGATGAGAGACCTAGAAAGGAGGAACAGAAGGGAGAAATGAAAGGGAAGGAGAAAAACATTTTAGAAGTGGCAGAGGGAGGAAACATGAGACGAAGGAATAACAGAAAAGGAGTCAGAAAGAGGGAAAGGAAGAAATAGCAAATATGAGTAAAGTTAGAAAGCAAAATGGGTTCTGAGAGCAGGTACAAGGGGGAGGCTCGGAAGCACCTACAGCCCAGTCCCCCAGACAAACCCAGCACAGAAAATGAGGCTTTCAGTGACTGTCCCCATTCTCCTGCCAAGTCTTTAAACTGAGAGAGGAGCCAGGGAGCACTTCTGCATACCCAATTCTGCACAGACCTACAGACCCAGGGTCCTCTTGGGCAGATATTCACAAAAATGAATATGCATCTGTATATGCATGTTTGTGTGTGTGTGCATGTGTATGTACCCTTACACATATGTGCAATCATGTCATATACCCAACGCTATGACATCCATGCTTTCCCTCTCTTCACAATTCTGTGCACCTGCTATGCACATGCAGACTCTCCCTGTGCCCTCACCTGCCTCCACAGCCATCCACACACCCAGCCTGAGCTCGCCTCACTCCTCGGCTGGCTGCAAAACAAGGCTTACACTTTGTGAAAAATGCTGAGGTTTGGCTGTTTGGGTTCATTCCATGCTGGGGAAAAAACAAGCCTTTAAGATGTTGGTTGTTCTTTTTTTTTTTTTTTTCATGAGGGAAAAAAAGATCAGACAGAAAAATGAAGCCAGCAAGTACTCCACCCCAGAACATGAAACATAAACATACATTTAAGAAATGGTTTCTCTGACCTGGTGATTTGGTGATCTGTGAATATAGATTTAATGACAATTGTGGTGGTCAATTACAGCCTGGTCATTTATAGCTGTGTGAGGCTATGCTTGAGGCCCCATCCCAGGACTTCCAATGCTATCAGAACATTAGAGAACCAGTTCCATGTTCTTTGTCGTAAGTCCATCAAAATCAACATGCTGGCATATCTCTGGGTGCAGTGGGGTGATCTCTGGGCTCTGCATCTGCTTGGTTTGCAGAGGGGGCAGTGTTTGCCCTGGGTTCCCACACAGCGGTGTGCCTCCCGTGAGCAGAGCCAGGCAAACCTGAGGCTCTCGGGCCAGAACGGATATTGAGCTCCTGCCAACAATCCACTGCCCATCGTGGTGTTTCTAAAGCACAGTGTGTCAGCTCAGTCTCAGAGAGGGTCAGTGGCAATCCCTTAAAGTGAACATTGCCTTCATCATGCTTCTCTCTCATTATAATGGACAGAAAGGGGCTTGTAGCAGAGATTTTCTATACTTTTATAGGTGCTGCCAGAGCCCAGAAAGGATAGGGAACCAAAGGGCGAGAGACCTAGCAACTACATATTGGGATGAAGAGGCAACAGTGGTTTAATATTCTATTAAAATCACTCCCCACAAGCTGTGCAGACTTTCTCCTGTTAGAAAAACACTGCACAAAGGCCCTGGGTGATACATTGTTAATGGGTCTCTCTCATACGAACAGTAACCACAGCTCCATGCTGGCAAACCTCCAGACTCGGCAACCCACCAGAGGAGGTAGATCTGTGCATGCCACCACTGCAGGAGCATGTCCTGACAGCTGAGCACCATGGCTGGGCCGTGAGGATGCCAGGGGAACATGCTCTCCATGTCAGTGTTAATGTCAGACCTCCTGGGGGACAGCTGCATGGTTTTGGACACTTATAGCATGCTGTCCCCTGCCATAATTTGGCACCAGTTGAGTGTATTTGACTTAAGATGGATGAAATGTAAAGAGGCAGACCTCCAGTTAGACAGCTCTTGGGGAACAGCTTGAGGAAGGGATGCATTTATTTCAAGACCTTCCAGATGCACATTTCCTTCAGCTTGTAATTCAGCCTTTCACTTGTTTGGTGGTGCTCATCTAATGCCATTGGTTTTTACAGCCTCCCTGTGAAACATCACTGCTTCAGAAATGCTCCTGTCCCCTCTCTCCCCACATTTGCTTTGAATATTTTTGCTTTCCTATAGAATAACCAAGAAATGCATAGGGTATGGTGCCTCTGGCAAGGCAGAGAAAGCATGAATCAATAGAATAACGGGAGTGCAAGCTGAGCACATCTTCTGTACCCAGCAATGGAAGTCAAATTTACTTTATTTTTTCTGTTCTGATTTGGTCATCAGAAACAGCTGTAAAGTTAAGGCCATCTGCTTTGGAGATGTGTGGTCATTTCTGCCAGGAGAGAGTACCAACAAGCCTGCATGTCAGGGCAGGAATAGAAAAGAACTGGTCCTTGTGCCAAGACTTTCTTGGTAATCCAAGGAATTAATGCACAAAAAAAAAAAAGCTAAATTAGTTCAAAGTATAGTCCAGAGGGGCCCTGGCATCCTCAAGCTATAAACAGAGAAGAGAAATGGATCTGATAAAAAGCCACATTTCTGGTAGGCTTGGAGGAATGCAATGTGCTCAGCACACGAAGGGAATCTGCATGGCTGTGCACAGGTCTTTACTCTGGGGCCATGCACTGCTGGCTGATTAAATCTTTTACTCCTGCTGGTGAATAATTATCCGCCTGACCTGTTCCACTGCAGGCAGCAAGAATACCCCATTAGTGACTTCTTCCCAAAAAGAAGTCACTAGTGAGGTGATCACTCCTCATCTGGCTCTACCTGGCCTTTGGCAATGATGCTTAGGCCAGAGGTTTCAGTGCCAGGTGCTGGGTGCTGACAAGAATGTGTCCAGGTTCAGGGACCCCTGCGGGAGACCTGACTCTTGAAGGTGGGGAGAGCGCTGCCTCCCAAAATAAAGAGCCTGGCACCTTGAGAGGTGTGGCCCAGGGCCTTCGTTCTGATGTTATTCTGTTCCTTGATTTTGGAAGGAGCAGTGGAAACAATTAGGTCTCTTAATTTCTCTGAAGCAAGATCCAAATACAGAAAAGAATACATCTCCCAGGCAGGGAGAAGTGGGGAATTAACTGCCTTTTTTTTGGATGAGATCAGAGAAAGCTGATTTATGAAGCAAGGAGAAAGCAAAGTGCTTTTATGGGTAAAATGTTCCCTGCTTATTTCCTTTCTGTCAGACTACGTTCCTCCCACGCTTCTGGCTGCAAGCTTGCTCCTTGGAAGCCTGTTTAAGCATTTCAGCATGTGATGATTTAACTGGGCACAGATTCTGACAGATCTTTGCAAATAACATCACAGGAGTTGCTGGAGGTGACAGCCTAACACCGACTCAGGGCACGTTCAGGAGGACAAGGCTGGCAAAGATAAACTCAGTCATCCCTGTGTGCTCCCAGCCTCTGCCAGGGCCCCTCTGAGCATCAGGCCCTGGGAGACACCCCTGGCCATCCGCTGAGGTGGGGTGTGCCTGGCAGCCCACTCTATCTGCTGTGTCCCTTGGACAGACGGAGGAGACGTGGCACCGAGGGCTCCAGAGCTGAAGCCTCGCGGAGAGCGGGGGCGTTTGGTTACAGCTCAGGCGGAGCGGGGGAAAGCAGAACAGGACAGAAATCCAAGAAGTTGGGTGTGGAATGAGAAAGTTTCTGCAATCGAATTTCCACACACGAGGCTTTCAGCTCCTGCCAATGTACATATAGGAAGGGATGAACTCAGGGGAACTCGGGAGGCTTATTCCTACTAAGGGAGAATGTAGCAAGCAACTAGTACTGAATTATAGGGTACCAGAACTACACGTGGGACATCTCAAGTGTTGATGGCCAGGCTGTGATGTCTGTCCCAGTGGCATGGTGCCTAGTGACAAAGACACCCACCCGTGACAGATCTAGCTGCAAAGCTGCATCTGCTGTGCCCACACATGCAAGTACAGCCCAGTTTTCACTAATAAAGGTGGGGGCATCAATACTGTCTGCACTGTCCAGAGGAACAACAAGTGGAACCACATTGGTGGAGCATGAACGCGGAGCAATTCAGTACATGGATGTAGTAGGTTTTGCACACCCAGCAGATCATTCTAGGGATTGCTGGAAGGTTTTGGTACCACTGGCTGTCATTTCTGCTCAGGCACCACCCTGTTGATGAGATATCAACCAGAAGGGATTCCAGAGCACCCCCAAGGACACCAAAAGGTCCAGGAACGGGAACAGTCAAACACTTGACCTACCTTCACAGGAGAAAACTAGCAAAGGAGGTGAAATGAAATCAGCCCCCTATTAAGTCAGGCAAAACAGGAAAATATAGTCTAATAACCAAAAATGACACAGAGAAGCCCCCACGCTCAGACCCCAAACTGCGGTAGGTTTACAGGGAGGAGGGGAGGGCAGGGGTGGGAGCTGAGGGTAGGGAAGAGAAAGCTGTACCAATTGACCTCTTTCCCCCCTGCCCCCTCCTTTTTCTTTAAATCCCCACCTAGTCAGGAGTGCTCATTAAGGATGGCTCTCGTTTCCCTAATTAGGCTACCCCCTTCCCTTCACAGGGCTCCAGACCTCTGCCATTCAGCAATAACAAGAATAACAAGAAACTCGTTATTTTACAACCTGGGCCAGGGAGGAGGGGAAGAGGGAGAAGATGGCTTTGTGATGTGCTGCTTGGAGGAAAACAAGCTCAGGAAAACCTGGGTTGAGGGAGGCGTCCCTCCTGTTAGGGAGACCTTGTCTCCTCTTAAACACTCTCTTGGCCTCGTGCATGCCTGCACTAGAAGTAATGCCATAAGAAATGAGGATTTCTTGGGATGGTTTTTCTCCTTTTCTGCAGGCTCGTTCTTGAAAGTTGTTTTTCTTTCTAGCAATCATACGTACATGTACTTGATTTTATGTGAAAAGTAACCTCTCGGGACTGTGACAAAGCATGAGCCATCCCAGCCCTGAGCTGGGGAGGAGGAGGTGGCAGCAGTGGCAGTGGGACACTCCATGTGTAATGTGGTCTATATTTGGCATTTGTCAGCATGAGGGAGGCTGTGATGGTTTGCCTCAGGGAGGGCAGCAGCAGAAGCCTGGTCTCAGCCCGGCTTTCCCAATTCCCTTTCCCTCTCAGATGCCCAGGCTGTGCACGTGCACACAGAGCCGGCCCAGCTGTGCCCACGTGTGCGAGGTGCCCCTCCAGCCATGCCACCCTCCCTGCCGCGATGGCCCCTTTGTGACTTGGTCACCTCCATTCTGCATCCTGCTGCTGATCCCCTCTGGAACAGCATCCCAGCAAACCTACTCGCCAGCAGATGTTTGATTTCCAAAGCCGCTGTGGAAAAAAAAAAAATATTAAAAATACAAAGAAACCTGTGCCTTTTTTATACCCGTGGAGCAGGGACAGAGGGTGAGTGAAATGAGGGCTCCCTGACAGACTCCTTGGGTCCCCATTACAAGGGGACATGTCATCATGTCATCAAGAAATGACCTTTCCTGGGTGTTGTGTTGTGTAGCATCCCACCCCAGAAGCAAACAAGCCAAGTCAGCGCGACCAAGCATGTGTTTAAGTGTTGCTCTGGATGAGAGGAAAAAAAATAAATGCTCACCACCTTGCAAAATCAGACCCACCCTGAGCATTTGGAATTAATTTTGTCAAAACCAGCTTATCATCTCCATAAATTGTCACAAATACAGTCTGTTTTGCAGAGCTAAACATGTCAACATTTTATGCACATTACCAGTTGCACCATCTTTGCTCAATTTATGCCTCATTTAAATAACTTATTACATCAGATATAGGGCTTTTTTTATAGCTCAGTTTTAAGTCTCTTTCTCATACTCTCTTTAAGACTTTTCTAAGTCTTTCAAGATGTTCTTTCAAGCCTTCAGACCAAATTAAAACATCATTCACTGCAGCTTCAACACTTAGCAGTTTCTCAGAGATCTGGCAAATACTCTTTGAAATACCTCAGAAGGAGAAGAAATGCCAAATAATATCTGACTTAGCTTACACATTGACATTTGAAGCATGAATGTCCAAAGCTCTCCCTCAAAAGTAGGTGCAGGCATGTAAGCAAGGGATCCTGAATTTTTCTGAGGTGACAAATACTCCATAATAATGTCTTGAGGGATTTACGATATCAATTACTTGGATTTTGCCTCCAAGCCTTTCTTACAAATGAGGGTTCATATTGTTTTCTAAATTCATGTTCATGTCTTAACTCAGTTACATCTGCTAACGGGTTTGGATTGTCCTGACGGTAAATAGACAAACAAGTATGTATTTGCTGGGACTGAGATTTACTGTGCCAAACCCTTTTTAAACACTCTTCTCTTCCTCCCACAAAAAAAAAAAAAGAAAAAAAAAAAAAGCCAAAACACTCGAGATTTAGAGCAAGGAAAATTGTTTCAGCTGAAACCGTTTTCTTGGGGTAGGATTTTTTGTGCCTAACACCAAAACTTTGGGTCACCTGAAACATTTAGCAAACTGACATCAATTTTGCTGAATTAGAAAAGGAGCCTTGTCTGCAGGGATAAGAAACACCCAACCTCCTGCTTAGTTCTTCCCTATTTTTATGGAAGTAAAGTTTCCCAGCATATCTGTCAGACTTAGCAAACATTGTTGTTCAGCCTTTGGCTGTGATCAGCTTTCCCCCACCAAGAAACACTCAGTGAACGCGCGGGCTGGAGAGAAGGTGTGTTACAGCTTCACCAACAGCCTGGGCTGGTGAAGCCTCCTCCAGACTATGGAAACATTCAGGACTTTGCCTTTTCCTGCTGGTAAAATACAGCTTTGCTTTTCCAGTTACCCTCACCCTCCTGCCAAGAGGGGAACTTGGATATTTTGTCTGTGCTGACCCTCCAGCTGGGGCCGGGACATGTCTTGGCCACAGTAGGAAGGAAGGGAGTGTCATCTCCTCTCACTTCTCCTGTTTCAAGCAGAAACACATGGCAGGTATCTTTACAAGGAGAGGATATCTGCATTACACCAAGTGCATCTGGATTGCACTTGGAGGGGAGCCCCAGACTGGCTTCCAAAGGCAGACTTGATGGCTGTACTTGAAGTAGCGGACATGGGAGTGTGGGAAGGACACGGCATGCCACGTGCTGATCTGGAGGCATCAGCGTGGTTGCCCAGGGGCTAATGGATGAAAAGCACCTGTGTTGAAGCTGGGCAGCACAGATAGCGAGACACATTTCCCAAGAGGCCAAAGTCATGCTTGTACCAGTCACACACTTTTCATTTTCTCCTTAGTCCACTTGTTAATTATGTGCTGCAGTCAAATCTGGGTGGACCAGTTGCGATCACAGCTGTTGGAGTGAGAGGCAATCCCAGCAGATCCCACATGTCCTGGAGGTGGAGTTGGAGGTGAGGGAGATCTTACCTTCAGGCAGCTGCAGCCCTGGGCTGTAGGGTGACCTACAGCACAATGCCAGCCACGCTGTCTTTCACACATGACAGCACAACAGGAAACGAGGTATTCCCAGCTGGGAAAAGAAAATTTGCAGCTATTCTGAGCTGTACTGGTTGGAACCCTCCTGTGAAAACAAACTGAGAAGTCCCTGGTCACTATTGACTAGCACTGCTAGGACAACACAGGCAGCTTTATTTGGTGAGAGGGGAAATGGAGGAAAAAGCCCCAAGTTTTCCTTCCACCCTGCTCTGCTCCATCTCTGCTGCCCTGGGGTGCATTGTCCTGCTTTGTCCCCGGGAAGCAAGTGTGTCTGGTAGCACCACGGTTATTTTTAGGTGGACTTGGCCAGCATCCATGGTGGTGGTGGCTTTGGTGAGCCGGGAGAAGCAGACTTTTCTCTCTGTGCCTTTCAATGTTTGGAAACAGTGAGGCTGCCAAGGCAGCCTGTCTCCTGCTCTGCACTTCCAGCCTCTGGAAAGTGAGAATGAGCCCTGAAAAGCCTGGCAGGCTGTCCGGGAGAGCTTGCCAGGCAGCCGGCAGCACCCTGCCAACACCAACGGCCCTTTGCTGCCATCAGCCAGGGAAAACTGGGGCAGGGGGATGGAGAAGGGGAAGTGGCAGCAGAGGGAGAGGCTGGAAAATTGCACAGGTCCCTCTTGGGAAGAGCCTTTTCATTTCCTGAGCCTGACTCTGCATTTGTTATGGATGGGAGCAGCATGGGAGGTTGGAGCAGGGGGAGGTGGGGAAGGAAGAGGCATCCACCGCAGTGGCTCTGGGATTTCTCGTACACGTGTTTGGGAAGGGTCAGTCTTTCTCAAGGGAAGGAGGCTGCTAGCATTGGCCAGGCTCGGAGACCAGAGCAATTTGCAAGTTACAATGCAGACAGTCTGGGCCAGGACACTTGTGGGGCTCCCCCTTGCCTCCTGATCCCTGGAGACGAGGGACATCCCTGGTGAGAAGGGGCTAAGACATCCCTAGATGGGACAGAATGAAGAGGCAAAGGACTGCTACACCAAGGGATGCTGCAGGCCATGAGCATGGCTGCGTTGTGGGCAGCCCAGCAACGGGATAATGGAGAGGTATGCTATATCCCTGATGGAGCAAAGACCAAGTCTAACACAGCCAGCAGACCGCTCAGTCAGCTGACACTGATACTGCTATTTTTGCCCCAGCTACTCAAATCTCACCTCTGAATGAAACCAATTATTTTCTTGAAAAGGAGAAGGAGGCATGTTTTTCTACCAAAAGCTTTGCAGGTACCCTGCCTCAGCAGGAGCAGTTAGGCTCTCAGCAAGGCAGCAGAGGCATCTGAGGCTGAGGGACAAGTTTTTCTGAAATGCTGGCATCTGTTTCACCACAGACTCTTGTGGGAAGCCCACTCCATGGGGCCAGCAGCCTCTCCTCTCCTGGCTGCACGCCAGGACAGCAGGTCCAGGGCAGGGGCTGGAGCCCCCTTTTTCTCTCAGAGCCCCTCCATTCCTGGGTCTGAGCCGTGCCACTGCCAAAACGGCAAAGGACTCCAGTGTTTGAAGGGGAGAGAGAAGGAAAGGAGGAGGTGCAAGTGCTTGTGCCTGTGTGTGTGTGTGCTGGGGGGAGATGGAGACATCGGGGAAGAACAGAGTAGCTTTCAGAGTTTGGCTAACACCCTCTCCAGCCTCTTACTCAGCGTACGCAGGGTCCCATGATCTGAGTAGCAGCCCCTCTCAAGCCATTGTGTGCCTGACCTGCTTAAATAAACGGTGTTATTTTAAGCAAGGGCAGTCGAGCATTTGCCGAAGGTCCTTCTCTTTCTTGCTCCCTTTCTCCCGTCCTCATTCCCCCCCTTTCCCGCTGTTTCAGTTTCCCCTCCCACCCCACTTTCCTTTACACAGCACGATTAATCCATCAAACCGAATGGGGGGGAGGAGGAGGGGCAATGAGCCCGCACTCCACTGAGCACTGAAGAGGCCCCCATTCATGGGTCAACAAAACCAGGGAGGACTCTTGGACTTAATCAGCCAAGGAGCGCTCCAGCCCTGGAGACAATTAACATCAAAGCGGTGCAGGAGAAAGAGGAGACGGGACAGCCAGGAAGCCTGGAAACCCACATACAAATCCCGATTAAAAAGGGAGGGAGGTTAGGGAGGAAGCAGAGAGAGGGAGGATGCTCGGCAGCATGCAGGAGGAACTGATCCATGTCTGCCTCCAGGAGGGGGAAACTGAGGTGCGAGGAGGAGGCAAGACTTGCTTGAGGCCGATGTGCAGGGCAGCAATATGGGCTTGCTAAGGGCAGGGTCCTCATCCCCTGAATTCTGCTAAAAGCCCCTTACTGAGGCTGCCCTGGGGTAGGAACCGGCATCCTCAGCAGCTGTGGCACATATCCCTTACACTAGCTGAAGTTTCATGGATGTCAGTGGGGCTAGGATTAAGAAGCAACATGTGGCTGGGTGTTGCTAGCCTCCCACACCTCATTTTGAAGGCTGTTTCCAACAGCCTTGTCACAGTATTGTCACGATCCACATAACTGAAAAAACTTAATAATACTTTATTGTTACCTTTGGGCACTACATCAAAGACTGCGTGAACCTAAACATAATAATCATATTTTGCCTTTGTACCAGATGGTCACTTGGCTGCTAATGTAAACTGGCAGTGGTCCCACTCAGTCCTGGGGAGCAGCAGGGACTCTGTGGCAAGAGCCTGGCACTCAGGCTGCATTGCCCATGGGGAGGGACAGCCAGGCCTGGAAACTCTCCTTGCACTGGAGCCTGGGGTTTAATTGCAGTTTCCTTTGGAAAGAAAAGCAGCAGATGAAGTTATAGGTGAAGAAGGAGCAGCTCCTGCCCCCGTGGCTGTGGGCCCCCACAGGCACGAGTGCGCTGAACCGAAAAGAAGGGGGTTGCACACTGCTGAGAGGAAGGGTAACGGCAAAGGAGGCTGCAGGGCAATTTTCCAAAACTTTTGCTGCACGCTTCCCCCCTTCATGGGCCTCACTCTGCAGAGATCTTTCCACACCTCAGGAGCACCATGAGGAAATGTTAGGCTGCTAGTGAGCTGTTGCAGTTGCAATTTACCATCTTCTTGAGTTACCATGGGATTATTGAATGGAAAATCAGATCCATGCCACAGCTTGCTTGCACATTCCCTCTTTTCAGCCCCAGACTGTTACGTCTCCTCCTCAGATCTCTGCAACAGGTAGTGCTGTCGCCAGCTACAGCTGTGCTGAGATGCTACAGTCTGTGTCAAAGTGTCAGCTATGATGGGGTTTGCATTACCTCCTCTACCATCACACTGACAAAACATCATGGAGGTGCCAGAGCCATGGAGGGGAGCTGGGTCTGTGGGCGCTGTCTTGTTAAACGCTGGCATCTCAGGTGTTCAGAGAGCAGAACATACAGTGCATGCAATGACTCCATTGGCATTTCCCCCGATTGCTCTTGCCTGTTTGAACCAGTAAAATATCTGGGACTGGGACTTTCTCCTGTGGTGGGAAAGTATAAATCCTTGGAACTCAAAAGTCAGCACAAACCCACTTGATTAAAGTATGTATAGTGGAGTGCACAATGTGTCATGATGGTTGTAACTCCTGATTTGGGGGAAGGGGACATTCTGGTTCATGACTTTTGAGGAAGCTCTTAAGACCTACAATTCCATTGAAGACTGTGAACAAAATCATGGAAAACAGAGTACTGAGACCTGGAAAAGCTGGACAAAAACATTGCCAGCAGGACCTACTCTTCTAGTTGAAAGATGACTTTCATATAAAGAATTGCTAGGTGGCCCAAAGAAGCACTATGTTTCCATACCAGTATTTACCTCAGAGTACATCACCAACTCATATTATGTTTTTCAATGTGTAAATGTTTGCTCCATCCTTCTGTACACTTGAAGCCCTCATCTACACAAGTGTTACTGTTCAGGGGCCAAGCTGACAAGCTTTCCTGATGCTGATCTATGCAGCTTTGAACAGGGAGTGAATATCCCTGGGTACAGGGACAGGGCTAAGTGTATCCTTCAAAAAGTGGGACCCTGAATGATGGGCTTGGATCAACATCAGTGCCCTGGGCCAGTTGCAAGTGGTGCACCAGGTTCTGCAGGAGAAAGGGCTCTTTCCAGAGGGGCTGGGGCCACAGACAGAGTAGGACATGAGTCAGGTCCCACCACCTCACGAACACATAAGTGGCAGCATGGGCAGGTCCATGCAGACAGTTATGCCTCACGGGAGAATGGGGAACTTGGAAGCAACCCACATTTCACACCATTAAAATTCCTGGTCCTGTGTGTTGCTCTGGCTGGGTTTGGTAGGCACACAGTAGCTCTGCACAGCTGGGTTCATGCCTGGCATTGTTGCCACCGTGGCCAGCCAGGCGCAGAGGAGGTGAGGGAGCACCAGCACGTGGGACCAGCTCTGGGTGTATCAGTTACATCTTAATTGCAGCTGTCTGATTGCAAGGAAGAACAGGAAGGGGAGCAGAGAGCCATTCTTAGCTTTTGTTTCATGCACTGAACTTTTGGGGTCCTCTTTCCTTTCTTCCACCTACCCTCTTTTGCTCAGATACAGCCACCCACATGCCCACACCACACTCACTCATGCTTTCTTGTTTTGTCCTGTCATGGCTCTTCTCCAACAGCTTGGAGATTCACTTGAAAAACAAAGAAAGGGGGAGAGGGGGTTGCGTGGAGGTAAAACACTATGTAGCACATTCCTTCACCTTCTTCCTCCTCTGTGCTGTCTCCTGAGCATCCCTCCCTTTTCCTCAGCAGGTACCTATGGAAAGTGACACTGTCAACAAACCCCCAGCAGGATCAGCCTTTGGTCATGCTCAGGCAGCTGGTTTCCATTAAATGTTCTCAATTGTGGAGAATTCTTTCTCTCTCATCTGAAATATTTTATTATTGCTTTTCCTTTCTTTCAGTTTCCTAAGGAGAAGGGAGGGAATTTGCATGTGTGCATGCAGTGAACTAAAGGAAGGGAATTTAGAACTCAATCTTACCACGCTCATGTGGAAGGGTATGCATTAACCAGCTGCTGTAACGTTTATTCTTTCTTACACACACACACTGAAATATTGCTCAGATTTTCAATCCCCCACTGTCTCAGGTGGAGTCCCCAAGGATGAGAAAGGTGCTCTTTCCTGAGCACGAGCCCCTCCATCTGCTTGGCTGCAAATAAGGCAGGCCAAGATTTAAACTGGGTTGGGTTACCTGCAGTGAGAGGCTGAGAGCTGTGGCATTCCCATTTTGCCCAGGTGCCACTGGTTTTGGAGGCTAACCGTTTGCTGAACAGTTTGTCAGCACCCTCTCTCCTGAGCTACCACATGTAAGACCACTGAGTTTAACACATGTAAGCCTGAGAGCTTGGAGACACAGTCCTGGGGAAACACAATGGGGCTGAGAGGTAAAGCTTCCCCGGTGCAAGAGAAGAAATATCTCTCAGTCTTTTCCCAGGGCACCCCAGTGTTACCCCTCTGCCTTGCACAGAGATTCTTTTGGCCAGCAAGTTTTCTTCATGCCAAGCACAGACAAGTGATTTCAAGCCTGAGGCAGCTACTTGCTAGGTGATTCCTCCTTGCCTGTAATTCCCAGATCTGTCACTTCCTGTGGAGCTCCTGCATTCTGGGCCCTCCCACAGGTCAGGAGCCACCTCGCTACATACCTCAGATCGTGCATGGGGTGGGCCATGTCAGATTGCCAAAGTTTGCCACAGGCTTCCAGCACTGTGGAAACTTCCAGTTTCCACTGGGAGACGCTGAAAGGAGCAGTAGGATCTAACAAGGAGCACCATGGATTTGGGTGGTTAGTAGACAAAGAAGGGCTCCTTAAGAAGAGAAAATTGTATAAGACTGCATAAGCCCGCGGCTTTTCTGAGACTGACTCATGGCCTAAATGGCATAGTTGATCCTAGGGCTTGTTGCAGAGCTGCCTCAGCTCCAAATGACAGAATGGGTTACGTAAATTTTCCCTGGTTATTGTTCAACCTCTGTTGCCTTTGAAAAGACAAAGAACACATGAAGCCCCCTGCTCTCTAATGAGAAAATGCCTGCACTTGGTTTTCTCCTCTGGAATTTCAACTCTTTCCCTCTGGCGTTTGTTTCTGCCCTGCTGCCTGGCTGTGGCCTGGTGTGATGCCTGCAATCTTCCTCCTGGGACAAGAGACACATTTCTCCTCACAGCTCATTAGTAGCAACCATCATATCATCTTCAGCCATCTGAGAAAGTGTCCTCATCTCCTTGCTTGCAACCGGCTCGCCAACAACCTCCCCGCAGGGCTGGATGGCAGAGGATCCTGCAGCTCTCCTGCCTTAACATGGCCACATGAGAAACAAATCAATCCCAAGTGCTTCACAGTAGGGAGGCAGTGCTGGAAGGGATCTCCTATTTTACCATGTCTTGGCCCTTGCTATTGTCAGCAATCACATCGTGCAATCTTCCGCACAAATGTGAAGATCCAAACAATCCTAATAAGTTTTAAGATTCTCCCACTACCCCAATTAGTAGACTCTTCCAGAACTTGACAGCTCTGAGGCTTAAACCATTCTTCTTATTTCCAGTCTCAAATTATTCCTGGCTGGAGCATGCCCACTTGTTCTAGCGCCAACATTGTTCCAAGGCTTAAATAGCTCTGCTCCCTCCCTGGTGCTTATCCCTCTGATGTGTTTACCAAGAACAATCATATCCATTCTCAGCCTGCATTTCACTGGGCAAAATAAATCAACTGTCTCCTGCTTCCTGATATGCACTCTCTTCTCCTGATCATGCTGCTAGCCTTTGTCAGCATCCCCTCTCAGCATTTCTCTTTCCAGTGCAAATGGTGAGGAGTGGAAACCATTCTACATCACCTGTGTTCTGAATGAGGTCCTGAGCAGCACTCCAGTTTTTGTGGGTGTCCCAGCGCCAAAGAAAGCCTGAGTGTGGGGATTTTTATAGGCACAAACTGTTTTTCCCAATGGATTCTGGTTTTGACCCTTGAATACTAAGTAAAGTAGTGCCTCATGGCAGTATTTTGACACCACTTAGGAGCCAGCAGTGCCACTCTGCTCTGAAGCTGTCATGCATGCTCTTGGTAAAGCATACAAGACTTGCTCACAGAACTGTAGGGATAAAGTTACTCTTGAGGTGTCACTCTTGAGGTTTTGACTCATTTGGTGGCACTAGCTGTTGAAGTTGGGTCTCTGATTTCCCAGCATAGTGAGGCACCCTGAGCTGCATCACTGGATGGGCTTAGGAGAAGGTTTTGTTGTCTGGTTTTCTTACAGTGCAAGAGGTCCATGTAGGTTTCGTCAGTGACGCTTTCCTGGACATTCGGAATTCCTGTGAACATGATATTGAGAGGCCCAAATAAATTACCTGAGTGTGAGTGTGCTTTATTCATAATTTAGTGTGTACCTGACCTCTTCATTTCTCACTTATAAAAAGTGTGCCAAGTGCAGATGACAGATTTTTAGGCTAGGATATGCTGCAGTAGAAAGAAACAAATAGGTCTACATTTCAGTTAAGCCAAACTTGGGATTCAGGGAAAAAAACCCAACCAACTTTGGCTCTTCTAAGTATGAGAACTCAGCCATGCTCCTAATTTTCCCTTACTGACAGCTGTCCTTCAGTTTCATTCAGTTCTGTTCTGTAGATGTGAAACACCACTTCTTTTATCTTGGTGAAAATCCTGTTTTGACTTTGCTGGGTTCCAAGATCTCAGCAGACACATTTTGTATAGAAGCAGCACAGCAGAGTGATTTCTCTCTTGGTGGATTGACTGCCTGCTTGAGAAAATGTGACTCTGACATAGCACCTGTGGCCCAAACTGATTTGGTTCCTTCTCAGTGCCAGACAAGTACTAGTGTTGTACCACAGCATGTTACAGAGAGGCTGAAGTGTAACAGAGAAAAAATACTCTAACGTTTAAATGGCTCCTTCCCCCCACTAAAATATTTTGTATCTGAAACCAAAGCACAGTAAATCAAGGAGTTCTGCCTTAAATGAACTTCAAGTGCTCTTTATTTTTAAAAAAACAACCCCCAAACCAACCAAATCCCCAAGTCCCCAAAAGGAAGAGGAGGAAGAAGAAGATGGGACCTCAGAGAGGATTCGTAAATCACGTTGCCATGGACCTGGTTCCTGCATTCAGCCCACCAGGCAAAGGCAGCACCATAATGGGACTGATGGGCCACGTGTGCGAGCAGACAGAACGCAGCTGACTTGGAGGAGATGTGCTCTCTCTGGCACATACAGCACATGCTCAGTCCCTGCCGTGGCCTCACTCGGTTCCTCCTGCCAAAAAATAAACAAGCCGGATCAAACCTGTCATGGTCTGGAAGTCTTCAGCTCTCCCTTTATTTTAACGTGGTGCGCAGGGTCTGGTTTCCCAGCACTTAATGCTTTGGCATAGTGCTGAAAACCTGTTAATTCTCCACTTCTTGGACTGTGGCTTCCCACCTGGTTGTCCAGGGTGTGCCTGGACCCCAGGCAGCAAGAAATTGGAAGGAGGGGAAGAAAAAGGCCAGGCATTTCTCCAAAGCCAGACCTTGCCAAGATTTTCTTGGGGAACTTCTTGCAGAGCTGCCCAGGAAGCCCCAGGAGAGCAGCACCTAAAGTCCAGAACTCCACTGCATGAGCCCCATGCCCTGAAGCAAAAGCAGCCATGGGCTGAGGCAGCATTCGGACACACAGAGCCAGCGAGGAGCACTGCGGGCTGTGGGGCTGGGCATGCCCATCCCACATGGATCCAGAGGCACATCAGGCTATGTGCCCATCTCCTGGGGCACAGGCTGCTGGGTGCTGCCACCGCTGTGCCTGCACACCAACTGCAGACACAGAAGCGTGGTCTGCCCCCAAATCCTCAATCCCTAAGTGTCCTCATTCCCATCTAAGCATTTTGAGGCTTCTTTCTCCATTCTCCAAGCAACCAAAAGGTCACAGATGTTAGAAGGTAACAGCTCACGTGTCATCCAGTGGCTATGCCCTCCATCTGGGAACAAGAGAAGTAGGTGGCAGATTGAATTAAAGGCCAGGTTTTTCTGTGGTTTCCCTCAAAAATAACTTCTCCTATTGCACTCCTGAAGCCTTAAATGCTTCTGTTATCAGAAATGGCATCAGGATGTTCACAAGGGTTTTCCCCAGTATCCTTTGGTGGACATCCACAACAAGAATATTGGAAAGAAGCTAAATCTAAGTCCTAACTGTTCTGCAACAAGCTGCAGAGCAAGTATACTTTTGTTTCCTGTGCACCTGGGTACTGACCTGACAGTTTCCCATGCACTGATGAGTTCAGAGACAGGCACCCCCCTTGCCTTTGGTCCCCCAGAGGCACAGAAACAGGCTAGTGTGATGTGATTTGGGCATGCCAGCATGGGATATTATATTTTTCTCTTTTTTTCCTTCTTTTCTTTATTTGTCCTTATTTCAGGAGGAAGGAATCACTCTCATTGGGACCGTTTTGTCCTTTGTGTAAGGAAAGGGAAAGACAAATAGGGAATTCCAATGGGTTTTGGGGCAGCCAACACCTGGGTGGTGCATTGTGCTTAAAATGGTCTCCAAAAATAACTAGAAGCACAAAAGGGGAAAAATTAATAAGGATAATTAACTGGTTTCCATCTCCAAGTGCTTCGGAGACATGAGCTAATCAGTCTGTAGGCACATCTAAGCACACACAATGTCTGTAATTAGTTTGCTCTTCTACTTCCTTACCCCTTCCCCCATAAGATTGCCCACCAAGATTCCTATCAGACAGAACAGGTCTCTTTCTGCCCTTTCTGCAGAGGCCTGACAGTCTTGCCTCCTCTTCTCAAAGTACACTGTCTCTCTGTCAGTCTGTCTATTTCCCTCCCCTGCTGGCCATGATCAAATTTCATTAAATGAATCACAGTCTAGTGGAAACTCCCTCCCATCTTTGCCAAGAATTGCAAAGTTGATGAAAATGGGACTCAGAGCCAAAGGCATTTTAGCACAGTGTCTTACCAGTTCCAACCAACTGGATTCCCATTGCAGTTGGTTGCTTATGGTTGTCCTGTTTCTGCTTTCAGCTTGGCACCTTTCCACCTGGAGCATCTTTCCCAGGATTATCATGATGATTACTTAATGCTGAAACACACCTCCAGGGCCCTCCTGGCAGCTGCAGGCTTCCTTCCACCCCAGTGTTCCCTGGTTTTGGAGTTTTTTTCTTCAATGAAGAGGACTTGTTGAGACCAAGTGCCCATCTATCCCAATCACTGGTGTGGGTTTATTTCTGGTGTAGTTCTGCTCTTGAACCTTCCTTCTCTCTCTGACGATTTCATGGCTCTGCTGGTTCTTCATGCTAGACCTGCAGGTCTAACAGAGCAGGAACCCCCTGACTGACAACCACAAGTCGTCTCCCAGGTGGGACCTGGATTCTTTGTGAAACCCAAGGCAATGTTACTTCACTTTTCTCCACCAGTAAAATGAGTGTAATAAACTCCATTTGGGAAAGACACTGGATTTAATGCTGGAGAGGTATCTCAAAATAGACCAGGAACAACTCCCAGTTCTCCTGGGGCTCTCCAGCACACAGAAAAGAGATTTCTTCATGTGACCCTTAAGCTAACTCCCAAGGACTTAGCAACAGGCTAGTTCTCAGGCCCAAGCTGAAATGATGAAGCAAAATCTCTTTGTGTTGTTGTCATCCACATGTCCAGAAACAGACCTGTCCTCAGGCAGTTAAGCCTGGTGAGACATTGAGGAATAGTCCCTAGACATTTATGTGTTGATAGGAAGTTTTCCATCCCTGAGGCTCTACAGGGAGGTCCCAGGGCTCCATGCAGGACAGCATGCACAGCTCCCTTTGGGGCTCTCAGAGAGGCTGCAGCCCTGTCTGGCTGCTAGCACAGCCTCCCCAGCCCACAGTGTGGCTCTTGCAGGCTGTACAGGAGCAAAAGAAAACATGTTATACACCATCTTCTTATTCTCCACCCTTCACATCTCCTTCTTGCCTTTTCCCTTCTGTCTCTTGCTTTTTCCATTTGTGGTACCTACTATTCTATTTCCTCTCCAAGGCTCTTTCTTTTCTTATCCTGCCTGCTATCAATCTCCCCAACCCCCTTTCCTCTTGTTTTCTCTCCTCTCCACCTCTGATCCACATCCAATCACTCCAGCTGGCTCCTCTTCTCCTGGAACCCACCAGGGATGTGAGACAGATGCTCTGGATCAACAGAGAGCCACGGCTCAGCCGCAGCCCCCAGCTGGCTCCCAGCTCTCGTGTCCCAGCTTCCCATCAGCAGAGCTCAAGCCCTGACCAGTCTGGGAAGTGATAAGGCCCAGGTGTGCCTTGCTGCCCTTCAGCCTTCCCACGGGAGCAGGGAGCAGTGGCCCAGCACAGGCATGGGCTCTCTGACAAGCGACGGCAACATGCCTCTGCCGCCCCCATCCCACACACCACCTCGGGGAACAGCCACAAGCCCTTATCAGTATTCGGACCCTTGCTGTGAGAAGGAGGGATCGTTTTCCTTTCTGGGTCTCCCTGCTCTTCCTCTAGCCCGCCTGCTCTCTCCTTCCCTCTCATCCATTTCCTTTGACACTGGTCCCAGGCCCTCTGCCAAGTCTCAGATCCATTAGCGAGGTGCCTTGCTGACTGAAGCACGAATCAGGACAGATCCGGGTGCAATTAGCAGCTTCTAGCACCTCATCTGGAAGGCATTAGCTTGGTGTTGGGGGAGGGGGTTATGGGTTGGGAGGAGAAGAGGGAATGGATATAGATGCCAAACAGAATAAATAAGCTATTTCTACCACTCCTAGGAACAACCATCAAGCATCTAACAGCAACGCACAAGCACGTGCAATAACCATCTGTGGGGGACACAGTTACTGTACCAAGCTGGTGTGACCATAGACCTTCCCTCCTCGAGGATGTGGTTATCATATCCAGAAGGTACCGAGATGGGCTTGTGGGTGATATCCCTCCTGGTTTTCCTTCACAAACAAAGGCTTGTGGTTATGATGTCTGCAAGTGGACTTGGTCTACTTTGTGTTCCATCTGGCTCCCAGTGCATTAAAACCCCTGATAACACGATGATGTAGTGTCTGTCTTATGTGTGAAGAGCCAAGATAGACTACCAGGTATTAGTTATCACGGTCTGTTTGTGTGGTAGACACAGACACCAGATAAAATAGTTCTCATCAAGATCAAGATTCTGTACAAAATGTATTTGCCTCCGGTTTTTTCCACCCAGCATTATAGATACCTTTTAGGAAAACCCTGGCATTGCTCTCTGCAAAGACCCAAGGCATCCCTTGCTCTCCTGCCAGCTTGCTCCAGGTTACAGCTTGGGTGCATGGATGCACAGGAGGCTGTGACTCTTAGGTAATCTCAGTCCCAAACAACAGGACAGAATAAACATACTCAAAGTGCGGCCTTTGTGCTCCCAGAAAGGTCCTGCTCTTTCACAGCCACAACGATGCTGTCTCACAACATGTCTCTGAGGGATTCCAATATTACTGACCATTAGAAAAGGTGACTGTCAGAATAAGAGAACCAAAGCCAGACTATTCATTACCTTCACTTTTCCTTTCTGATGTGTCTCAGCTGTGGGGGAAGGCAGGGTGGGAGTGGGGGACCTGGGGGCTGTCCTGGGTCCCTCTGTGGTGACCGAGCAGTCTGCTGGGACACAGTACCCTGAGGGAGGCAGGGGCCTCCTGAGGGAGACAGGGCTGCTGGCAGCAGGTGGCTGGCATGGCTCTGAAACAGTGTGTGTTGAACTGGGAGCATTCCAGGGGAAAACCAAACACCGATCCCAGTCACCTCTTGCAGAAGAACTCCCTAGCCAGCAAAGCAAGGGGAGTTTTTATTTATTTATAAAGGCTTTTATTTATTCATCTGTGTATGATCCCCATGCCCACATGCCAGGTCCCCCTTGCCACAGCACGCACAGGCCACTCCACGTCTCGGGGCCACCTGCTGATGGCCAGGGGCTGGGCATGCCAAGGCTTCCTCTGAGCCAGTGATCTCATGTTATTTCTGTGCAGGCAGCAGCTGGAAGTAGCTGGAAACATCTCTAACAGTAATTTTTCCTACACCGGCTGTTGCCAGATGATGGTCTGTGAGGCTCATGGAAAGTGAGCTGCACCTGGGCACCAGGGCCAGTCATGTTCTGAAGATTTCCAGCCCTGAAACTGTGGTGATATAGGTAGGGGAGTGCCTTGTTGAGGGCTGATAAAATTTGTTGGTTCAAAGAGTTGGGCACATGTTGTTACATTCTCTGTTCTCTGCTGGTTACCCTGGTAGGTACCAGGTAAAGGTGGTGATGGTTTATCCTATCAAGAGAATGGAGACTGGCAACGGATGGTGCTGGGTTGAGTTAGGAGGACAGTGGCTGGAAGCATCCTGTGAGTGTTCTCTCTGGTTTTTGTACAGAGGCAAAATTGCAAGGCATGAGAGAAAGCCTGCAAGCCTGTGTATCCTCCCGCCCCATCTATGCCTCTTGCTTGCAAGCTGTGGCCAAAGTCAGGGATGGAAGAAACATTGCATTCATCCTTTCAGCATCCTTGTTCACTGACCCAATGTGACAAGAAGGCAGCCCAGTGGTACTCGGTGTTTCCCAAAGAGCAGATGCACAATGCCTGGAGGATGGTGTACAACAGCATGTGGGAGCCTCCTCTGGATGACAAACACCACACTAGATGGAAGAGAGGCAGAAAGGGGGAGCGGATGTGCAATAAAGGGTGTGAGCGCAAGGGTGTCGGGAAGTGCATCTGTGCCAGTGCCCTGAGGGTGCCACATGAGCAAGTGTCTGCCCTCCCTCTGGCTGTGAGTAGCTGTGCCTTGCCTCCATCCTTGGAGGCAGAGGAGGACAGCCGTGCACGCTCTGCCGGTGGCTGCCTGCACGTCCTCTCTTGTTTTCCTGGCTGAGGCAGAGGGAGAAGGCCTGGTTTCGGTTAAGCCTCGGTCACACAAAGATGCCTTTCCTATTACTCTTTTGTTTTTCCTTCTAAGCAATGTTCCCATTTAACTCTTCCAACTCTCCCCTGTTAGTGTAGCCTGCCTTGCCTGAGGGCTGGCCCAGGTCAGAGATAATTCAGGAAAGGAGTTGTTGAGCTGTGGGGCTGGAAAATCCTCAGCCCTGCCGAGAAGCTTTGGGAACCTCAGCGTGTAAGAAGGATAACACTGTTGAGAAGATCTAGGAGGCCAGGATGAAGATACTCCAGTGGTGTAGTGCTGAGCGTGGTAGAAATACCTAAAGAGTCAGTCATGGCATTATCATGACTGAATTTGGCACCAAACTTCAAATCCACAGAGGGGGAGTGGGGGAGGCGGAAAAGAAAACATGCAAAGGCCTTTTCAAAACTCAAGACCACAAGAAAAAACTTCCTATAAACAAATCAAATGGAAATATTTTTTTAGTTCTATAAACATTTCCCCTTGAAGCGTTCAACCCAAATATTGCATCACTGTGCTAAGACATAAACAAATCTTGCAGTGAAAGAGATGCACACCAACAATAGACTGGCCTGTTTGCCTTGTCGGGGCTGCAAGAAGTGCAAAAAACAAACAAACAGGGCAAAGAGTGACAAGAAAAAGAGAGATGTCTGAGGAGTACTTGTCTGAATATTCAAGGGAGAGAAGAATCACACACCCCACCCCCTAAATCCCACTGAGCTTCAATAAGGAAATTCATCTCCTTCAAGGTCCTTAGAAAATCACAGCTCTGGCAGGTTAAGGACATCAGCCAAACTTGTCTTTCAAAAGCAAGGTAGCTTCTGATTTTCCCCAAATATATTATTTTAAAAAAATATATTCTTTGACATGAATATCTCTTGGGTAAAGATGTATTTATTTTTGCAGTGATTAAAAAAGTGGTATCAAGGACTAAACTGGCAAAGCTGTCCTGTGTTTTACACCAATGTTGTACTTCCTATACAAGGAGCCAAGCCACACACCTATTGGAAGACTTGCTCTGAGAAACAGTTAGCAGCACTTCAGCA
>NW_005054320.1:2456222-2458920 GCF_000277835.1 Geospiza fortis
AGCAGGAGGCAGAGGTCTGGGTCTGGCTTTCAGTTGGTAAAAATCTTTACAGGCACTCTAGAAAGAAGAATTTGGTGCCAGATTAGAAAATGTGAAGTACTCCACAAGAAACACACCTCTAAGGAACAGCAGAAAAAGGTGATTTTGCTCTATCAGAACTGCCATTTGCTCTACCTCATGCGTAGGTACCTCTAATCTGGCTCTATCTCCTCCATTTCTCACATTTTTGGGATGCAGTATGACCAACCCTGTAGACATCATACCTCTGAAAGCACACAGAGATTTGCCTCCAGCCCCTTCTCTTGCTCTTGTGCCAGAGAGAACACTGTCCCTGTGTGGGAAAGGAGAGTGGACAAGGACATGCTGAGTGGCAGTGGCAGTGAGGAACGTGGTGTATTCACCATGGCATAACTGCACTCAACAATTTTTGTGCTTCCTGGTGTCGTGTATTTCGAGTCATAGTACTGTGCTGGGACCACTATTTGGCTCATACCTCAAACAGACACTGTAAGAGCTGCCTGGGACCTACTGGATTGGTCTCTCTCATCATGAGACACAGGCAAGGAGCTGCACAAGACACTGGGGTGGGAGGGCATTTCATTCTTCTTCCAGCTCACACAGGAGACACTGTAGAAAGGGCCACCAAAAAAAGCTGCTTAGCAGTTCAGTCTCATGGGAAAGTTTCACTACCAGAAAGCTAGTATAAATTGAAACTTCTTGGGCAGGTGAACTGGCTCTGTATTCAGCTGAGATGAAACAGAAACAGGGTTATCCATGGCTCTTTTGCTGAGATGAAACAGAAACAGGGTTATCCACAGCTCTTTGGCTGGTATCATACTGCGTAGATACAACTACGTCATACAAGTAGACACAACCACGGTTTCTCTGGTGGCTTAATGTCCCCCTTCCATGAGCCCTCCTGGTGCTGAGCCATGCTGTGCGTGGTCCTCACACTCAGCAGCCCTGCCCAAGCTGCCTGCAGCACTGCAGGGAACAGCAAATCTTCTGAGACCATTTGATCTCCCTAAGCTCTTGAGGAAACCTTCTCCATGCATGCTTTCTTTGGTCTTGAGAAAATGACTTCAGGTACTGGTGTGAGAGCTGATTTATGAGGGGAGGCTGACAGAATAAAGGGCCTCACACACTTCTCATGTTACATTGCATCTAGCTGGTGTGAATTCAGAGACATTTACACCCAGCTAGCTGAGGGAGAATTGGGCCCAGACCCAGTTTATCTGTCTGACAACAGAGAGGATTAAAGACCTGCAAATGCTAAGCAGGGGTGGTCCAAAAATATTAGAATCAGAAGTAATGGAAAGAAGTATACAACAGTAAAATTTAAATTGTAGAGAAAAGATTACAGCTGACATCTATTCCCTAAGCCAAGTGTTCTGCCTTCCACAAGATGCTTCTAGGTATGGCTTACATCAGTCAGAAAGGGGGATTAAATGGGTTTTGGGTTCAGCATGGTCTGGCACACAGCAGGCAGACTAGAATGGGAGTATTTTGAGCACTGGTGTCTTGCAAGACTTCAGAAGGCAGTCTGCAAGTGGATTACAGCATCCTTCACCAAATTCCCACCCATACAGTCATGCCTCATGCAATATCTAACACATGCAGTCAAATGAAATGGTGACAAATAAAAGCAGCTGGTAGAAATGAAAAATGAAGAATTTCAAAGCTTTGCCTGATTTTTATTTGCCTATAACCACTGGCTGCTGCATTGTATCACGCCACAAAAGAATGTGTGGATTTCTTTTTTCCTCCCTGAAAGGTTAGTTTGTTTGGACTAAAAAAGGACCAGAAACACTAAGTTATATAACTTTTTAAAGTTCACCTAACCCTTGTTCTCAGAGGCTGTAAATTCCTGAGCACCATGGCCTTGGTATCAGCCATGATTCTAAGAGAATCCTAAAGTTTCAAAGAAAATTCCCAAAGTTTCGAAGAAACTCCTGAAGTTTCGAAGAAATGATTGGTAGGTGCTCTGCTATCCTGGTCTTAAAAATGCAGTAGAAGTGTATTTGTGCACAGCCTGATGAAAAGACAAAGCAGGGCATATATGCCCAGAGGCACAAAGCTCTAAGACCAGCTCTTTCTCTTTTTGCCTTTGCCTGAGTCTCCAGATTGCAGCAGGGTGATGGAATTCAGTGGACACCATATACAAGCAGAGAGGAGAGTATGAAGAGGATGCTGCAGATAGGCGATGCGTAGCCTGGCTGACCAAAAGGAGAGGGACTCACAATCACTCAAACATCTGTGAGTGTCTGCAAGGCTTAACACCAGACAGTTGAAGGTACTGAGGAAGATGATATGAAAGGGTCATATTTAAAATAAGGAACAAATAATGGGAAAGTGCAGGTTGGTAAAATAACACTGTTTTGAGAGACATGTTCTCCAAGTCAGACAAGAGCAGTCTCCTTCAGGCTCCCCTAGCAGGGCTAGCCACTGGGGCAGAGCAGGGGAAGGTAGGTTTAAGGAGAGTGACACCTCTGACATTGGCAGTCAGGACTGTCCTTTGGTCAGATGGTCAGCTGGGGAGAGAGAGGTTATCCCAGGATGCATCCTCACAACATAAAGGCTTGCATCAGCCCTCCTCTGATTTCATGAGCTCTTGGATGACTCCAGAAATCACCAGCTCACTCCTGGGACCAGGGGCTTCCCCACAGGCTGTGCCCACAGTGGGAGCTGCCAGTGCCAC
>NW_005054320.1:2459042-2464090 GCF_000277835.1 Geospiza fortis
GGGTGGGGGGAGAGATGTTGGGGGGCACAGGGACAGATGCAGGGCTAGAGGGGGTCCGGGAGACTGAGGAACCCTAGCCTTTTCACTTCCTGAAGTTAAGGACTTGTTTGAGGGCTGTTGCAGAGCACAGGGTGAGCACAAGCCTTAAGCAATGAAAAAGAAAGATGGAAAGGCAACAGGTGTGTGGGAAAGTGGTAAGGGAAGAGAGATTATAGGTGAACAATAGGTGAATAAATGGACTACAACAAAGAGAGAATGTGATGTAAAGGGAGATCTGTGTGCCTTAAAAGGTAAGCTCCCTTGTTGACAGACATGACAGGTAGCTATTTCCTGCAGATACAATTATCCAGGGACTACACTCAACCTAAAGGGATCTTTTCAGTCTTCAGCATTAACCTGGAACACCTTTAAGATGCCTCCCCATCTTCACTGTTGTTGTCTGTAAACTTGTAACAACCTACTACAGACTAGGGAATCATAAAAAGTGTGAAAACCTAAACCAGCGCAGTCTGTACTGATGAGAATAAGATTCCCACCAACTTATGTAGTACCAGGTTTCCCTGCAAAGTCTCCACAGAGAAAACAAATCTCACGTGAGAAGAAAAAAACCCGCTTTTTCCCACAAACCTCTGCAAAGCTAAAAATGGGTACTGGGGGAAAGGATCAGTCAAAGCCACCTAAGCCAACTCCACTAAAACATCTCGCACTCTGCCATGATTTCCAGCTAAATGGGTTGCACACACACTAAAAAAACCAACCCAAACTGATTCTTAAAGAGCTGGTAATGCTGTAGTTTTATTACATACATATAATTTGAATGCATATGCTAAAACATTATATACATCTTTCCTCTAATTTGAGATTCATAACACTCACTTGAAATTATTCATTCTATCTAATGCTTTTCACCCATGAAAGTTCTATTTTCAGCACCTACTGCCCAAGTTCCCATCTCCGCTTGGAAAGGTGAACTACTTTATAGCACCCCATCCTGTCTATCCACTGTACATGTATCCAAAAGTTTCCAAATAATTTTCCGCTCAAGGATGAGAATAAGCTTGCCTGCCACTGAAATATCAGTGTCTCTGGATAAAATACAACACCTATTTAACAGCACAGAGCAACACTGTCACAGCAAAACATGACATACGTGGTCTTGGTTTTACATCCTGTCCATCAGGGGAGCATTTCTTATCATTTTTCTGAGATGGATTTTGGCAAAAGGCAGGAGAGCATGTCCTACCTCTTTCTGCACACAGCAGGTTCATGGTTCTCTTGTGTTCAGTCTCAGGACTTCCCACATCCAGCACTGGCAGTGAGGTGTGTGGTCATGATCACAAATGTGGTTATATTGGCTTTCACTGCAAGAGAAGTTTTAAACTGTAGAAGAGTAGTTGCTAAGTTCTGAGGAAGGAAAGCAGGATTCTAGAGGGGTGAGGGGAAAGGCTGTTTATTTAGGGCATTTGTCTGATCTCCTTGCTCAAGCAAATAGTTTTACCAATTGCCTTTGATAATTTCTCATTAACAAAACATTTTCTTAAAGACCCTGTCCTCCACTCAAAATATTCAGTTGTAAAACATTTGCCAAACACAAGAGGATCTCTCTGACTGCTGATCCCTGAACATTTTAAGACAAGGAAACAAATGGACCTGAACCAAATCTTCTCATAGACTTGGGAGCCCACTAACTCTCCAAGTATTTCCTATTAATGACCTGACTACAAACAGAATAGTAGCTCTTTACAACATCCCCTGTGGGTATGTGGCATAGAACAGGCACAGCTGTACCCATATATAACACATTTTATACCAATATGTAATATGCTTTATACCAATATATGTATCACTGCAAGAAAAGAGAGTGATACCTTTGTGGGGCTGTGTTTTCTATTGTTTTTATTACGTTTGAAACAGGAACAGTACTAATAAAACTATCTTGCTGCCAACCCCTCTCTCAGAGGGAGAAGCTAGCAGTGGTTCACTGCAATTTTTTTATTTCAAAATGCATATGTTATCCCTTGTATGTGCTTGTGTTCATGCATGAGGGGTAACATATATATTCTGAAATAAAAGAAACACCAGTGAACATATGATATTTCTGTCTGACATCAGGATGAGCTTGTCACAACCAAGTCTATGTCCCTGATTTGGACCCTAGTGGTAAAACTAAACTGACATCAAGTTGGTTTAGATTACGCCAGCAGAGATTTCCTAATATAGGCAGGCATATCTCTTGTCCTTTCATCCCACCCCCCTCCTTAATTTGTCTCTCTAAGTTCTGATGACTGAATCACTTCCCCCTTTGTTTCTCTGATTTCTTTCTTAATCTTCTGCCCCTGAAAGATGCTTAGCTCCTGAATCCCTATACAAATACACTTTCCTTTCTAAGCTTCTCACCAGCCAAACAAGGTTTTATTTGTTTATTTAATTTGACATGCTGTAGAGAAATGATCCCGTTTCCTATGGATTATCAAAGTAACAAATAGCTTTACAAGAGGGTAAACAAAGTAAAACTCATGCTGAAACTCCTTTGAACAGGGGGCTTCCCATTCAAAACCCTTCATAATGTGAGTCTTTCCCCTCTCCTCTACACATTACACAAGATGACTTTCTGGTCACTTTGGGCCATGGCCACTCCTGGAACTGAGCTAGTCATCAATTCCTCATCCATCCTTCCACAAACTTATCTTGAATTTATCACAACATGGCCAGACAGCTTTGAACTCACTCTATGATGGAGCATTTTATTAATCTTGCCTTTGCCTCACAGTGCAATTCCCCCCATCAAGTTTTCATTTTTGCAAAAATGCAGAGCTAGAGGAACCTGGTGGTGAGCCTGGGAGCCTCTGTGGAGGCAGGCATACCATGGTGATTTTTACTGGCAGTTTTGCCTAACTCAGGAGGCAGACATGGTACACCTAAAGCAGCACTCTGCAACATACCTCCTGCAATGTACATTTCTGGAGAAAAATAGACAAAACAACACAACTCAGGTATGAATCTAGGCTAAAATTCCGAAGGACTCAGAGTCAGAGCTGCTGAAGAGCAGCTCCCAGGGCAGCAAACCCCAGCAGTGTGCAGCTGACATTTTTTCAGGGCGCTTAGGGTTGGTGGCTAGGGACTGGCTGGCTTCCCCCCACCCCCAACATCCCTTTCTGTTTATTACTCCTGCTGTAATTGGGAAGCATGTGTGGATGAATTAAACATAGCAGGACAGATGAAAAAACTCTCCCTCTTAGCTGGCTGAATGAGCAAATTTAACTGAGCCTGTTACCCACTGAGTATCGTGCCGACATGCCAGGGTCCGGTTTCCTTTGAGCTCGCCCTTTCATGCGGAGTCCCTCTGTGCCCCCTGCCTTGCTCCTCACAATATCAAACAGCTGGAGTTTCAGCGGCCCCAAGGAGAAGCCTTTGCATCCCACAGCAGCAGCAGTGGGAATTTTGTCTGGGATCAGAGAGGGACGGGGCCAATACGGGCAAATTGGTAGCCAAGGACCAGGAGTGCTCTGGTATCTCCAGAAGGAAATGGGACACCCCCACCCCCCAGCCATGGGCTGTGCTTAGTCAATGCCCAGAGTAAAAGTTTCCTTATGCCTGAGGAACTGGGGTTAATGAGGGGGTTTTGGTTTTCACAGTACTTCGAGCTTCAGACAGGCCAGGGGCATCCAGAAGTCGGTGCTGGCAGTGAGAAACAAATGCCTAGAGCAGGCATCCCCAGCAAAGCAACAGCAGAGCTTCCTGAGAGCAGGACTGCCACTGGCTTGTCCGGGGATGCCAAGGGGACGTGGCTGCACAAACCAGCACCCTGCTGTGTCCCAAGGCATTTCTTTTGGGAGGCAGATGAGAAAAACAGTATATGAAGGGCACGGCTGCATCCTTCTATTCCCTCGGCCCCAGGGATAAAAGGGGAATGTAATCCTGCAGGGCTGCAATCTTTCCTTTCATACTGTTTAACAAACCCTGGGGCACTTCTTTGCACAAGGTAGCTCTAATTTTGCTCCCTCGCCTTTTTCTTCCTACCTCTGTAAGCCTAAAACTACTCAGGGCTAATTCAATTCCTGCTTTAATTTAGGAGAGTTTATGACTGCTTTAAATTAGGAAACCAACATTTTTCAGACAAGGCAGGTGCTAGAGGTCTTAGCACTTGTAAAAATTAGGCCACTTAGTGAGGTGTCTACATATGGATTTAGCACCTGAGGAGTGTGTTACTGAGCAATATAAGGAAAAAACTTGGACCCTTGGAGACAATACTTTAAAAGATAATTAGAGAGCAAAGTTAACATTTCAGAGGAAGGAACTTTGTGTTCAACCTAAGTCTTTGTGTTCAACCTCATAAGCTTACCCATTGAAATGAAAGTTGAAGAAGCTGCCTTCACACACTCCCTTGGAACACAAAAAATCCTTCAGAAAAATCAGTTTTAATCTTTTCAGTACCCGTGCAATAAACCAAGGAAGGAAGAACACCAAATATAAATAGAAAAAAAACATTCAATCCTTTGCATCATTCTTATGAGAAATGAGTAAGCTGGGAGATCAGAACTCTTGTAAAGTGCCACTAAGCAAGAATAACTCTGAAACCCAATGATGACATGATTAAAAACTTCAACTCTTTCACCTTCTTCTTTGAAGGCTGAAGGACTTCACATTTAGAAACTACAGATCATGTTTGTCATCTGTGCTCTTCTGTACATGGCAAAAACATGAGAAACCTATCCTGACCTTTCAGTAACAGATTTGTTTCAAGATAATCTTTACTGAAGGGCCTTGAAAGACCAAAGATTTCCCTGCACCTCGGCAAATTTAAGTTTTGGGGCATAAATTCACTCTTTGGTGCAGGGAGATGCAGTGAGGAGGAAATGATGGCGTTTAATCTAATGAATTGGTGGCACTGCTTTTCCTGAAAATTTGTATCCGAGACACTTTCCGTGAGAGCAAGCACCTGCTAGGAAGGGATGGCTGGAAGAAAAGACCTTTTCATCCTTTTGGCATTTATTACAACCGATGACCGCCGAGGATGGGGCGCCCAGGAGGGGTGGTCGGGGGCTCCG
>NW_005054320.1:2464217-2483804 GCF_000277835.1 Geospiza fortis
CCCCCCGGCTCCTCTTTTCTCTGCGGCCGTCGGGGCCGGGACCCAGGTGGGGACCGCCCCGGACCCTCCTCGCTTGGCGGGGCGAGGTGCTCCCCGTCCGGGGCCGGGGGTGGAGGCACGTCGAAGGGATCCGGCCAGGTGCAGACTCTCAGGCCACCTGCACTGCTATGATTCGGGTTTCCTCAAGGCTGAGGCCTAAAATGCGTTTCACTTCCAGGGTGATACAGGGGAAATAAAAACAAAACAAAACAAAACACAAAAGCCAAACAACAATCCCCGAGGAATTAAGCAGTCGCGGGAAGGCAGGGAGCAAAAAGGAAGGATGAACGGGGGAAAAATAGAAAATTTAAAAAATTAGGGTAAAAACGGAAAGAAAAATAAAATTACAATAAACAAGGATGAAATAAAATAAAAATGTTTTTTCCCTCTTTCCCCCCTTTTTCTCTCTCGCTCTTTTTTTTTTTTCTTTCTGTGTGTGTGTGTGCGTGCGTGTGTGTGTGTAGTGAATTCCCCGCAGATCCGGCCTGGAAGTTCCCAGCTCTTGGAGTTAAGCCTCTTTGTTACTTCCCTTCGTTTGGGGCATCTTTGTGTTTCCCCCCGCCTGCTCCACTGGAGACCGCGGTGAGTGAAAGAGAAGGGGGCCCGGGCCTGGTGGCCCTGGCGAGGGACTTGGGAGGATGCACGGTGGTGGCGGGCGATGGGGCGCAGGGCTTTCACCCCATCCATCTTCAGGCAGCGGCAGAGTTTGGGAAGTTGGTGTGGAGATGTAAGGAAGGGGGTCTGACCAGGGATGTAGGATAGGTGACAAGGGAGTAGTGGAGACCCGCTGGTCCCCGCCGGGACGGCGCTTGTTTTGGCGCAGGCAGGTGAGATGTGGGGGGCTCGGATGTTTCCCTCCAGCTCTTCCTCGTCGGCGGCTCGCCCAGAGCTAATGGAGGGCCCAGGGCACGCACACGCTGCCGGGCTCCCTGGAACTTCCCCAGCAGCCTGGTCCACCACCTTGCCCCGTCCTCGCTGCCGGCTGGGCGAGGAGGCACGGTGAGCAGTGAGGGAGAAGGAGAAGCTGCGCAAAGTAAGCCGCAGATCCATCCTCCATTGCTCCAACTCTTGTCAAAAGCTGCTGGGAGTTTACAGGCAAGAGCTGTCTCTGGCAGATGCGAAGGCATTTCGGTTTGTGCTCTGTGAAGGGGCTGCTGCTGCACCAGAGAAAAGCGGGAGTGGGTAGTCTGTCTGTTAGTAGAAATTTTGTCCTCTTCAGTGACCGTAGAGTTTTTAACGCTGGTGCAAGGATGAGGAGTGATTTGGGTCAGGGGAAGCAATTTTCTGCCCGGCAGTGGGATGTTGTGGGTTTTGTGCATGCATGCCTCCTTGCTTGGACTGCAACTTTGGCAGATCGTCTGGATGGTGCCTGTAAATAGAAAATGTGTTGGGGAGAAAGTGGGATGCTGAATTTGTAGCTGTGTCCAAACAAGACTTTTTCAAGAGCTCTGAAGGTACTTTGGAAAATAATACACTTTAACCAATACCCCCAACTGGCAGAAGGTACTTAATACAAATCTGTGTTTGGGCATTTCCCCAACTGATTCTGGTACCCCAAGTGTTATTTCACTGGCATTGTGTGAAAGGCAGTTCACATCTTTAAAGATGGTCTTTTTTGTCCTTGCTTGTTTTAAAGAAACTCTCTTGACCTCTCTGCAGCATTATGTGAGTGGGATAACAGGAATCCATACACACACTCAGAGACCACATGTAATTCCCAGCATGTCTTAAATGTTTTTCTTGGTGCCCAATTCTCTTAATTTCTACATCTCTACATTTCTACAATTTCAATTGCTACCATAGTGTCTTTTTGATATGTCCATTTGCAATCTGCTGTTAAAATTTCTTTTCCCATGGGCTAAAAAACTACCATGGAAAATATTAGAAGAATGTGGGCATTTTGAAAGTAGAATTTTATAATTTTATCTTAGTTTTCTTTTGAAACTAACTGACTTAGTGTGCTTGCAATTAAGAGGAGGGTTCCTCCATATTTATGCCTATGTACTTATATGGCAGACACTTTGAATTTATGGACTGAATATTGAGGTTCATGTCGTGGGGAAGGATTTCAGCAGAAACACACAATGGGTTTGCAGTGGAGATTTGTTCTGTTTATTTAAGTGACCTAAAGAAATGAAGGTGAAATAAATTCCCATGCTGCTAGGAGTCATGTGGGGATCTTCTGAAGTAAGTAGGACAATTAGGAAGAGCTGTGAGCTTCCTGCTGGGTGCATGATATTCTCTTACAATAAATAAATGGAGTTTTGTTCCAGGTCCTTTGCTTAATTCTCCCCTTCAGATACAGGGACTCATCCTGCATATTCCAAGCAGAAGGGGTCCCAATAGGTGTTTGCTGTGAGGGTTGAAGTCAGATACAGTGCAGTCCTCCCTGCTTCCTGCTGGGGAATGTGAGGCAGGTTCATCTGAGCGGTGCACAGACGCTCTGTGCAGCTGGGAAAGGCAAGGTCAGTTTTCTCCCACTCATACACACACCCCCACAGGACCTTTATTTGAGAGATATCCCAGTACAAGAATCTACACATTTCTTCTCTGCTTGGCACAACGAAGAAGCATTGGAGCTGCATGATTCTGCATGTGTGTGCTCCAAACTTACATGTAAATTGTATGAGTTCTGTGTATCCTTGCAGTCTGAAGAAAGCAGCTTTTCTTCTACTGACATGATGCAGAAGCACAGACCGAGAGGTTCTTTGAGATTGCAAAGTGAAACCCAGTGTCTGGTGTTTGCAGAGGTCTTTCCAGCCCTCAGAGGGTGAGACTCCTGGCTTGGAGGTTTGCTCCATTGAAGGACAGGTGAATCATTGCTCAGTCCACTTCACTGCTTGCAATTCTGCTATGTCCTCAAAACTAACAGCAGACAGATCCCTCCAAATCTTCAGTACCAAGCTGGCAGCCCTGCAGTACCTTCATGATGCTGGTGTAGCTCCTCCTGGCTTACTAGGGCCAGCAGAATTGCTTCTTTGGAGCCAGCTGGAGCCTCCTGCCGAGCAGGAAGCATCACGGGTTGGGCTATGAAGCAAGCAGCCTGCTTTGTCCCCATACTCCCCAGTGCTGCAGTGCAGAAAGTGCCTTTCCTGAGTTAAGAAAAGTTACTCATTTAGGGCAGACCTGATTTTTTGTAGTTTCTTGTGATTGTTAGTGAAGCACTTGACTGAAACACCGCCAGATCTACCTGCCAGTGTTTCCTGGCCTATTCCTGAACCACATGCCCTTAGGAGCACAGAAACCTTGCAATTTGATAACAAGCATAGGAAAAAAACCAAATATTGCTTCTCCTACCTGGGCTGTGGGAGGGAACATGGGTGACAGGACAGGAAAGGCACTTCAGTTGGAAGCTTGTGTTGGGAAGTGGAGGTGTTTGGGCTGGGTCTTCAGCCCATGCACAACATGCCCTATTTTGAGCTTGAATTTTCTCCACAGCCCTGTGCCTTACTGTTCCCATGCAGAAAATGGAACTGTGCTGATGGGTTGAGCACTGGGAGGAGAGGCAGATATTACTCTCTATGTTGGCTCTTGCCGGCTGACCTGTGCCTATTCTCACGTCTCTCAGGACAGAACTCAGGTGCATGGGGAGAACCCTCTCTGTTCTGCTGGGCCTCCTCAGGACTGGCACAGGGCTGGAGAGGCACCTCTGTGCCTCCAAAATCACTCTTTTCCCAGGCAAAGGCAGGCTGTCTCCCAGCACCCCACCTTGTCTGCCTCATGGAGCTGGGGAGCAATGACAGGGAAAGGTGTGCTGGGGACCATGCTGGTTGTTTTAGCCCAGGTTGGCCGGCAGGTGGGTTTTCAGAGACTTGAGCTCAGCTAGCTGGGCTCAGTTTAGTCACTCAGCCTGCAAGGTGTTGCAGCAGCAGTAGGCTGAGGTAACTCGAGGTTAGTAAAACTTCCTTTGGCAGTAAATAATGGTGGGCTGTTCATTTTAATATCTGATGCCGAGTGCCTCAGAGACATGAGGCACATTTCCCTTGGACTTCTTTAATGTGCAGAGGTGACTTTGATATATTAATACTGGCATGTTATAGACCAAGGCTTGCAGATCTCTTGGTTTAAACCGTTACCTCCCGGGCTAAAAATCTGCAGTGTGAATTCTGCAGCTAGGATGGGATATCCCACAAGGAAAAAGTTCTCTTGCAGGATCTTCAGAGACTTCCTGTTTCTGGTTAGACTGAAAACATCCTGAGGGAAAAAAACCTGCTGCTGTATGTTCTGGTGCTCCTGTGGTCAGTCTCAGTTTAAGAAGTTGTTATGTATTCCAGTTCCTAGGCCACAAGAACAATTTAAGGTGAATAATGACTAAATGAATTGCAGGTCCTTAGGTGGAATGGGGGTGAATATCATCCTTCAGGTTTCTAAATGTACTTTGGGAAATTGTTCAATGCAAGGTATTGCGTGCTTCTTTTTCTGTTTCCTGATGCTGGGTTTATTTCCCCTTGGCTCCAAATGATACGACATCATATCTGCTGCTTCACTGGCTGAACACAGTGCTTGAAGCCGGTTCTCTGGAAGGAATGCTTGCAGAAAGGGAAGCTTTCAAAATTTGCTTTGTATGCATATTTGTGTGTAAGTCTTCTAAAATCTCTCCACAGGAGCGTGTGCTCCAGCAACACAGCTGTCTGAGTGTCCATGGGAAGCTAAGACAAAAGGAGTATGGATGCAGTGGAAGCAACTTGGCTGAAAAGCTCAGAAGGATATTTATTGCAGGGAAAAGAAACCACTTGGTGCTCACACAGTCCCAGAGCTGCTGCAGGCAGTGCAGAACTTTCTTAAGCTGTTGCTCCATGCTTAAACAGGGAGCAACAGATCCCTGCCCCGAGGATGTTACATGCTCCTTTTATTAAAACGGCCTCTCTTCCCTGCAAAAGGACAAATGGGATGGGAGGCTCAGCTCTGGGATGGGAGCCTGATGGGGTTGGTAGTGGAGCACCTGGACTGGGTGCCTGTGAGGGGCTCTGAGCACTGCCATTGTGTGTTGTAGGAGCTCTTGAGTAAGAGGCAGTGCTGTTTTGTTTTAGCTCTAGTGGCATTGATGGAGAGAAATGTGCATCAGGGAGCGTGTGGGACGTGCTCGAGCTTTTTTGCCCTCCTTGTGGGCAGTGTGCCAGCACAGAGGTGAGAGCCAGACTTTTTCCTTGCTTTTTGCTCTGCTGCTCTTGAAAGGCTGCTGCCCTGTGTCCCGTCATCTTCTCTGAGCAGCCATTAGATGTGAGGATGGTGACTGTGCCTTGTGCCTGTGCAGAGTGCTGGAGGCTTGCTGGGCAAAGTCCACACCACACTGCAACATGTTGCCCCTATGGAAACCCACCATTGTCAGGTTTGCGGAGGTTTTGGGCTGCGGTGTCTGTAGATGTGTGTGTGAAAGCCAGATGGTGTTTTGGAAAGCGATCATTTTTCATTAACTTCTGTGCCTGGCAAAGGCAGTAAATCTTTTCACCCTGAGCCCTGCAGCAGCAATAGCATTTCAGCTCTCTCAGGTCCACTCTGGCAGAGAGATTAGCTAGCAGGTTGTACTTTCATGCACAACCATAGACCCAGGGCCCTGCCAAGTGCAGGGATGTGTTCACTGCTTGTAATGTCAGCGAGTCTGAACAAGCTTGTATATCTGAAGACTGTGCATCAGTCTGCCTTCAGATATATGTCCTTCTGTTGTTCTTTAAATCATGAGTGTAGGGGAAAAGGGTGTAAAAATTCCTGTCAGAACTGTGTTGTCAGCTTTCAAATACGAGAATGAGGTTACTTTTTATTTTCTTTTTAGTTGACAGAAGGACAGATTAGACAGACCCCAGTGAATTAATGTGTTGGGTTTAGTGTTGTTTAGAAAGCCTGTGATAATACAAACATAGTGAGGTAGTCTTTGAGAAATACACCTCAAGTATGGATACATTAGCCTGGAATACAGCATTTATTTGCAAAATTCAGCTTCTTCTAGTAATGTCACTGTAATTTTTCCTGGTAATTTTAGGGAGAGCAGCCACCTTGCTTAGTGATGCCAGTGTTTTAGGGTGCAAGCCTGGGATGTGAGGGCAGCTGTATTTGATTCTCCTCTACACCACAGATTTCCCCCCAAGTTGGAGCAAGTTGCTCTTTGCCTCAGCTCTCCACCTGCAAAACTAAATGGCACTTCCCTGCCTCCTTGTGGTGTTGAGGATAGGTCTGCTGGAGATCAAGAGGGACCATAGATTTGCTGGCCCTCAAAAGCCTCTTGGATGAGAACCACAGTTGGTTTCAGCAGAGAGCCTCCTGCGGCACTGAAAGCCCAGTGGGCAGCTCCTGTGGTTGCCTCTGGGGACGTGTGCCCCTGCTTGCTAGGTGGATGGGGGCTCTCTAGGGAGTGCAGGATGCTTTTGGTTTGGAGGGCAGGCTGGTGTGCAGCTACAGCAAAGGCCCTCTCTGAGCATGACCCTTGGGGAGCCTGGCGTAGGTAGCAGCAATGCAGCTGCAGCGAACTTCTGGCTCCAGCCAGTGGTGGTACAGAGAGGCCATTGTAATCCTATGTGCTGTACAGTGTACATCTCAACAGGCTAAGTGGCTCCAGGGTTGGTTGTTTTTCTTATTTTTCCCCTCCTCCTCTCCATCCCTTCAAATCTACTTTATGAAGTTCCTCCCCTTAAATTGAAAATTTGGCCTTATCTTCAAAGAAGCCCTTTAGTGCCAAGCTTTTAAAGGTGGGGAGGAGGCGAGAGCAAAAACATCACAGCCATTAACAGCCCAGTTGCCAGAGAAAATGTTTTTTAAAACATAATCTGAAACCTTAGTGTTTGGGAACCAAAGCCAAGATTGAATACAAGTATGGGCCTTGTCCCTAGAGAGTCGCAGTGCTGGGAGCATGCTGGCACAAAGACAGACCATGGAGCGAGGATTCTTGTGCATGCACGCACACAAATAGACACTTATTTGGAAGCCAATAGTGTTCTGGATGTTGAAGAAATTTAATCTGGTGCCTTCTGTCCCAAGTTGCTCCCTGAGCTGTAGCTGATGTGGAGAGCATTTTCATTGCTCCAGCACTTCTCTGGATGGCAGTCCCTGCTGGAGCAGGAAGATTCCTGCTATTTGTTGGCCATGGGTGGTAAAAAGGACTGTCTGGTCAGCTTCTTTAGAGCCTGCTGCTGTCAGTGTGAGATTTCTTTGGGAACCCTGAATGCTGATGGGCATATGATTTTTGTGTTTTATTTCTCCAGAAGAAAGCTGCTTGGGTTAAAACAAACCCAAGCACTGTCAGATTGAAGGGTTGGGTTTGAGTTTCAGTGTCAAGAGATGTTTTCAGAAACATGCTGGGTGGGATATTTCAAAAACACCTGGGCCGACTTTGATGGTAGAGTGAGGAGTCAATGGGACTCGTGCATTGAGACCAGCTCCCCCTCTTCACTTTTCAGTACAGGGTCATGCTTGGTGGGTTTATGGGACAGTCCTACTGTCACCAGTGTAACAGCTGCCCAGATTAGCCCTGACCACCTACTCCTGCATGGAAGGCACCCTGTTTTGTTAGCGGCTATTCAGGCATATCCTGGCTTGCAAGCACTTGAAGTGCAGCTTCTAAGCCAGAGTCATCTGGGCAGAAAGAGAGCAAGATGGCCCCAGTTAACCAGCTGCAATGGGGTTTGATTCCGGTGAGGAACACCTCATTACTAACTACTTCTGGGCATGGCTAGCCAGACCACAGCAGAGCTGTGGGACCCTTGCAGGAGGAGGGCTTGATATCTACTAGCTCTTGAGTCCCTCTGGGGACTTCCATACCCCTCAGCTGGCCAAGCAGGGTATCAGGCTTGTAGCTGTCAGGAATTTCTGCAGCTGGAGGCTTGTAGGGTGAGACAAGCCTGGGAGAAGCTGGTGCATGAAGAGCTCCTCAGAGAGGTACGCCAGCTGCTTTAGATGTGTCCATCATCACCTTTTGTCACTTCGACTTTACCTTGGGGTGTCTGGGACTGGCCTGAAGGGAAAAGATGTCTGCTTTCCAGCAGATGAGGAGCTGAGCTCCTGGTTCTGTGCCAGCTTGTGCCTGAACACCTTTGTAATGCCATAGAGAAAGAGTCCAGGGCCATGCAAGGACTGGTTGCCTTTGAGGACCTTGCTGCTCTGGGTGCCTGAGGTGCTGTAAATGTTGCAAGAGTAGTTCAGCTATTGTCATCCCAGCTCCAGATCCTGTCAAAGGCGTCTGCCCAGGCAGCAGAGAGGAGGAAGGTCTTGGGATCATGATCAACTATGCCAGATGACCATGCAGCCCATTAGTTTGATGATGGATGCTGAGAAAGGGAGGTCAGTACCAAGGTACGGAGCTGGAGCTGCTGGAGCCTGGGTGTGTTTGCTGACCCTAGAAACCTCTTGGTAGGGAGGTAGGGAGCCAGTTTCAGGAAGCCTTAGGGAAGAATGATCTGGTTTACATGGCTACAGGAAGACAAGCCAGCCCTGTGTCTCACAGGACAGGAACCAGTCTACTCCAGCTCCCACTAGAGCCGGCTGTGCTTGCCTGGCGGGGAAATGTGCAATACAGGCAATGATGGCATTGTGAAGCCTGTGGTCTTTTCTGGAAGGAAGGGTCTGCTACTTATATCATGTAGCAATTTAGGCAGGAACATAGTTGCTAAATATACAGTTGTCCTGTTTTTCTCACAATTGCCTGGGCTGCAGGTTTGGGGAGAAGGGAATAGGAGCGCAAAGACACCAACATCAAGAGCGAGTGGCAGGCTGTGTTTATCATTGATGCCTGACCCTATAATCTCCCAGGGGATAGCTTTGGGCATCCCTAACCTCTGAGCCACTTGAAAGAAGTACCTTTAAAAAAATTTCCCAAACTAGTGACCAAGCAAACAAGTGCAAATTTCATCAGCCACAAAAATGTGAGTATAACCCAGTTTTAGCATAGTTTTAGCACTGAAGTACAGGTTTCTTGACTCTCTGGATTAAAGCCTGAGAAAGGCCTGCTGTGCCATCTTCCCCCATCACCATATTCCAAAACCTAAATTACTGTTTGTATTACAGTTGTGTCTACAAGTTTTAACCAAGGTTGAGACACAGCTATGACAGATACCATGTTAACTTGTAGTGGGAGACTGTTCCTACATTCCCATTCAAAACAGTGAGGCAGATGTGAAAGAGGAGATAAAAATAGAGCATGAAAAGGACACATGTACCTTGGAGTGACTTGGCAGGTCAGGACTGCAGCTAAGTAGAGACCCCACCATGCCTGATAGTCAGTCTCATGTTCCATCTTCTACTGTGCCCTGCTCAGAAGAGGTCAAAGTCCAGTGTCAGTAAACCTTGACTGAAAGTTGTCCGCCTTGAAGCTGAGTTGTCATAGCAGAGTCTCATCTTCCTTAGCTTTCAGCTCACATCAGTGGCTACATGTGCTCCAGTGAGTGATTTCCCAAAGGGGCACTTGGCACTGCAGGTGGTGTTGGTACTGTCCTGCTGCTGTGCATGCCTTGCACTGGGGCAGGCAGCGCGTCTTGTGGAGCTGGGGAGCTGCAGATGGAGAGCAAGAGCTTGTGGCTGAAGGGAAAGGAAAGGAGCCAGTTATGTCTTTAGTTCTTTCCTGTCAGCCAGTTTTCAGCTGTGGCATCATGTTTTGAAAGGTAGCTGGAAGACGAGAGTGCCAGTGTAATAACAGTGTTTTGCTTGCAGCGTGCAATCTCAAGTTAAACCGTACCAAAGAGCTGCTCTTCCTGAGCACACTGAGCCCATGTCTGGGGACATACAGGGGTACCTGAGTGCTAATCTGAGCCCTACAGGCACAGGCAGCCCAGTAGGGAGCAACTATGTGGACACCAATGGCAGGACATGAGCAAAAACTGGCTTGATGCATTAACTGGGAACGATCTCTCAAAGAGGATAGGATTGCTTCAGTGAAACCTGAGCAGGTTCTTTCCCCACTCCTTTCTTGTCTGACTTAGACCACTGTTTGGGGGAGTGGGTGGGGATTCAGATGCATCCTCTTCTGGTATCCATTTGCAAAAAGCTGCAGGCAAACTGTCTTGGGGGACTGCTCATGGCCATGCCCTTCTACTGTCTGATTAACAGCCTGAACTGCAGTCAGAGGCTTTTTGCTCAGAGGAATGCTTTGAAACATACTGTTTTTAATGGCACTGCTGCCAAGGGCTCTTTGTGTCTAAGTGAAGGGATGACTCTTTGCTCTCTACTCTCCAGGAAGAGGAACCTATCTGTAGCAGGACTTCTCCATTTGGCAAGTGTTTTGATCTGCTCTCTGCAAGCTAAATAATTGAATTACAGAGGAGATCTCAGATGAGGTGTTTGTGCCCTTGCAGTCAGTGCCTTGGGAGTGGAAGAGTGGTGGGGAGATGTCAGACAGCTGCACAGTTATAGTTTTTTCTTCTCTGTTGATCCCAGATCACTCCCTGTGCCTGAAAGACTGCGAAGAGGTCCTAACATAGCTGCTGCCTTCACTACTGTCCAGCTGAATTAGACAGGGCACGGGATGGAAAAGGCATTAAAATGGGTTTGTGCCACCCATCCCTCCTCATGTTTACTGTGTATAATCTCTTCCTCTCTCTCGGCGCACAGCCCTTTTTCAGTTTTGCCTCAGACCTTGCAATGAGAAGGGAGAACAGGATTGCAGCTGAGGATTCTAGCGTGGCCCTGTTCCCTGCATGCATGCTGCCTCCCAAAGGATGTGTCTCTGCCAGGTCCTTGCACCCCCTTTTCTCCCTGTTTTCTGTCTTTAATTTCCCCTTCTCTGCCTGAAGTCCCAGTGCTGCCAGCAGCAGTTGCCGGGGCTGAGAAAGGCTTGTTGGGCCATATCCTGTGTGCCCCTGCCCTTACTTGTTTTGGAGAAGGCTGATAAGGAACAACTAGGGGTGCCTCCCCAGGCACCAGCCCACTGCTGCAGAGGTGCTCCCAGCCCTCGCCGACCCGCGGCAAGCACAGCGCGCTGCGTGTCAGAGCGGGTCCGGGAGCCCTTGCCCGGGCACGGTGGCTGCCTGCAGACACAGGCAGGGCTGCTGCCTCCCCACAGGTTCCTCTGGAGAAATGCCGTCCTCAAAGTGAGATCCATGTCTCTCCTTCCCTTCTTTCCCTTCAGCTGGTGGATTGGGGCTCAAGGGTTCAAAGGCAACCTTTTGAAGTTCCCCACCAGCATTTCTGATCTCACAGCATTTTGCAAGCTAGGAGGGTTTTATGCTGACCTGTCTCCTTACAGGCAGCCAGGGAAGCAGGGGACATGGCATGTGCTGAGCTGCCAGCATCTGCAAGGGGCGTGTAGGAACCAGGCCAAAAAGGATCAAAAGCTGTTAATGAGCCACAGATGGTCGGCTTTATCTTGGAGCCTGGTGATTTGGGCTTCTAGAGCTTTCTGATGAAGAAATATATATGTGAGTAAAAGCTGGTAGCAGGCAAGAGCTGGGAAGGAAGACCCCAAAATAAGATCCTTAGACACATATGGGGGACCTCAAGAGATCATCTCTCCTAGAGCTCATCATGTTTTTTTCTGAAGGTCTCCTTAACTACTTGAACTACTTGTACGCTGCAAAAAAAAAGACTCATTTCCCATGGAAGAATTTTGTAGTCAATAGGTAAGACCAGCAAAGGTTTTTCTGTGGCTGTTACAGAGGAGGATCACCAGAGGCTTTGCTTGAGTACAGAGCCCCAAAGGCTGCGATAGATGTGTTCCTCTCTTGCACAGGGCAGGATGCTTCCAACAGATGTTTGTTATCGGCAAAGTAAAGCAAAGAAACAGAAGAACTTCAGCTGGCAGTAAATGCAGAGGGAAATTATAATTGTTTCCGTGTTGTGCTTGCAGAGAGAATTCTTGAAGCTGCTTTCTGTCCCATTTTAACATTTTATGTTTATATAGCTTATCTCTTTCATGAGCAACTATTAAATCCTGCAGCACGTTGTGGATGTGACTATATGAGAACAGCTTGTTTTACCCATCCTAGGGCAGAGTGTGCCAGCTGCACAACTGGATTCTAAAATTATGGAGCAGCATTTTCACAAAACTGAGTGCTCTTCTTCCTGGAAGAGTTTATTATATTTTCCAAGTTAAGAAATGGTGAATGATTTCCCTAATGGTAATTCTGAGATTGTATTTCCCTTAGATAGGTGAGTTTTCACAATTGCTAGAGGGAGAGGAAAGACCTTATTCCTTCCCGCTTCTAATGCTGCACTTGTGGTCTGTAGCAAGTGACAGTATTTAATGTAATTTGGAGGGTAGGTACTGCCTGAGCTGATCTACAGATGGCTTTGCATTGAACAGTGAAAGGTTTTTCTGGGGGTGTTTAGTGCTGTGGGACAGTCTCAGATTTCCCTTCTCAAAAAAGGCATTGACAGTCCCTGTAAGCAATTGGAGATAAATGTCTTTGAGGCAGAGGATGACTTTTGCTGAGCACCTGAGTTCTTAAAGGAGTCTCTGTACAATAAAGGAATCTAATACTCCTTATGTTCCTTTACTGGATGGTAATATAAGGATTTTTGGAAAATCCAAAGAATTCTAGATTTATATTTCCTAGTAGGCAATCAAATGACAGGGGCTTGCTGTGTCCTCCCAGAACACTGCTTGGGTGAGTCTTTGGAGAAGGCCATCTGATCTTTCCTGTGAAACATTTGCTAAAACCTCTCAAGCAAAGGTGATTTCTGCATTGAAAAGACATTCTAAAATGATAAAGCAATTCACAACACAAAAGCTTCTTAGTCCTTTGCAGCAGAAGACAAGTTAGACTTCTTCAATTAGATTATTAGCATATTAGACTTAGGTTTTAAAAATGTTTTAGGCTGAGCAGAATGCGTTGATAGATGGAAGAATAGATTAGAATCTCCTGTTGTCAACCCCAAAGCCCAGAAGCTGGTGTTAGTGTTTATTCCTGGTCTTTTTACTGCTTACAGTTTTCTCCAAAAATGACTAAACATATAAAACAAGGATTGGGTTTGGGGTTTGAGGTTTCTTTTTTTCCTTCCCCTGTTCTGGGCCAGATTCTGACCACAGTCATGTATTTGGTTGTTTTTTTTCTCTCTTACTTCCAAATGCAGTCACATAACAATAGCCTGGAAAAAAAGTACTGGAAATTATTTGTTCATGAATTTATTTCCTTTTTTGGGCTACAAGGAGTGGGTTAGCATTTGGGTAAGGAGGCTGGGAGCTCCAAGCCATCTCTTTCAGGATTGAAGAGGGTTTAAATGGGAACCATCCTGTTAAAATGAGAAGTACTGTAGAAAGGCGGCTTTTCTGGAGCAAGCATTTCCTCTGCTCCATGTGCAGAGCCTCACGCTTGGGGCACCTCTTCTCAGCTGAGCTTTATTTGCTATTTATGTAATAGCAGCTTCTGGTACAGACACTACTAAACAGGCTTTGTCTGCCACAGGCAGGCAGGGACCGACTGGAAGAGAAATGCTCCTCCTGTCTTGGGCTTCTTCAGAAGTGGGTGATTGTTTGCTTTCCTTAACAGTCTGCTAATAGGAGGTAGTGGGTGGTGTTGTCTTTCTTATTTATTTTATGTAGGATGTCATGACAGATGGTGATTTTGACTGTTGTCCTCAGCTGTAGAAACTGCTTTCTAAACCAAGCTAGCTATGATGGAGGCATTGTAGCCGGGTGATCTGTGAAAGAGGAAAGCCTATCAGAGACATTAGATTCCCAACCGATTGTGTTCTGTCATCTCTCTCCTAAGAGCAGGAAAAGAAGTGTTTTGCAGACAGGTTTAGGAAATAAATTTTTAATGTCTGGATCATAGGGTCTTGGCAGGCGACACCTCTGATTGCAGGGAAAATTAAAAATCACCAGGTGAGACAACAATGAATATGTGACTGCTGTGCTTGTCAGGAGGGTGGTTGTTAAAATATCAAACAGTACAGGCGTTGAAATCTTGATATTTTATAGATATTTCAATGGATTTGGTCCTTACAGGAGAGAAAGTAGAAGCAAGTGGAGCTTATGCATACTGGAGAGGGAACATAATCTGATAAAGGCCAGACCAGTCAGTAAAATTTTCAGATCGCAGGAAATTTCCTCAAAGTATTTATTTATTTATGGCTCTGCTGAAAAATTTTCAACCAGCTGTGTTTAAAAATATAACAGTAATGAGATACTTGAAAAAGGAGTTAATCTCTCCCTCTCTTTGACATGCTGCAGAGCACCAGCTGTAGCACAAGCAAGCCCTGGGGAATCCAAGTGGCCTGGCCATGCAGCCTGCAAGCCAAAGGCACACCTTGGAAAGCCAAACCCTGGAGGGAAGCACTGGCCTGTGGCAGGTCATGGGGATGGTGACCATTTGGCCATCCTCCAGGGGCAGCAGGTTTAGCCTTTGCAGCTCTTCAGCTCCCCAAATCTCCCCAGTTCTCTTAGATCCCAGTCACTTGTTCTCAGGGCAGCAAGACCCAGTTTTGTCCGAAGTACTGCGAGGCCTTGAACTGTCTCTGACACCCCCAATGGGGAAATGCTGGAATGAGGAGGAAGGGAAACCAAGGGCTTTTGTACTGAAGGAACAAAAAGCATGCTCTGTATGTCCCTGGGTTCAGCTGTTACAGACTACAAACCAGACTGGGTTTTTTGTTTTGCTTTTAAATGCTTCTTTAGCCAATGCGTTTTTTTTAAATTATTTTTTCTGTCTGTCTTTTTTTTTTTTTTAATTATTTTTTCTGTGTTTTTGGGAGACAGAGCCAGTCTGGGACTCTTCATTTGGCCCATCCAGCCTCTCCACAAAGCATGCACAAGCCATCTTCTCCAGGCTCATTTCCCCTAGGATTTCCTATAGCTTTGCAATGGCCAAACCTTTGTATTTGATATCAAGATGGAAATGGCAGGCCAGCTGTGCTGTGTCCTCCAGTCCTGTGCCAGCAGGGCTCAGTGCTGGGTGCAGGAACTCTGTGAGAGTAGTAAAAAATGTGTGTGGTGATTGGCAGAAATTGTTTTGAGGAAGCAGATGCCTCCTCCTCTGATGATGATGATGGTGTGGCACATGGTAGACTGGAAAGGCAAAGCATGTTAATTTTGGTCCCAGGTGGAGGATTGTGTGGAGAAGTCTTGTCTCCTCTGTGCCTACTGGTTTCAGCTTGAAAAAGAATATCACAACAGAAAAATCTCCTCTCCCTTGTTTCCTTTTTCCACCACTGGTAGGTAATCAAGATTTGGTTTTAATGACTTCCCTCCACTCTGTTTCCTCTCCCCTGCCCCACACATGCCTTTTTTATATTTTTTTATGCATTTCTTTTTGGCAGAAGTTGAAACGCAAGAAGCATTTGGACCAAGATGAAAACAGTGGAGGAGCATGTTGGGCAGTGCAGTGCTTTGTTCTGAGTTCAGGGGGATGCGAGGGGGGGACGGGATGTCATTTCCCAGATGGGGACCCTGCCAAAGATGTTCTTGCTTCAGAAAGCAATGAGTGATTTTTGAGGCTGTACCAGGCTTAACCCTTTGTTCACCTGCTTCTGCCATCAAGGGAAACAGCAAAGGCATGGACCAAAAGTGGGATGGTGTCGTGCTATGTGGCCCAGGTGATGTGAATGATCTCAAACCAAAGTCTACTGTTGTGACTAAATGCTGTCAGTGGTCTAAGGTGCTTGTTCTCCTGTTGGAAACCCTAAGGAGTAGATGAGCAGTCTGCACTTGTTTGTGAGTGAGAGTCCAACACCAGTGCCATTGTGGTTGCAAAAACGAGATCAGCATGTTCCTTACAGGGGTTAGGACTGCTGTGCCACCTCCTGTCCTGCCAGAAGCACCTGGTTGGATTTGGGATGGTGCTGAACTCTGCTTCAGTTGTTCCTATTGCAGGACAGGGAGCACTTTTGTCTCGTGATGCTTGGGAACACCTTGTTCTGTGACCAAAGGAGCCCTGCACTGCTGGGACTGCAGCAGCAGCAAGCCCCATGTAGCTTGTGGCTGTGCCGGGGACCACTGCCTGGTCATAGCACTGGTTCCTCCTGTCTGTTTTGAGCCAGGCTCCCATGTGAGAAAATTGCAAGTTTGGAGGGTATGGAGGGTGGAAAACCTCTGTAGGCACATATTTACTGCCATGTTTATAGCTCCTTGGGCTTTAAATACTGCATCGCGTAGGCTGCTGATTTAACTGCCCAAGGGCTGTTGCAAATTGAGGGTGAGAATACAGAAGGGGAGCAGAGAAGGGAAAGTTAAAGCCAGTCTGCCTCTTTATTGATGTCTCTTCCAGGTTATAAATACTTGGAGCACTTATGTCAGGACTCTAGAGGAGGTCATTTATCTCCTGATGAACAAAACTTCAAGGGTTTTTGTCTGTGGTACTGGACTGTTCCTTAGTATGGAGGTTCAGCCTTTTAAATCTGGATGGAGTTCCCCTGTGGAAGGCCACCTTCTTCCCTCAGAGTTGGAGGGAACCAATGCTGTATGCATCAAATGCATCAAGTCCCTTTGTGTCAACTCAGACAGAGTCACTATTCATCACAACTAAACCTGCAAGCCTCTTTTTCTTTGGAACCAGCAGCCTCTCTGGGTCCTTTGATCTCTCACAGTCCTTCTCTAGCTAGGAGGATGACAGCTCTCCTAACCCCCCCGTGAACCTCCTGCACATAAACACAGTCTAGGTACAAAGGTGTCAGTAATTTTGGGCTGCAGAACCACAAACTTCCTCTTCCCAGCACCTTTGCAGCATGAGAGTTTTCGATCACTTGTGCAGAATGCAGATGGCCACAAACATGCCAAGGAATGGTTATACCACCACTACTGTGGGTGCATCCATGGCCAGTGACTAATAAAAAAGTGATGCATCCAGTGCTGGCCTTGAAGCATGCCCTGTGTCTGTTACACTTCTTTCAGACAGCCAAGAGAGGTCTGATCTATAGGAAATTAATATAATGCCACTCTGGTGTCATTGTTGGGACAAGGTGTAGAAGAATAGGGGCATGTAGACAAAAGGTGCATTTGTAGGATTGCCTGTGATGGGTTTCAGCTTTATTTTTGACATGTTCCAATCTTGAATGCTTTCCCAGAGAGGTCAGCAGACCTGGTTGGAAATTCCATGTGCATGTCTTACTGCACAGCATGTCTAAACTTGCATATTTTTCATCCATTTTCTTGGATCCCTTAAGTCATCCAGGTACCCTTTCCAGCAGTCTTGTGAACCATGGGAGTGAAGCCCTGACTGATGGATAGGCACTTAGGTGGGAAGCAGAGACCAGTGTTTCCCCTCACTTGCCCAGTGCCACTAGGCACCCTTGGCTTCAGGGCTGGGATCAGCTGGTTTGCCCTCTGATCTTTGGCCCTGGTTTCTGGCTCCTCATAAGCACAGTAAATACTACTGCAGGCTTTCAGGTGAAGTGGGACTAAAATGCATGGTACCAGAGCTGTTGGGTATTGCTCACTGTCTTGTCTTGGAGGACTATTTTCAGCCTGGACTTTGTCTTTATTTCATGTGCCCAGGTAGTTGCCTGTGTGTGGTACAGGAAGGTGCCCACTGAACCACACAGACTGCTGTACTTACACCTGCCCAGTTCTGCAAATCCTATTCTAGATGAAAACATTTTGAAGGTGTGAATTTCTCGTTGTTTGTCCATCCTGGTGGTGGGTCTTCCTGCAGTGGTTCATCCCCTTGGCTTCACTAGGGCTTGCTGATGGGCTCAGTTGGCCTGTGACTGATGATCATGGGGTATTTGCAAATGGTGCCACATTGGCTCTGCTACTTCTCCTTCTCTGTTTACTTAGTTCTTGGCAGCTGGATGTTTGAATGTTTGCTTGACAAACACTTTCCCTAAGTCTCTGATTTCAGAAAGTTTAGTCTGACAAACCCCAATGAATTATCCTGTTCCCTGTTGTCAGTGGTATCTGTCTCCCTTAACCACAATATTTTGTGTGCACTGCAAATTCATATTTTCCCCTTGTTGCAATCAGCATGCCGCTCCCTGTTTGGTTCAGTTACTGAGGCAGCATCCCCAAGATGCTGACATCTGTATTTTACTAATCCAAAAATCCTGGGGCTACCAGGAAGCAGTAGAGATAATAACACTACATACCTGTCTAGCACCTTTCTATGAGAATCTGAAATTATCTGACTCATGTTCATCTCGTTAGTGCTTGTACCAGCTGGAGTTTGCTGTTCCAGTTCTTGCAGCCTGGAAAGCTGAGACACAGGGCATATTTTGTCCAATAGAGGAGGCAATTCCAGAAATGTGGCATCATGACCTCCAAGACTATGAGTTTCTATCCATCTCTGTGTTGTTAATTTGCCTCCAAAAGGGAGAGCGATCGGAGTGGGGTGGTTGGTTTTGAGCAATGCTTTATTTGCAGTGATCCATGGCTGCATTAGGTGTCTCAGTAAATTCCACCCCAAAACAAAAAAGCAATTGCAATATTTCTCCAAGGTAGCTACCTTCCTTGCCCGTGATCAGGGGTCCATAATGTAGTTCTCAGGAAGAAAACTATCTGAATACTGTCTCTTGTTGTCAGTTTGGTGGTTTGGAGTGATGCTGAGGGACAAGTGTTCATGGCAGGCCCAGAGAGGGTAAAGTCCTTACTGTGTTTCAGGGGTGGTAATGAGACTTGTGAAAACATGTCTGCAGGTGTCTGGGTGGTCAGGCTGGGCTGTTAATCCATCCAGCTGCTGGCCTGTTTTGGACAGGGTCCAAGACCAGGTAGGACACTGCTGCTTTTCTTACAGCCTCCAAACACAGCTGAGGACCTTCCAAGCAAACCTGGGCTGGTTTATGGTTTTGGGTGGAAACCACAAGCAAACCACGTCAAATCACTGGATTCTGCCCCAAACCAGGCAGAGTGCATAAGTTTCTGTTTCATTTTGCTTGGAGATGATTGGGAGAGGGAGGAAAACCTGCATGGATCCAGTGTTGATGTAAGGCCATAGGTGATCTATTCCTAAGCCTTCCAGTGCCATTCCCATGGCTAGACCAGACAGAAGGCAGGATAATAAAGAATACCTAAGCTAACATCTCCTGGGAGCTTGGGTTTAAGAGGAGGGATATTTTGTCTGAAACCCTTCCAGAAAGGGACAGTTGGGAGGGGGATTAATGCAAATGTGGACCTTCAACATATGTAATCTCAGCCGAGGTGATGGGGCAGTTGGATCAGGGGTTCCTGTGCTGTGGGGCCCTGGAGCATAATGTGCAATGGAAATAGAAACCCTAAGAAAGAAAGAAAGGGGGAGAATTGCGTGCCCTGGCGGGTAAAAGTGCATTTATGTTTCACATATTGCATCAGAACACACTAATTTTTGCCCAGGAGGGAGGTCAAGCACATGCAAAAACAGTCCAGCTTGCTAGGAAAGGGGTGTGGAAGTGTGATGCCACATAGCTCAGGAAACGTGGCTGTAGGACTGTCCCCCCCTCCAGTTCCACGCAGGGCACAAGACCCTGCAGCAGGCATGTGCCAGGGCTTTGTGCTGGAGTCACGCTCTCCCCTTGAGCCCAGGGCACCCCCGGCTCCCCAGTCTGTCCCCCTTCTCCCATTCCCTTCTTCTCTCATGTGCTTTTATTCATTCTGCAAACAGCGTATGCCAAATCCAACTTCACAGCTGGCTCTGCTCCACGTGTTTGTTTTCTATGCCTGCGCGGCGCTCGCCAGCTCCGCTTGCGCCACGGCTCAGAGGTGGAGGCAGCCGGGGGGGGGGGGGG
>NW_005054320.1:2483931-2506409 GCF_000277835.1 Geospiza fortis
GCAGGCTGCTTCTTGCCAAGCCCTTATTTGTTTAAAGCTTAAGCCTGTTTGAGAGAGCCTTTTTGGAGTGAGGGGTAAGTGGCAGGGGTGGGATGCGGGGGAATGGAGAAAGTAAACTGTGTGTCAAGGAAAGCAAACTTTACAGCTGGAATTGCTGCTGATGCTTGTTGTGTGAAAGGCCTAGGGAGGGGCCTTCGGCTCTGATCTGGTGCTTGCCAAGCCCTTATTTGTTTAAAGCTTAAGCCTGTTTGAGAGAGCCTTTTTGGAGTGAGGGGTAAGTGGCAGGGGTGGGATGCGGGGGAATGGAGAAAGTAAACTGTGTGTCAAGGAAAGCAAACTTTACAGCTGGAATTGCTGCTGATGCTTGTTGTGTGAAAGGCCTAGGGAGGGGCCTTCGGCTCTGATCTGGTGCTTCTGGCGTGGGTTCAAGTGTGAACGGGCAGCAGTGACAAGTGGGGAGCCAGGGGCAGGTCTGTGCGGTGCCCGGTCCTCAGGGGCGCTGCTGCTGCTTGTCAAGCCGGGCTGTGGCACTTACTGGTGTGTCCTAGGAGCTGGCTGGGGCACAGGCAGGTGAGTCTCCCTTCCCAGGCTCTGAGGCAGCAGCATTTTGCCATCCTTTTGTTATGGAGCATCCCCTTGTCGACAGAGAGAAACCTTATGGTGGCCCTGCCCATCTGTGCAGGGCGACCTGAGCTCTTGCTTCATCTCCTGCCGTGTTTGGCTCACTGTCCTCAACAGGACCGTAATTTTTGGAAAGGCATGTTTATTGTTGTGCTGATAAATGGGGCAAATCACATGCAAACACAACCTTTAAAAAAGCCTAAACAATGCAGCCCTCTCCTCTTCATCTCTGGGAAGAGGGGAAATCTGTCACCCACCCTTAGACCCCACTGTGAGTGTGTCCCCCATGATTTTTCACCTCAGGGTGGGCCCCATGGGGTTTTGGAGCAGCGTGGCAGCTGCTGATCATGGCACAAAGTAGGGCTCTGGCTCAGCCTATCTGGATTCTGGCACTCGGCGCTAATCCCTGCACCCCACCTTAGGCATTTGGCACAAGCCAGAGCATTTTCTATGGACAGTCATTTCTGTCCCTTTGTTTTGCTAGCCTTGAGCTTCCTCTTGTGTTTTTTGGAGTAGTGACATGTCTTCCAGGGGAAATTTGTCCCAGCAGAGAGTTCTAGAGGTTTTTGACCTGCTCCCATAACGAAAATTATTATTGTTAGTGAAAAACAATTTAGTGACAGCTACGGAGAGTAAAAACTCCCATTTATTCTCAAATTTAGGAAAGAAAAAAAAAATCTCCAACTTTTAAATACCATCTTCAAAGGACAAGAAAAATGGGCTTGTGCTCTTTTGCATCCCAGCAACAAGTCATTGCTGAAAGGAGTGCAAACTAGAAGGCAGTTTCTCTTTATGGTGGTGATGGGGATGTCTCTAAAGCCAGCCATCTGGGGATTAAACTTTGTATTGACGTTACTGGCAAGTACTTTGTCCTGTCTCTTTTGTGTGCTCTTCTGGATTTTGATGTCAACTGTGTTAAACTAGCCTTGTGCTTGTTAATGCAGTTTCTGGGCCTGCTCCCATTGAAGTCATGGCAAAGATCAGGCTGATTTTGGTGGCAGTAGAATCAAGTCCTCTGCTATAATCCAGGGGATGTGTTGTTTTAGCAGGTATTTCTCCTGTGCCACTGGCTTAGGTTTATGATAAGCTTAGCTAGTTTTTTGCTGCAGCAGTTGTAGGCACCCTTGCTTCCAGTACATACTGGAAGAAGGTTCAGAGCCTAGGAGAGCTACCCAAGTCTTTGCTCTGCCAACAGGAAAATTTCCCCATAGCAGCTTCCCCCAAGGAAGGCTTAACAGTTCACTGGCAGTTTCTGTGAACTTTTCTGGTTTGTGGTTTGGGTTTTTTTAATTCATGTATTTGTTTCACTCTATTACTGTTTCTAATTGGACATGGACAAGATTTTTCTATTGTTCGTAGACAAAGATTATTTGGATTTTTTTTTTTTTTTTTTAGTTTGGTACTTAAAGGTATCCCATGTTTAGGCATATGAAGATGTGGGCTGCTCTTAAAAAGTGTCCATAGCTGCTGTGTCTGGCTTGTGATCTATTCTGTGAGCAAGAGCATCTGAGTCTCATTTTGCAGGTGGCCATAGCTGACAGACACTGAAATGTGCTTGCTCCCCGAGCGCTCCTGCTGTGCTCCATGCAGATGCTGACTGGTGGAGTTTGTCCACCACTCCTCTGTGCTTTGGTTCATGTTATACAGAAAGAGGAGTGTTTCAGCTGGTGGTTACCAGCATGAATGGATGCTGGGATATTTATTGTCTGTCCTGTTGCAAGCTTGACCCCATCACGTGACAGAAACAATGAAATAGAGATGAGTCTTTTCAGGGCAGCTCCATGTCCCACCTTTGCCATGAGTTGTGGTCTTCCTTCCCATTCTTGACCACTACTCTGGCTGCAGGGAGGCTGTAGGGTGATATTAGGTAGCCTAGGGTTTGGGGTTTTCTTAGCGTTACTGCGTCATCAGTGGCAAAGTGGTTCTGGTCAACATCTTGATGTCCTGTAGTCAGGGAGTGGGAGTTGCCTCTGTGTGTTCCCCAAGAGCTGCTGGGGAAGCAATGGAGAGTGAAAGCAGCTTTGGATAAGAGCATCCTGAAAGGAGTGCAAACTAGAAGGCAGTTTCTCTTTATGGTGCTGATGGGGATGTCTCTAAATGTCCATTTTGGACTTTTAGATGTCCATTTTTCCATGGAATTCTCCATGGAAAAATGCTGTTTCACTGAGATGAGGGCATGCTGCAGAAGTCTTAAGCTTTTGTCTCAGAGCAGCAAGGAGTTTCTGGTGGAGAGCAGGAGTGGTTTTCCTGCTATTCTAAACAGGCCACATTTAAATTAAGTGGAAGAGTGTCAGCTGGAGAGAGAGAATTGCTTGAGAGGTGATGGTGTAAGGTGACAGCCCCTGCTCAGAGGAAAACAGGAAAATGACTTGAGCCTGGATGTGCATCTGGCAAGTGAGCTATGGCATTGCCATGTCCTTGCCCTGAAGCAGTGGGGACAAATGCAATGTGAGGAAATCTGCCAAAATCCAACTCCTCTATTTCTTCTTTCTTGACCCTGTCATCTAAATTTAATTTTCGTGCTTTTTATTTTCTGTCACCTTTATTCCACACTTCCCTTTAGTATCTCTGAGGGCTTTTGCCCGGCATCACTTCCCCTACATCTGCCAGGCCTGCCTTCTCTCTGACCTCTCCCTAACCCAAGAGGCAATTAGAATCTCAACATCAGATTTCAAGGTTTGGGGGTTTTTTGTTTGCAAAAGATGAGAAGGGAAAAACAAAAGCAGTGCCCTGAGTAATGTAAACTACCCACAGGCACATCTGTGCCTGTGTGATGACAGCTCCTGGTGGGAACTGCCCATTGCTCCCTGCACCCTCCTCCACTGCAGCTGCTGACTGGGAGGGAACAACCTGAGGCCCAGCTCATGTTGGTGTAGGATTCAGAGTGGTGGAGCCCGGACCAAAGCCAGCTGCATCAGTTGGCACTCGCCACCCATCCTGTGGGTCCCGCTGCATCAGTTGCCAGCAGAGCCATTCCCTGGGCGTTTCTTGTCCAGATGTACATTCTCACTTATTCCCAGCTCTCTCTATTACATGCTTTTCTGCTTTTCCTCTTTGTCCAAAGAGCAAAAAGGTATGGATAGGTAATTTTTTTTTTTAGTGCTTGTATCAAGCATCCTAAAGTAACTAACTCTTCTACCCAATGGTGTGAAGTCTAGAGGACATGGGATTGTTCTTCTGTGTTTAGTACAGCATCTGACTGCATTGACACTGATCTCCAACTTTAATTGTGATGGAATGATAAAGCAAGTGTTGTTTTGATGTGGCAAGAGAAAATGCTTCAGGCAGCAGTACAGTGCACTAAATCCCTTGCTTCTGAGACTGAAGGTGTGTTTTCACATCATACTGGTATCAGTGGGTGACCCCTTTCCTGCTGCCTCCTCTGAAATATTTCTTACAATTAAGATTCAGTGTTGTTCCATAGCAAAGCCTCGAAAAAGCAAGACTTTGTTGCTGCACATCAGCTGAGTTTATAGCAGTTGTGAGGAAAACTGAAAACACTCCAGAGCAAATAACTCATCACAAGTGTGTTACTACACTGATGTGGTTTTCAAGGGGATCCTGACCCTTTCTTTCTGACACCAGCCTTGGCAAGAGAGCAGGTTGAGCTGCACCTCTGTGGGGCCTTGATCTCACACAACCTTGATGGCAGCAATTCTGCTGGTTCTCTGATATTTGAAAATCAAGCTCCTGAATGCAGGGCCTGCGCCCTTCTGTAGGTGCTGCAGACGTACACCCCTTTCAGGATTCCTCAGCTCCCTAAACTGGGACCTTAGCTGCGAGGCAGGAGAGTCTACAGGTGGATCAAGAATGAGAAGGATGGAGAGTGCTCAGGAAAAGCTGGTGTAAAACTGTGGCAGCTCTTCCAGTTTGGGAGTGATTCTGGACTGAAAGGTTTTGATTGGAGACACAGCCTGTCCCCAGCCACGGGGGCAGCTGCTCCAGGGCCCCTTTCTCCCGGCACACACTTGGGAGAAGGAGCCAGAGAGCAGCCAGTAGTTCCAGGCTTGTTGCAGCAACAACATCTGTTTCCTAGGTGCACTTTGTTTCTGAAGAGGCTGAGCAGCACGCTCCATCTGCGCCCTTCTCTTTTTCTTTTCTTTTTTTTTTTTTTTTCCCTCTTCAGGTATGAGTCTTGAATCCTTTCATTAAACTGACACAGATTTCCAGAGATGGAGAAAAGGAGGGGTATCTGAGGTGGACATTTTATGTAAATGAGCAAATCCGAAATGTATTACAAATCCACTGTAATAAAACTGACAGTTTTGACAGTATTGACAACATAAATATATGTTGGAACACAGCACTTTCAGACACTTAACCGATGAAGCAATAAAAAGATTCAACTACAATATTTCAAATAATCGACATTGATGTTTTGATACATCATTTTTATACCTAAAAAAAAAAGAGAGAGAGAGAGAAAAGAAAGAGGGGGAACAGAAGAATGAAAACAGACCCAAGGGGCAATAGTCCCTCGAGCCATTTCACTGCATTACAATGAATATGGACTCTATTAAGCTCCGTTCTGCCTGTTAGTGTTTCCCAGGGCAACACAGCTCCCATATGGCAAGCATGCAGCAGATTAGGGTAGGCCTCCGGGCTTCATTGAGGGCCCGAGGCTTGACTGGCAGTTGAACCCCATCCTTCCCCCCCCCTCCTCACACTTGACACTGCCTGTGTTTATCTAAAGCAAAAAGGGCCTGGGTGGGAGAAGGGGGCATTTGGGGGGTTATTGTCCCGGGCAATGGAAGAGGGCAGGGAGAGGGGTGGGGGGGTGATGAGGGAGGGAGGTGGGATGGAGGAGAAAAGGGGTGGGGGGGCGAAGCCCCTCATACATATTCAGGAGGCGTCTTGAATGGGCAGAGGAGAAATAAAGCAGATGGAATTCATGTTAAAGAACAGCCACAATCGCCCTCCAAAAACAAGGAGAGAAAAGCGGGCAGCCTTAAAGGAGCGTAGGGAGCAGCGTTTATCCAATTAGCAGGGTTGTCAAATTGAATTTACTCAGAATGGAGGGGGAAGCCGGGGGGGGGGGGAAGAGGGAAATTAAGTGTCTAGGGCATGGGGGGAGCATGATATTGAAGAAAGGAGGTGGATTTTCTTTTTTTCTTACGCTTTAGCCTTGTCTTTTCAAGGACTGGAGCTGCTTTCAGGGCACGCCAAGGGGCAGCAAAAGCCAGTGTGTATACTCTGTTTTAGCACAGGGCTCCTCTCCCAGTAACTGTGGAAAAAAGGACGTGTATCCTGTGGGGTAAGGCCATCCTTGCGTCCATGGCCTGCCTGCACTACAGCTGTCCCCAGCTGACAGGTGCTACCACCCTGGGACCACCATGCCACAGGCAGTGCCCAAGGTGAGCCACACCCGCTGTGGTGCCGCTGCTGTGGTGACACTGGGGAGCCCGTGGCGGGTGTGAGGGTGGCATTTCTTCTTCAGGCGGCCTCACGCTTGCTGGCTGATGAAATGCCAGCGTGGAGGGGTTTGCTGGGTCTCAGCAAAGTCAGCCTGATCAATGCCAGCTGGAAAGTGGCGCTCAGTTCAGAGGAGCTGTTGGATGGAGAGCTGCCAGAAACTGCAGGCCTTGGGTCCTCAGGGATATGAGCAGAAGTCAGACAGGCTATGAGAAGGCTTTGCATCCTGTTGCTAATTCAAAGCCAGCATGCCCAGTCCTCTCCCTGGTGATGCTGCAGGCTGTTAAGGCAAGAAACTGCTCAGAGAAGTAGCTTCATCTTGAGGAAGACAAAAACGTTACAGAGATGTTTGCATGTTTGGTTTGTTGCTGGTTTGGTTTGCATGAGCAGTTCTGTTCAAGGAAAAGAGATGTTTTCCCTGCAAGTTTAGTTTATTTTTTAAAGAGGTGTCTATTTCTCAGGACTTGCTTGAATCAAAACTGTGGTTCTTTTTAGGGTCACCCAGTTGCAGTTTTTAGGAAAACTCACTGATCTGTGGTGTTTTTTGCCATGCCAGGTTTTATTCTGGATATTTTCTTTCTGACTATGAGCATGAATTTATCCCACACTTTCTCTGTTGTGGCTTTTTGATGGACTCTCTGAGCTCACAAGCAACCACTGAGAGTCTTTTTGCCTAATCACTAAAAAAGGGAGAAGGCAACCCTCTCATACGGTTAGTCAAGGGCTATGTTAAAAGAGCTAATGCACTCTGAAATCAGAAGCTCTCAGTGCTACAAGAGATAAAAACAGGCAAGCTTTTATCCCTCTTTCCACAAACACTGTGCTACCTCCTTGACTTCAAACATAGTGGTGTAATACAGGGTTCTGCCTTTCTGCCCCTCCTGATATGAGCCTTTTCCCATTTGGGATCCTGCCACTCCCTATGGCACCTGCACACCCATCTCCATCAGCTGCCCATGATGTTCTGTGGGAGGGGAGCTTCTGTCCTGCACCAACCTGTCCTTTTCCCAAACCCTTTCAGAGAAAATGAGCCTAACTTATCTGTGTGAAATTAATACTTTGAAATGGGGACAGGGGTTGGGTAAAGGTTAATTTTGCCCTGTGGGATGTTACTGTTTGATGGGTCGGGGAGAAGTCATCAGGGATGTCCAGATTGCTGTCCATGCCCAGGAATCATGCAGGGACTTTGCAGCTGATCTGCTCAAAGATGTCCCCTGGACAGTATTTTTGCAGCTAGAGGATTATAGAGTTGTACAGTGGGATTTTTCAGAGGGGATGGAAAAGATTGAGCATCCAAGAACAGCTTGCTTGATGATACAAGTAATGATTACAAGTAAAATTGGCTCATAATACTGTGTAAGACATTACTTTTTCTGAAAAGCTGAGGTCTCAATGTATGAAACAGAGAGCTGGGAGTTTCACTGTCCCTACTTGACCTGCTGGAAACAGAGAGCAGCTGCAGTGAATTCTCTGGAGTCACCCAGGGTGTCCCCAGCTGGCAGCTGGACTGAAGTTGCGGCAGCCTTTCCCTCAGTGCAGAGCAATCCTTGCCCCTTCCCACTGTTCATGCCTTGCAGGAAGAAGTTCCCAAGGTCCATCTGAATGACACAACCCCGGACCACTGCCATGTGCGTCGGTGACTCCACACAGCTCCCAGTCTGCCTGGGCATTCCCGCAGCCTTCCCATCCATCCCTGCCTGGGATGTGTGCTGTGGATGCTGCCCGGAGCTGGGGCACAGGCTGGTTCCTATTTGGGAGCCTTGTAAATTACAGGCAATGTGGCAGTAACAAGGGCTGCTTGGCTGGCCCTTGTTAAGCAGAAGGGGTCTTGGGGCTGTGAGCTGCATTTCCTCAGTAAAACCTTCAGTTTCTAATCAGCAAACACCTCTCCTGCGGCCTGTGCTTAATTCAAATCCCTTTTTCCTTTCCAGATTTGTCACCCCCCCCCGCGCTGGCGCGGGCCTTTCTTCCCTTTTATATCTTCGCCTCTGGTTTTCCTTTCTCGCTCCGCTGCCTTTGCAGTGCCCTCCGCCGCCGTGGCACAGCTGCGGCTGCAGGCAGGGGCGTCGCCTGGCGTTGGTGTGTGGTGGGAAGCCGAGCCGACAGATTTTACACCGCCACCACCCCTTCTTGACTGATTAAGCTCTCGTTAATTTTGTTCTCGTAATGGCCCCTCTTTTGATTTACTGGGCTGTCTGAAAGGGACTTAGAGCTCCACCGACAGGAAATTGTTATTTTAACCTGGCAGGAAAGAATTTAAATAAACAAACAATTTTTTTTTCCCTCCCTCTCGAATCTCTTTAAATTACTTTGACTCTTTCTTTTCCTAGATAGCAATTAAGCAGGAGCTGTCAGGAGTGGTGTTATTGGTGGCTGCAGAGGTGCTGGCACTACACAAGGTACCTGCCTTGGGGAGAGGAGGCAGCAGAGCAGGACCCTGTCATGCAGCAGCCCTGCAGCCCCTGGGTCCACCACCTCTGGAAAGTCAGCTGGGGTGCCTGGGGTCTCCTCCGCTTGCCACCTCTGCCTTCCCACTGCAGTCCACTCTGGTGCTGCTGGCAGGACACGAGGCAGATCGAAAGCTGCCTGATTAATAAAGTTCCTTGCTTTGCACTATTGCAGCCTGCTTAAGGGACAGCATTTTCAAAAGAGGTCAGCTCCCATTTAGGCATCGAAGTAAGTTGGTTGCCTATTCAGGAGTGCTCAGCATGTCAAGAACTGAATGCTTTTGAAAATCTGGCTTCAATTGTAAGAGCTGAGAATTTCAAAATCTGGCCCTGGATCCTAATAGTTCTTTTGGAATTGATGTTTTCATTCATTTTCCTCATTATTTTTATGCTGGCCATTTACTTTTTGTACTTCACTCAGCTGTGAAAGAAATGGCCACATGTCCCTATTTAGAGCTTGTACTCTTGCCTGGAGGTTTGGGGAGGTACCATACATACACTTGTTGCAACACACCTTCTCTCCTCATTCTCTGCTCAATACTGTTCAATCTGCCTAGTGCTGTGGCCAAATTTTTTGAGCTCCCCTCTTTTTTCTCCCCACCTATTGCTGTTCATCTTTTCACAGACCTGGGGGCAGCCAGTTCAGTCACTGCATCGATGTGCCTGGGTGGTCCTAGCTCACGAGGGGTCTCATGCACAGTTCTGTGCCTTTGGCTTTGCCCTTCTGGCCAGAGGCTCTGTGCAACACAGAGCTGCAGGGAGGTCTGGTTGGGAATATCTTTGCCTACCCCCTCACTCAGCCTGGGCTCCAGGGAGCAACTCCTTCCCATCCAACATTTTTCCATCCTGCTGCCAAACCCATCCAGATAGGGGGAATGAGTCAGCTTTGCTCCGTAGGCTTCCAATGCTGAGAAGCCAGACAGTAAGTCCTACCCCAAAATGTTTCTTCTACGTCAGTGAAAGGCTTTCCATCTCCTGTAAACCTTAGGGTGTGAGGTGTTTTTAAGCCTGAACTACCTCAAAGTCTTTTCCAGATGAGTGTAATTAGTCGAACCTTAACTTGTGCATCAGCAGTGGTGCCAACACTGCATGTTGTGGTATGGACAGACCCAGGGCACTTTTACAGCCATCATCAGTGGTGACTTCCCATGGTGGCTGTGGCATAATGAAGGGTGCTTTGGTGGCTGTATCACATGGAGAGATAAACTGGAGCAACTCAGATGGGTCTCCAAGTCAATCACTAAAGTATCCTGTGATTGACTTGGAGCTGTCAAGTCACTATGTGCTGGTTGGTGGGGGAAATTTTGAGACTTCTCAGGTGAGGAGAGTGAGCACCAAGAAGGATGAGGTGTGTGGGATGGAAGTTGCTGTCTTGTCTCTTTGGCACTGGAGGTTACCCACAGAGATTTCCACATGTAACCAGGCTGTGGCCTGCAGTAGCTGGAGTATGGCCTAGTGTTCTCTCTGGATGCCTTCAGGATATGTCCAATGTCTGAGCTCCATCCATGCTCCTGGATGCCTGGAAGCCACCTTGGGCCATGCCAAGCTTGACTTAATTTATTCTGCCTCTCAGTAGGGCTTGTCAGGCTTGTCATCTTGGCCTCACAGCCACTCTACCCATGATTCTGTAACTCCTGTAAAGAGCTGCCTTGGGCCAGCCAGTGCACTAGATTCATACTGGCCTGCAAAGGGCCTTGTAAAGATGCTCTTTGTGGCCTTTCCAAAACTCAGCAGCATGTTGCTTTACTTGGTGTTTCTTCCTTTTGAAATTACCAGCTCTGAAGAGGTTTTTCTTTCCTCTTCTCAACTTCAAATGTCAGAGCTCTGGGATGTGGGGGCGGGGGGGGAAGGGACAGCTTGTGAGGCTGTCAGAGGGACAGCCCAGTTTGCAGAGAGGCATGCAAGCCAGCCTGCTGGATTCTTGCTGCTACAATGTGCATCTGAGCATGGCTGGCCATGGACATTGTCCTGTGCTGCACTTCGGCACCTTTGCTGTCACCAAAAGCCAAGCAAAGTAATTTGAGAGTATCTTGGTGATATTTCCCCAAATATGTGTGGTTTCCTTGCTAGCAGGAATCAGCCTTGCCTTGAACAACTCACCAAGCGTCTCAGGGGGAGTATGTGTCAGTCCTTACTTCAGGAGTTAGGAGGTTTAATTTTGGGGGTTATGCTTGAAGGAACTTGTGCCCTTGTTTGACTGAGATGGGTATGGAGAACACATGCTCAAGCAGGTGATGGCTCAAGCAGTGACCATGGTGGAAGTAGGAAATACTGCCCTGCAGAGTCAGGTGCTCCTGAGGATGGTGATTGTGGCTAATGAGCTGTTTGCTGCAGGGAGAGCAGGCAGTATAACTGCTCCTTGGGCTGGCTGCCATGGCTGCTTTGGGTTTGCCCTTGGGCTTCTTCCCTGGAGACATGCCACAGGAGCAATTCTGCAGTGCTCTAAGGCTTGCAGGTCATCTTAGTGCTGCAGCTGAAGGGAGCTCAAAATCCTATAGCTGCATTATGATGCCAGTAGAGGGAAATCTCCTCTTGACTTCAGCCTGTTGCCTTTGATTAAAGATGAACTCAGTCTGACGTCTGAGGTGTCTCTTGGGGCGACTGTTGAGGTCTTTAATCCCCCTGACCTGGCTTGTCTGCTTTAGTGTTCATTCACGGGTCTCCAAAGCATCTGCTGCAGTGTGCAGCTCTTCACAGCAACCTGGGTTGTGACAGGTGGCCTTACATTTTTAGTTTTTTGGGGCTAGTTGACACTTTCAAGTATGAACCTGGTGGTTTGTGTAGAGTTAAAATAGGTGGTGTGTTTCAGCTAATCTGAAGTATTTTCATAGGTTGAGTGGACTTGTACTGCTCCTTTACTGTAGTGTTCAAAATAGAATATATTCGAGACATAGCCAAGAAGTGGCAGCAACACTCAGTGGATATCTTCAGTGACACTTTGTTGGAAATGTTTGTGTTTTGCTCCTGGAAGTTGTCCGGTGTGCATCACTGTCACTCACTGTGCCAAGTATGAAATGGGGAAGGAGACTGTGTGTCTGTGTGTGCATGTGTACCGAGGATGGGATGTCTTGGGAGACTCCCAGCCGTGCCTGGGGGAGAGGCTGGAGAAGAGAATTGCTTGCATCAGCATCTGTAGTCTCCTCAGGCCACTGGCTTGGTGAATCTGTGGCAGTTTAAGGATGTTGGTAGAGAAGCCAGGCAGGGCTGGAAAGCAGAGGGAAGCCTGAGGGTTTCATCTATCTCTTGTCATCCACAGGAATCCACTGCCACAAATCCACTGCATCCCCTGAGGCAGCTTATGGGACCCTTCCCTGGGCAGCCCAGATCACAGCACATGGGATGGCAATGACACGTGGAAGGAAGAGGCCCATGTCCCCCATCCCTTGCCTCGTGCTTGCGGCTGCCAGCTGTTTTGCCAAACTGAGTGAGTGTCTTTTCTTACCCATTCTGGTTTGCCTCAGTGCCGTTTAGCGTAGCCATGCCTCACAGACAAAGAGGTTTCCTCTCTCTGCTGTTCCCTGAGTAGCCTTGACCAAAGGTCCAGGTTCAAACTCTCTTCCAGAGGAGGATACATTTGGAGTCGAACATTTCTCTCAGGCGGTGCCAGGAAGAAATGGGGCTGGGGTTCATCTCTAAAAATTAGGGTGGGTGTATGAGGAGTCCAGGGGATGGCGCAACACAAGGAGAGGCCATTTGGAATGCAAATAGTACAGCACTGCAGCTTTTTCCTCTGTCCATTCTATTGCTGAGTCTCACAGAGCTTTCTTATTCCCGTTTTTTCCCTCTGTGCAGGTGAATCTCTGCAGGTCACAGTGCAACCTGCTTCTATTGTCCAAAAGCTTGGAGGCCCAGTCAGCCTGGGGTGTGTGGTGGACCCCCCCCGAGTGAATCTCACCTGGAGACTGAACGGGAAGGAGCTGGCTGGATCAGACGAGGTGCTGGGTATCCATGTGGAGCGAGGGAAGCTCATCATCACGGCTCTCAACAACCACACCGTGGGGCGCTACCAGTGCATTGCTCGTGTGCCTGAAGGAGTCATTGCCAGTGTCCCTGCAGTGGTCACCTTAGCTAGTGAGTAGCTTCAGTTCTCTGACAGCCCCTGCTTTGCTTGGGCCATCGCTCACACATCTCGAGAGGCTCATCCATTCTTGCTTGCTCGTGCTGGCATCAAGGGATGACTCCTTTGGCATACGCCCTTTTGTAGCATTTTTGATCGTGGACTGGCTGCCGTGGTGTGGCCCAGTCAGACCCAAACTATCCTCCTCCTGTGTGGTAGGCTGCAGATCTGTCCTTCAGGGAGAAGTTTTTGCACAACCAGGGAATGCCTGAGCTGTGGGGTTTGCTTTCCTGACAGGCTGCCTCCTCTGGTTCCTGACTTATTGATGGAGTTTATAAATAGTACCTGCTGGAGCTGATGGCCCAACTGCTGCTGGGGCTGCTGCCAGCACAGGGTCAGTGTGCGCTAAGTTTTACTGCCTTCTTGAGACACAACTCTGAGCAAGGGACTTTGCTCCTATCCCTGAGTTTACGTGCTCCTCACTGGTGCCCTCTGGCATTGGGAGACGTGTGCATGGCCAGAGGTGTCTTAGGTGGGCAATTTTTCTTACAAGCACCTGGTTTTGGCCAGATGTTGTATGTATTTGGCCAGAGGGGATTGTATCTGGATGCATGTGAGAAAGAGCAGTGGAGAGCTCCACCTTCTCAGAAATCCACAGTGTTTGGTGGAGCAAGTGTGTGCAGAGGAGGCTGCCATTGCCTTGCAGTGACAGTCCCTGAGTGTAGAAAGGGCTTCATGTTTCCCAGCAAAAGGGAGTTTGGGGCTGTCTTAAGAAAATGAAGACGTGAAGATGTTTGTGCAAAGTGGGGCCTGGCTTTGCTTTAAAGCCAAGAACTATTGGCTTGTCACTGATACATTAATCAGGAGTGAAATGTTTAGGCCAGGCAGGGTGGGAGGAGGAGGAGGAGGAGGCCAGGGAAAGCAAGGAGAGAGTTGCTGAACTCTGAGGCAGGGTGGGAGGGGGTTGTCACAGGGCCGAATCTGTTGGGGGATTTGGCCTGAGCCCCATGCTGAGATTAAGTTTCGGAGAACACATTCCAGAGCAGAAAGGGGGCTGTGTGTGCTGGTGGCCTGATAGAGAGAAGGAGAGGAGGGGAGGGGTGGATGGGATTACCAAGGACATGGTTTGAATTTAGGAGAGTAGGGTGTGCACAGCTCCTCAGCCTGATCAGCTCCTGCTTAGGCGATCCCCTTTTCTTTTTTCATTTGCATCCCAGCCCACTACCACCAGCTCTATCTCCTGGGAAAAGTATGTCTGACCTGACTTCTTTAGTGGTGAATGGGGGACAGGTCCTAAGGCACCAGAAGGCCCCACAATGTCCTTCAGGACGAATCAAAAGCCTCTGAGTAGTGCATCAGCCCTCTCCAGGAGCCAAATCACCTTTGCCTAGCGTGTGCAAAAGAGAAGGACTTGGCCATTGCTGTGTCCCTGTCGTGGCAAACGCAATTCTGAGAGGAAGTCAGGAGCACCACTCAGTGGAGCTCACAAAACTGGAGCCAGAGGTTGGATCATCAAGCAGCTAATCCATTGTGGAAAACCCCTGTGCTGTGCTGTGCTGCACGGGTCCCTCATCCTCAGGGATAGCTGGGGATGGCAGAGGCTGCATCCCACACATCTGGGTAGCCTCAGGTGATAGAGAGCACCCAGATGGGGAAGATCTAGCAGTCAGGGAGTGGAGAGAGAGAGAGGGCATCCCAGTGAAGGTGTGGGACTGAAGGTGTGGGAGTAGAATCTTCTGGAGAGGTTCAAATAACCAGTCTCATGTTCATGAGCTGGAGTCTGCTTGCAACAGTGATGTTGCTCTGAAAGAACAGGGAGCACACTGGGTGGTGGGACTGAGTTTGAAAGCTGTGGTAGCAGATGTGCCCCAGGCTTTCTCTCCTGCTCCAGACCTCCCCTACAGGACCTTGCTCAGAGCTGATTCAGTGGTGACCATGGTGAGAGAAAAGCCCCTGGCAGGTCAGCTTGCAGTTGATAAATCTCCTCCAGATAACCTTCAGAGCTGAATGAAAACCCTCTGAAAGTCTTAGTTCCATCCAAAAATTATTTTGGGGTGGCAACAGGAAAGTGAAACTGGAATGCATGAATGAAAGCAGTGGGGGGAAGGAGGGCGATGGAAACATTTTCAAGGCTTGGGTTTATTTTGGAAGAGGACCTGGAGTAATTGGAAGAAGTGACTTGCTAGGTTTTCAGGAGTGTAGGTAAAATTGTCTGGCCAACTTTTAGGCTCTTTTCCCTCCTTTATTTGGGCCTTGTTTGAAGGAAGCACTCTGGAATGCCGCAGGCTCTGTGTGCCCAGTCCCCTGGGGCCTGCTGTGCTTTGCTGACAGTCAGCAAGCAGATAAGCATCACTGCAGTGCTGGCAGCCACAGTGTAGCCCTGGGACTCACACCTCCTTCTCTCATCTGAGCCGATGAGAGTGATGCCGAGGCCATCTCTCTTCCCCCTGGCTCAGAGTGCTGGTTGAAACTTGCAGTTAATTTCTCCAGCAGAGATAAAATAGCTGTTGTTATATCCAAGAGGTGGAGGGAGGAGGGATTTGCAGAAGGGAAAGATTTCATGAAGTGACAAAGGGCGCAGCACTTCAGGCTTCACTTGGGCACCATTGAGTCCAGTTAGAGCTGAACTGGGGCTCCACACAACCTTGGCAGCCCATGGCATATTAGTGCAGGTCACTGCAGGTCACACCTGCTGATCGGCGCTGGCCTGATTGTGGTGCACAAGATCAGCCCTGCAGGCCCCAGGGCAGCACTGCAGTCTGGGACAGCTTGTATGGATAAAACAGGAGTATCCCTGGTTTTCCAAACCAGGCTTTAAGCCTTCATATGAATGACAGCTGCAAGGAAGAAAGAAATGTTTTCTGTGCCTGATTCTAGGTGGCAAAGTTGCCATCCTGCCAGAAAGCCCTGCCCCAGCCCCTCTCCTGGGTAGAGGTGCTGTATGTAAAAGGCACAGCTGCAGTGGGCTCTGGTGGGGCTGAGTGATTCTACCAGGGAGTTGTACATGGTGCTGAGGGCTGGTTCTGTAACAGCTAGAGGCTTGAAAAGTCAGGAGCTCTTCATGGAGCTCACAGGGGCAACTGAAGTGCAGGGCTGGAGCACGGCTGATGAGCAGAGGTAGAGCTTTGTAACTCCCAGAGCTCATCTGTATGCATTGAAAATCAGGGCATCAAACACAGCAGCAAGCCTGACCTGATAGACATGATATTTGAAAACAAAACAGAAAAATAGATGAGGGGTTCAGCAAAAAAACTCCACCTGTTCCAGTGTCCCTGTGGCCAGGGGTGTGGGATTGCCTGTGTCTCGGGAATGCAGTGGGCAAGGGTGGCTCATTGCCCTGTTGCCTCCATCGGTGCCATGGGTGAGGTCAGTCCTCGGCCTTGTGGCAGCACGTGTGGGGAGCTGGGCCTCAGCATGTGGAGCTTGTGGACAGTGACCTTGCACGGGGTCGGGCTGGGCATCCCCCAGGAATTTGCAGCTGCTTTCTGAAGACAGCCCCATTCATTTTCCTTCGCCAGGGCCTCTCTGCAGATACTCCCCAAAGGCAATGCTGGGCAGGAGGGAGGGAAGGAGGGGAAGAGGAGGATAGCTGCCTGTTGGAAAAGCATATGCAGAGCAGGCATGGGAGCTCTGGTCCCGGGGGCAGAGGCCATGTGAGGAGGGGAGAGAAGGAAAACGCAGGTGGTGTTTTGTGAGCCATCAGAGCTGTGGCATGAGGACTGTGAGATGGGCCCAGGGTGGGGGAGATGTGCTGGGGCGGGCATCAGTAGGCTGGAGTCCGTGGGGCTGTGCCTGTCTCAGCAGGGTGGGAGGAATCTGGTGATGACAGCACCAGTGCCCAGACTCCTGTGCTGCTGGCTGGACGGGGAGTGAGAGCCGTAGCCCTAGGCTGCTCTCACAGCTGAGGGGGCAACAGTGGAAGGTGCGTGCCCCCAGGCTGGAGGACCCTATTCCTGCTTATTCCCCTTCCTTCCCTTTCCTCTTTCACTCTTCCCTATGGCAGGGAGAACTTTTACCTTGGGGCCATCATTTCACTTACTATTGCTTCTTCTCCTGATTTATTTATGGTCTCCCATTCATTTAATCAGCTCTGTCTCGCCTGCCTCGTTGCTTGGCCCCCAGCCCTGGGACTCAGCTGGTTTCCCTCCCCAGTGACAGCAGCACAGTTGGCTGCAGGGCTGCACCCCAGTTCACCCCATTGCGCCTCGGAGCCGGCTGCAGATGGACATAAGCAATGGCCTTTGGTTGCACTCCCTCCTAAACAAAAAAAGAGGGGGGGAAAAGCCCTCTTGTCCCAGCATGGCTGGGATTGGCAGTGCTCAGTCTGTCTGTCCGCAGCACCTCCCGGACAATGGCTGGGAGATGAGGACTTGCTTCGCTGTGGTCAGGCGTGTCTTTTAAGGACAAGAACATGGGCTGGCACGCTGGGTGCTGCCATATGAGAAGGAAAACCCAGCCAGTGAGAGGGGATGTGGTTTCTCCCAGCTGCCGTGGTTGTTAGACTCCGGTGCAAATTGCATGTTAGATGTGGGGCCTGGCTGCCGCTGGCTGCACAGCTGAAGGGGCAAGTGCTGCATATCCCCCTGGCATGGATCCTATCCTCCAGCCCTCCCTGCTGGGGGGAACATGCATGGTCCCCCCACAACTCAGGGGCAGCTTGTTTGAACCCCCCAGGACGAAGCTGGTTGTCCCAGCTTGGCACTGTGCCCTCTGTTTTGCTGTGCTGAGGCCAAATGCAACAGGATGTGTGGGGGAGCTTGTCCCATGCACAGGGGGGGACTGGGGTGACCCTGACCACTCCTCACCAGCTCTGGCTGACCCATTGGCCCTAAAGGATGGCTCTACATGCCCGTACCAGTGGTGAGCAGGGCAGTTGAGATCGCCCGTGGCCAAAATCCACTGGCAAGTAAACCAGTCTTGTTCTCTGTGGGGAAGCAGGAATTTAGGAGAGTATTTTGGCAGGAAACTCATACACTTGGCATATGAGAAAGTAGTTTGTCCCAGTTCTGCTATTTTCCCCCTCTCCCCTGCCAGCTTCACTGTGCTTCTCCAAAGGCACCTGGTTCTTGCCCCCCCAGCCACCCCAGGATCCCTTCCTTTCCTCTGTTCTTTCCCCCTTTGTCCACAGTTTCACCCCTTGTCCCTCACTTCTGGGCTGAGGGGAAGCCAGGAAGAGCTGCAGCTCCCTACTGTGGGGCTGCACCACCCACAGCTGTGAGATGTGGGCTGAGCCACCATCTGGGGGGCTGCCTGGGAGAGGCCCCCATGTCTACCCAGCCCACAGTCATCCCAGGGGGTGCCCTGGCACAGGGTCATCATTTTCCATCTTCAAGATGGCTCTGCTATGCCAGGACCTTGGGTCTGCTCTTTTTCCAGGCTTTTGGGCCCCTTCTTTCCTCAGAGTATGTGTGCACGTACACGTGCTCGTGTAAGTGTGTGTGTGCGGATCCCTGCCAGCATTGCTGGAGCCTATGCCTTGGCTCCAAAATCTTAATTTGGCTGTGATGAATCCAGACCACCAAGGCGCACATTAATTTTCCCGATGCTCGTTTATATTTTGTTGATCAGCGAAACATGCGCAATGTGGGCAGGCAGACCCTGGGCTTTCACCACTTCTCCACCTCTTTCCATTTCTGTGGCTCTCACTATTTTATTCCTTGATCAAATGTAAAAAGCAAAGAGGAGAAAATATCCATCATCGTTCCTTGCCCCAGCAGTAACTTTCGTTGGAGGAGGAGCGTGAGGCACTGCCAGCTTTTCACAAGTTAAGAGTTAACTTTCATCTGGCTTTAATATCCAGTGGAAACCTGGCTCCCCTCCTCAGCTTGTCTTAAAGGATTAATCACATTTCTGAAGTTCACCCCTATCCCTTCTTTTTATTATTTTTTTTAATTGAACAATGCCAAGAAATTCCAGAAGTATTAAGCATGTTCATTGCAAATCATTTTTATGACATTGCAAAACCTCCCCTTTTCTTTTCAACCTCCTCCCCTTGCCTCAGATCTGGGCCCGGGACCGCTGGCTTCCCCAGCAGCTGCCCGACAGCCCCTCCGCACCGCGCTCGGGGAGGCTTTCTCGATGCCTTGCCAAGAGAGCTGGTTTTTATTTAAACTCCATAAAGGATCTTGCTTTAATCAGAAAGTCTGCTTGAGAAATTTCATGTCACTTTTCCATGACTGTGGGTGGGAGAAGCTTGGAGCCAGAGTTGTCTTTTGCTCTTGGAACGCTGCTGCATTTCCCAGAGAACAAGCCCCACATTTTTCTGCTGGCTGGGGCTGCCAAGGGAGGCAGCCTGCTGCCCGCCCGCCGCCAGCCCTCCTGCTGCCCCCTGGCCCCCAAACTGCCCGAGGTCACGGGTGCCACGTCCTGGGATGGGTTTCTGGGGCCGAGGGAGCTGTCGACAGCACGTGGCTGTGCTGTGGCTGCAGAATGCAGCACACTGCATTAGAGTGGGGTTTTGCAAAGGAAGTGTGGTCTGATCCAGAATTAGTGGCATGCCATTCAGGAGATCTGTTAGCCCTTGGTCCTGGGAAGAGGCACCAACCTGAGCCTTGATATGACAGTGTGACCTGTCACCTGTGACAACAACCAACTGCGGGATGTGACGTTTTCACTAGGGGTGAAAACACCTGGGCTGGTGTACAGCATTGTAAAAATGCACGAGGGGCTTTTTTCCTGGCACAAAACCTTCTCCCTCACAGCACATGTGTCTGAGACAAACTTCAAGCTTGCAGTGCATCGGCAAGATTTGCCATCACACCCAGAGGGAATGGAAACCAGTTTTCTCTCTGAAAAATTTGGTGGGTCCCGGTTGGCATGCTCCCTGCCCTTCCAGATCTGTGGGGTTTTGCTGCAGTCCTCTCCTCCTGCTTTAAAAAAACCAGGGAAAAGAAAACAAAAAGTTAGGTACCCCTTCTTCTTAGTTCCTGTGCTTTGAGTCCTGCTACCCACATCAGCCCAGCCAGGATGGGAACTCCCATCACAGCATGGGCAGAGGGATGTGGTGGGACAGGGTTTTCACAGCTGCTTTAGGGAAGGAGCAGCTGTGCCATGTAGAGGAGGAGCTGGTTTTCCTTGCAAGTCCCTGTTCTTTTAGCTGGAGCTTGGGCACACATGTGGTTAACCAACTTCCAGCTGCAAGATATTTGATTGGAGCAAGAGTGCCTGGAGCAGAGACGCTGATTTCTCAGGTGTGGGAGGAGCTCAGGGAGCATCACACACTTCCTCCCACCTGGCTTCTGTACACCCTTGAAGCAGGCTGGGCTCCCTGAGTTATGACTACAAAGTCAGCTTCTCAGTAGCAGGACAGCAGCCATGTGTGAAATAGCAGGCGGCAAAAGGACCATTTTTGGCTGCCCTTCAGTACTGCAGTAAGTTGGCTTATATTTTACTCTCAGGCCAGGATTTTTCACACCCAGTTTCGCAGCCCTGGAGCAGGGGATTTCTCCAGAAGCTGTGTTTTAAGTTACTCATTTTGTAGGAAAAAGGAGGTGGGGGGGAAATCGTGAAAGGAAGCCAGTTTCCCTAGCTGCTGGGGTCAGAGCGGTCCTCTGCCGGCACCACGAGGAAAGAGCTCCGAGTTCATGGGGAGAGCATGAGCTGACACTGAGATGTTTAGCCAGCCACTGAGATGCCTTGTTTTCTGCTCTCTTTGCAGATCTCAAAGATTTCAAGTTCGATGGCCAGCACGTGATCGAGGTGGATGAAGGGAACACAGCTGTGATTGCCTGCGACCTGCCTGAAAGTCACCCCAAGGCTCAGGTCCGCTACAGTGTGAAGCAGGAGTGGCTGGAGGCCTCCCGAGGTGAGCGCACAGGGTCTGTCCCAAGAGGTTCTGCCACAGGATCCTCAGTTTCACCCTTCTTACCAGCAATAGCTAGTAGCTATCTCTACCTGCTGCCTCCTTGTCCCTTTGCCACCTGTCTGAACACAAGTTACTTCAGGGTCCCTGGCATGGTCTCCCTGATGTCCATGCTGCCTGGGACATCATGGTTTTTTCTTTCCCTGTTGTCTACCTTTTCTTCAGGACACTGCATGTGTTCCAGGAGGCTGGACAGGAGCATATCTTGTGACCATGTGCCACTTTCTCTTCTCTGTCTCCAGACAACTATCTTATTATGCCATCTGGAAACCTTCAGATTGTTAATGCCAGCCAGGAGGATGAGGGGACTTACAAATGTGCTGCCTACAACCCCGTGACACAGGAGGTGAAAACTTCAGTCTCCAGTGAGAGGCTTCGTGTGAGACGTAAGCCATTCTCCCCTCACTGCACATCTCCAGCTCTGGGGGCACTGAAGAGTGCTATCTGGTGCAGCTGGTTTTCTGTGTGAACCATTATCAGTTGCTGAGAAAACTCCTTTCCAGCAGCAGAAGGCCCCAGGGTCTGCTCCTGGAGTATGTGTATGCAGCCCTGGGGTTGCCATGCTTCCTTAGGATTTGTTCTTGGTGGTGGGTGGGCAAAGGCCCTTAGCCCTTTGGCAAGGTGGCTTTGCGGTGTGCACAGAACCCTTACAGAACATCCCTCTGGTCCTGCATTGCCATTTACCCGTTCCAGCAGGAAAACTGTGTGCCCTACCATTATCCCTACTTACCCACTGCACAGGGTGCTCCCCCACCATCCACCTTCCTTCCCACGCACCTCCTTCTTCCATCTCTCCTCCCCAGGCTCCACAGCGGAAGCAGCCCGGATAATTTACCCTCCTGAGGCTCAGACTATCATTGTCACCAAGGGCCAGAGCCTGATTCTGGAGTGTGTGGCCAGCGGGATCCCCCCGCCGCGGGTCACCTGGGCCAAGGATGGCTCTGGTGTCTCCGCCTACAACAAGACGCGCTTCCTGCTCAGCAACCTCCTGATCGACCCCACAAGCGAGGAGGACTCGGGCACCTACAGCTGCATGGCTGACAATGGCGTTGGGGAGGCTGGGGCTGCGTTCATCTTCTACAACGTGCAGGTGTTTGGTGAGTGCTGCTGGAGCCTTTGTTTCAGGAAGGGCTTGGACATCTCATCTTCTTCTAGGGGAAGATACTGGGACTGAAGCACTCTTCCTCTCTCTGGACAAACCACAATGTAATGCAAACCCCTGCTTGTGGTTCCAGTTTCCGGGAGACCAGACTAATTCTTTCTTGAGGGCAGTAGTTCCTCCTTCTCGGCTCCCACCATGGGCTCGAGATGACGGATCCTCCTTTCCTCTGCAGAAGCTCTTATCCTGTCATTTGTGGCACTGCTTTTGTTCTAATACTTTCTAGTGGAAGCCTGGTTGCTTTTTAGACAAATTTGACATTGGCATAAGGAAGACACTCGAGTGTCTTTGTTTTGTTCTGTTTTTTGTTCTGTTGTAGGGAAGGTCCCTGTGGAGTAGAAAACAAGGCATACAAAGCTCAGATATTTCTACCACACATAACTTCCCAGTCTCACAATTTTTAGGGAGATTAAGCCCATGTTTCACAGATTGCATTTCATTAGGTGCCAGTGTGGTGTTGTGGCACAAGCACAATCTTTGCAGAGTAGCATTTCAGCTCAGAAAAATGGGACTTTTAGATGTCTGATGTCATGTGAGAGGGCAGATGGCCTTGGGCTACCTCCCTTTGCAGTTTATGTGGATGCTGAAGGGGAGGGGCATTGAAGCAGACCCATGTGGACCCCCACAAAGGAAGTGGGACTTCAGGGTAGGAAAGGATCCATCACTCTGCTCTCATCCCTGCCAGAGAGGAAAGTGCAAAGCCATGACCGTGCCGTACTCCCAGCCAAGTGGCACTCAACAGTCTATGTTTGTTCCTCACACAGAACCCCCGGAGGTCACCATGGAACTATCCCAGCAGATCATTCCCTGGGGCCAGAGTGCCAAGTTCACGTGCAAGGTGCGAGGGAACCCGCAGCCCTCGGTGATGTGGCTGCGCAACGCGGTGCCGCTGTCGGGCAGCCACCGGCTGCGGCTGTCGCG
>NW_005054320.1:2506507-2562511 GCF_000277835.1 Geospiza fortis
GGCGGGCCGCCACGGGCTGCGGCTGTCGCGCCGGGCGCTGCGGCTGCTCCGTGTGGGGCCCGAGGACGAGGGCATCTACCAGTGCATGGCCGAGAACGAGGTGGGCAGCGCCCAAGCCATGGTGCAGCTGAGGACAGCCGGCCCGGGTAAGCCCCTCTCCCCACATTGTGGCCATTCAGTAACAGCCTAACAGACAGGACAAGGACAGGGGAAGCAGGGGAAGAAAGTCGGGGTGTTGCCCCTGCTTCCTATTTAACCTGCACTGCTAGTGCTGCTCTGCCTGAGGTCTCCATATCTTCCTGTGGGAACACGTGACACCAGTTTTGCTTCTAAGGGCAGGGCCATGAGTGCACATTTGGGTGATCTCTACACAAGAGACAAAAGACATCTGGGTGTAGTGCCTCACCCCATGGCTTAGCTCTGCCTCTAAACTTGCACTGAGCAAGAGCTTAAAAACTGAACTCACCTGGGGTAGGAGAGGTACCACCTGATTCCTTGGACCCTGTTGAACTTACACATGGTAAGAGGGGACTGCAGAGAGACAGGGGAGCCCTGTGGTTTATAGCAGGGGAAGGAGGGGTTGTTGCCAATACCTTTTTGAGTGGTACAGCAGGCAGCACCGCACAAAGTGCTCACAGCTCTGCCCTAACCACAGACTGGGATGGGCATTTACCCTGCTGTGACACCTTGTCTTCCAGGAGCTCCACTCAACCCTGGGCGAGATGCCCAGCTGGACTCAGCTCAACCTCCAACACCACCTTCCAGGGACAGCGCCTTAAAGCTGCCCTTGGATACAGCTGGACTGCCAAAGCCTGGGACAACCCTTCTAGCGGCATCTCCACAGTGTGTAGCCAACAAAGAGCTGGTGACTCCAGCTGAAGCCCCCATCATCCTCAGTTCTCCACGGACATCCAAGACAGACAGCTACGACCTGGTGTGGAGACCCCGGCCTGACAGCAGAGCCCCCATCCTCTATTACGTGGTGAAGCATCGCAAGGTATCACTATTTTGCCCTGCTCCCATCTTCCCTCTGCACCATGCCATGGGCAGGGTGGTGGCCTCACCACGTGTTTCATGCTCCGTGGGCAGGGGCACCCATTGCTCACTGGTGGCACTGGTTAGTGGGACCTCCTGAGCTGCAGCCTCAGCCTGTTGAGGTGTGATGGATACAGGCTGTGACAGGAGGTTTGCTGAGGAAGAGCTCAGTGGCAGTGCCTGCCTGCCTAAGTATGCAGAAGGCACATGCACACACTTCCCAGTAGCTTCCATGTCCAAGTCCCAGTTGTGTGCTTGCATAGGTAGGAAGCCCTGAGGGCAGGTTGCACAATGACTTGCTCTGGAATGCTTTTGTCTTGGCACAAGCCACGGGAACACCTCTGCCTTGAACAGGCTGCAGGACACAGAGCAGCAGCCTCTCCACTGCATGTGCATGCCCTGCTCAGCAGCACCAAAGTGCCCATGCTCAGTGAGTGTGAGCAGCCAGCAGAGAACTGTCATAGCCATGCTAATCCTCTGGGAAGGTCCTTATCCCCCAGATTTATTCCTGAAGCTGGAAGGCAGTGCACTATGGAGTGCCTTGCTAGCAGGTGGCACAGTGTGAGCACATAGTGCACGGCCAAGTCCTGCTGGAGCCCAAGGGCTCCTCCCTCTGGGATGCTTCACGGCACCATGGGCACAGTGCAGGCACAGCTGTAGCCCAGCAGGTTCTTTAAATGGTGAAGCATTGTTGAGGGAAAAATTCTGGTTTTGAGTTCTAAAGTATCTCTTTCCATTTTGCTGGGGATAAGTGGGAAAAAGAGGCTTGAGATTTTTTGTCTGCTGCTTTTCTTTCCTTTAAGTAGGCAGGGAGTTGCAGTAGAGAGGCAGGTTTTGCCTCAAACCCCAGAGGGTTTGAGTATTTCCAAAAACATGCCAGATCGCATGTTTGGGATTTCCACCCACTGCAAGGCAGTTTTTTCATGTACATGTGAATATATGTATCTGTCTTCCTGGAATTGTGTGCTTTTGTGAAAATATAGTGTAAGAGAACACTGTTACAATCCTTGATTTCTTTCTAAAAACAATTAGGATGAGGATTTCAGCTAACCATCTCTTTAAAGAGCCCTTTGAAACAAAGGGAGAAGATGCTGGACAGGAACACAATAGGGCAAGCTTAAATAAAAAACAAAGATGCCAAAAGTATCCCCATACTATTGGCTCTGGTTGTCTGCCAAGGAGAGATTTATTCTCCAGTGGTGTATCATGTAACTACCAATTCTGCTTGCAATCTTAACTTGCAGCCTTGGAGTTTGTCCACATTTGATTTGTTTTTCAGCGCTTCACCTGGAAGAGGCAGTGGGGCAGTGAAGGTTGCCATGGGTCACTACAGTTTGCAGTAATATGTTTTCAGTGTAGTCCAAATTCTCAGCTGGAGACTCTTTTCTTGGGATGCTTAAGGATTGTGTGGAAGAGAATTAGTCCCAGTAACCCTTAAACTTGTTTTAAGAGAGTCCCTTTCTATCCAAGATCCTTAGGATCAAGTTATATAATGATCTGGTTTTGACATTTCTGACTGGAAAAGCATGTGTGTGGAGAGGGAAGGAATCAATTTAGCGACAAAAGAAAAGACTCTTTGTGTAGAAGACGGCTGTAAAGAAAGTTAGACTTACTGACAGGAGACCTACATTTGTACTGGGCAAGGTTCTGCTTCTTCTCTAGAAAATGTCTGTGAATGTCTCTTTTTACCCTGTTCCTACACTGCCTCAAACTCTGAGCAGCCTGCAAGCTCAGATGCCATGCAGCCCTTATTTTTGTTTCTTAAGAATTTCTCTTTCTCTTTCCTGGATATTAGCAGTCTTTAGGGCTCCCCTCCTTGGCCTCACAATTTTGCAGGCTCAGTAATAAAAATAAAACGAGGCAGGCATTAATCAGTCAGTGTCAAACGCTTGGGGAAGATGAATGATACAGCAGAGTCTTGGCATTTCCGTTCTGTTGCGTTGCCTGCATTACTAATTCTCCTTTTGGCACCAGGTCACTTCAGTGTCCTGCCTATTTGCCTGCAAAAATATTATCTTTGCAGCTGGGGAGAAGGAGGAAGGTTCCACCTTCCCTCCCCCTCTGCATGGGGCATCAGGGTATCACAAAAGAAAACACCCTGTGTTTCCAAGCTTTTCTGAGGGCTATAGCCGTGCACAGTCTCTTCCCTGCAGAAACCTTTGCTCTAGCCTTATGGTTCTTCATTTCAGCCCCAAAGTGCCAGGGGTGGGGCTGGATAAAACTCATTGAAACAAGGTTGTGTCTGGGTACCTCGTCCCACAGAAATGGCCAGTATCTAAATGAGCAGCTCAGCAGCTGGGCTGCAGGAGAGATTTGGCTCCTAGAGCAGCTCAGTCCTGTGGCTAATGCTGCATTTTGGGGGCTGTGCCTGCTCTGGAGATTTACACATATAGAGGGGTGGTGGTATCAAAGGGAACCAGAGGATAGAACAGGGCTGACTGAACCCTGGGGTCAAGAAAACACTCTGGGGTTGGGTGAGTTGTCGTGCTTATACCTGAATTGCTTTGCAAAATCAGGCTGGAAACATCTCCTTCCTTTGCTGAGAAGGAAGGGAAGGTAAATGTGGTTGGTACACAACTTACTAATAAAGTTTCAGAGCTCAGTGCCCACAAGAAGCCCAGCCTGCGTCAAGCTCTGCAACACCTGCACTGGTCTCTCAGCAGGTCACCAATGCCTCGGACAGCTGGGCTGTGAGGGATGTCCCAGCCTCGCAGCACCGCCTGACCCTCACCAGGCTGGACCCTGGGAGCCTCTACGAGGTGGAGATGGCTGCTCACAACTGTGCTGGCAAGGGACAGACAGCCATGGTGACCTTCCGCACCGGTAAAGGACAGACCTTCCCTGGGTTCCCGTTTGCTCTGAGTCAGGGGAGGGGCCCTCTGAGACATCCTGTCCCAGCCCTGAGGCACAAAGCACCAGCCTTTGGGCAATGGGAGTGTTTCTGCTCTGGAAACCCATCTGTCCTCAGCTTAGAGCAACTGTCAGAAGGGAAAGTGGAGGGTAGGATGGGGAAAATTCCAATCCATCCTCCAACTTATTCCTAGGTTAGAATAAGTCCCTTCTTCCCTTGGTGTCTCAGTTGAACACCTGCAGAACTGTAGAAAATGTGTCTAACATAAATGTCAAGAGATTGTTTAATCCATCCTCTGCCTGGAGACAGAAATCTAGCAACATTTCAAGAAAGCCAATTAAAAGTTGTAGAAAATTAAATTTGAGGGGGATTATTAACAAATCTGCCCCTTTAGCTTTCGTTCCTGCCAGCAGGCTGAGTGCTTTGAGCCCCTAGGGCTGTTGGAGTCCAGGAAGTACTTACCTCCACATCCTGTCTGGGTATATCTTTTTTCCTCATCACAGCAAAAGTTAATTCTGAGTGCATCTCTCTGTTACTGATGCCACCTCTCCCTTCTGCATAGGCCGGCGCCCAAAACCAGAGATTGTTGCCAGCAAAGAGCAGCAGATCCAGAGGGATGACCCAGGCACGAGCACGCAGAGCAGTAACCAGGCCGACAACAGCCGTCTGTCCCGTAAGGCCCTCTCAGAACTGGCACTGGGGAGGGTGAGGGGTGCTGGGTCTCTTGTGGTTTGCAGTGGCCAGGCCATGCTGGGGTTGAAGTCTCCACTGGGTAAATCAAGACTGCAGTGCTGGATGGGTGGTTTCTAGCTCTGACAAGGCGAGGTCCTTCTTGGACACCCCTGCTACTGGCCTTGGGAGACAGTGAGTCCTGGAGAGCAGGCAAATCCCACTGCCTGGCCCCACCTTTAGTGCGAGGACGTCTCAGCAACTCTGCCTTTTTCTGAGTTCCACACAGAGGGTTTAGAAAGCCCTGTCTTGGAATCTGTGAATGTGTGAGGCACAGGAGCAACAAACTGCACTGCACCAGTGGGTGCTGATGGAGTGTGAGGGAGGAACGGGGACCAAGTTCCATCCTGCATGTCCTGGCATCCTCCTCTCTCAGCCAAGCCCTAGCTAGGGCCAATTAGTTCCTGTTCTACAGGTGCAGAGTGCTCCATTTGGGTATCTTGCTGCACTGGAGAAACATCAGATCCTTACTGGTCAATCTAATTTGTTGTTTCCCACCTTGTCTCTATCATGACTATTGCCTTTATCATTTCTGTGAAATTCTCTCCTTCAATCCTAATCCTGTGAGGTCCCATCCTTCAGTATCCTCCATACTCATTTATTTGTTGTCTTTATTTTCATATCCATAGCTCCATTCATCTCTTTTCCCCCCATCTTTTGATTGTTTTCCTATCAAATTGCATTTCCATAGTTCAGAACTTCTCCTTATTTCCTTCTCAGCTGTTCCTTCTCAATCTCTTCTATTTCTATCTCCTACACTTGGTTGTCCCCAGCATCAATCTCCCCCTGCTCGCTGCTTCCACATCACCCAGGCTTTTTGCTCCCTCTCCAGCCCTGCATCCACCCCTCACACTGCTTTCCCTCCCATGACGGGTGATCACGGCTCAAACCTTGTGTCATCCTACTTGAGCCAGGAGTGGAAAAGGAGCAAGATGCAAGCAGGAGTAAAAGGTGCTTGTGGGCACAAGCCTGAGGGTTTGGGGGTGCCAGCTCTAATGAAGAACATTCAGGAGTTGCAGAGCATGTGGCTGGGTGCAGTGCAGGTAGTCCTTCACTGCATACTGCTGAGCCATAGGATCCTCCAGACAGGGTGAGAAGAATATGTTTCACGTCCTGATGTCCTTCTGGGTCCCTTGCAGCTCCAGAAGCACCGGACCGTCCAACCATCTCCATGGCCTCAGAGACATCTGTGTACGTGACCTGGATCCCCCGTGGGAATGGCGGGTTCCCCATCCAGTCTTTCCGCGTGGAGTATAAGAAATTGAAAAAGTTGGGAGACTGGGTCCTGGCCACCAGTGACATTCCTCCCTCTCGCCTCTCTGTGGAAATCCCAGGCCTGGAGAAAGGTAGGCAGGTGTTCTCCTCCCTGCTTCCTGGAGGTCTGTAGGAAGGCTGCAGGGTCCCTGTAGGATGGTTAACGATCTGTCACGTCCTGCTCAGCCCTGGCATGCATGAGCAAAACAAAGCTTCCCTGACTCCTGCCCTAGGTGCGTGGGGAAAAAGCTGCAGATGCTTCTCCAATTTCTCCAGCTGCAGAGACCAGGATAGGTTTGACCTCCCTCAGGGAGGCTTAGGCATGTTTTTCTCTATTACAGGATACAGTTACTAAAGGCATTTGCTTTTGCCTTTTACAAGACAGAACAGAACTTTCCTTAGTCACAGGCAAGACAGATGGGCACACAAATCCCATTGCACTTCACATGAGAAAAGATTTCATCACGGAGCTGGACAGCTTAAAAGGGGAACATAACTACCCCAAACTAAAGATCAGTAAAATGATGTTTGAGTAAAAATTACGTAGGGTTTGAGTTTTGAACTGATATTTATGTACTTAATTCCCATGAAGTAGAGGAAGAAGACGTTTCCATACCTGCTTTCAGGCCAGGATATCCTTTCAGGCATTTCTTAACCCCCTGCACACCTTCCAAAACTGCTATCTGATCTTTGGACCATCCAGACAGGAATTGGGGAAGGTAAATAAAAGCAGGCTCCATCTAGAACATGGTTGAAATGTGGCCATTCAGTGTTTGTACTTCCACAGTAAATTTGCTGTAGGCTCTCTGCTTTCTGGAGATGTAGCCTCTCTTCACAGTCAGGGCCATGCTGACAGTAGAAATTTTGGAAAACTCCAGTCCCTGCAACCGTTTCATTTCCTATTTTCCCCCGTAGGCACATCCTATAAATTCCGTGTCCGGGCACTGAACATCCTGGGAGAGAGCGAGCCCAGCGCAGCGTCTCGGCCGTATGTGGTGTCTGGGTACAGTAACCGCGTCTACGAGCGCCCCGTGGCCGGGCCCTACATCACCTTCACAGACGCCATCAACGAGACCACCATCATGCTCAAGTGGATGGTAAGGCTCGTGGGGGTGGGGAGCACTGCAGGGGCAAGAACCAGGTGTGTGGGTGCTCCTTGCCCAGCTTACACGTCCTCCAGGTTACCACGCTGGTGCTTGTCACCAGCACAAATGGATCTGGGATCCAATAGCTGTCTCTGCCAAAGGAGGACTGGCCTTGGAACGCATAGAAGGGCGGGAAGTCACAGAACCTAGGGAACTCTTTCCATCTGAATCCACATTGTATACAGGAAGATTTCAATGGATAACTGTGGGGTCTCGACCATTTTGTTCAATAAGCACAGTTGAACAATGCATGGGGTGGCTGCTTGCTCCATTAGCACCTCCTCTCTCCTAGTATTTTCCAGCAGATATGTCCTTCGCTCTCATTTGCTGGGTAACAATCCTAAATGTTGATAATCATTTACAGCAGACCACTGCAGAGGATTTTTAGGAGTGGGTAGGATCTTTTGGATAACAAGACCATATCTGAGTGTTTTCAACAGCTTAGAGCTTATTCAGAAGGATGCACTGCTTTCCTCTCCTAGCTGCTTCTAGCCAGAAATTGCCACAAGGCAGGATGGGCACTGCTGTTCATTTAAACTCAAACAGTAGCTGATAAAGTACTGGGTGAAAGACAGCAAGAACACACTGAGCTGGGACAGTACTGCCCTGGGTATGGGGGAGGAAGAGAGCTGTCTTCAGAAACACAAAGCTCCTGCAGTGACCATTTCATGGCAAGACCCAGTTTGTCTGGAAGCCATGAGCCTACTGAAGTCAAGTTGATGGTGTGCTTGCTCATGCCCAGCTGAGTCACTGTTGTTCAGGATTTTTTTTCTCTTGAATCACTGTCTGAGGCTGCTTAGAGGGAGCAGAGCACTGGCTGCCTGGAGTGACAGGCCCAGATTCACAGCTTGTCTGTTACCTGAGAGAAGCAAAGCTTGAAAGTAGCAAGTAGCACTGGGCTTTTGTAGGGAAGCCCTCATTGTGCAAACCAATGGCAACACAAGGAAAGTCCCTCTGCTAAGTTATCTTCCTGTCCCATCCCATTTATCCCAGCTGCTCCTCACCTAGTACAATACGAGCATGGACATCTCTGCTAATTTCTGCTCTCTCTCCATTCTCTGCAGTACATTCCAGCCAGCAACAACAACACTCCCATCCATGGATTTTACATCTACTACCGCCCCACTGACAGTGACAATGACAGTGACTACAAGAAGGACGTGGTGGAAGGTAGGAGAAATAGAGAGACTGGTCCCACCACTGTTCCCTGCTGGAAGACAGCACAGCCAAAAGGAGCCCTGTGCACAAAAGGCAGCGGCTGTCCAGGCTGCTTTACCAAGCACTGTTGCAGAGTTGGGCCAACTGCCTGTTCCCTGAGGAAGTTAAGAGCTCCATGTGTTTGTTTCCTCCTCAGGAGATCGGTACTGGCACTCCATCAGCCACCTGCAGCCAGAGACCTCGTATGACATTAAGATGCAGTGCTTCAATGAGGGAGGTGAAAGTGAGTTCAGCAACGTGATGATCTGTGAAACCAAAGGTAAGTGGATTCCCAGGGCAGCTCTGTCTTCCCTGCCTGCAGCTGTCGGAGCACAGCAGGGCAGGAACCATCCCTGCCTGACAGTGCATTACCCAAGCTCCAGTGAAGTGGTGGAGGCAGCACTGGAGAGAAGAGAGACACAGGGTTGTCCATGCTGTTGATCAGTGTGCCCAGTCTGTGCTCACCCCTTGGGCAGAGTCCATTGCTGTCCCTCAGAGCAGCAGTTACCTTTTGTTTGCCTATCACATGGGTGGTGACTGGAAGCAGAAGGGCTCACTTTCCCTTGCTGTGCTGAACTCCATGTTGCACTAGAAGCAGGCCCCATGTTGTCTTCAAAGCAGCTGCACTGTCATGACAGGAACAGCACTAAGTCTAAGTGTGTGCTATGGAGAAGCTATTTTGGATTTGCTTTTGCTTGAGCAGTCCACAAGCAGATCTGGCAGAGCTGTGAGCCAAGCACAGAGGCCTTGTCTGTACTGCCATATGCATCAGCCTAGAATTCCTGTCATCCAGCAGTGCTTCTTTAAAGCCACCATAGAAGTCTGGCTGCTCCACAGCAGCATTAACATCCCTGGACTGCTGTGCCATCTGCCATGTCTCTAACATTCTCTCTTCCTTCCACAGCTCGGAAGTCTCTTGGTCTGCCAGGTCGTCTTCCACCCTCCCCAGTGCCCCCTCAGCAGCGTCCCCCACTCAGTGGTGGGCACAGTGGCCTGGGGACAGGAGCCATGGTGGCCCGGTCCAGCGACTTGCCATACTTGATTGTAGGCGTTGTGCTGGGATCCATCGTCCTCCTCATTGTGGCTTTCATCCCCTTTTGCCTTTGGAGAGCTTGGTCCAAGCAGAGTAAGGGTTGTTTCTTGGGGGCTGATTTACAGGATATGGTTTGCCTGTGGATTAAATCTGACCCAGGGTGTAGTTGCATCAAATACCCAAAATGTGAGAGAGTTCTGGGAAGCAGGGAAGGGATGGACAGAGGGCAAGTCTCAGATGTCCTGTGGAACCCCATAAAGACAAAGGCCACTGTTTGTCCCTCGTCCTGCTTGCCTTGTTGCAAAGGAACCTCTGGGACTAGGGGAAAGGGCTCCTTTTCACCATTTATCTCCAAGAGTGCTTTGGATGCCAAAATAGCTGCCTGATAGGACAGCCTAACCCTATACATGCTGAGCTTCAACAAGCTTGACTTTACCTCTAATTTTTGCCTCAGACTTTCTTTTCCTTCCCTCTGCAGAGCAAACCATTGACATGGGCTTCCCAGGAGCTGGGCTGCTGGTGTCATCCTGCCAGTACACCATGGTGCCTCTGAGAGGCATCTCTGCTCCTCGTGCCAATGGACATCCCTTTGCTAATGGGCAGCCCTATGCCAGCAGGGCACATCTGAATGGCATCTGCACCTCTGCAGGAGTGGGGTATGCAAGCACCAAGCCCCGAGATTACAGCCCCGATGAAATGCCACAGGTGAGTCCACACCTGGAATCAAGAGCTGGTTTGTCATGAGCTGGAGGCCACACTTGCAGTGAGAGGGCTTCTCCAGGCATGGCTGGCACACTTTGCAGCATGTAGAAGTGGAAAGGCTGGCTTCCCAAAAGAGACTTCCCCTTTGTAGTGAAGTCTGAGGCATGGGGGGAACAGGAAGGACTCCAAAACACAGATGAAGGGGTGGTTTCTTGGGCCAGGTGCCTCTTAAGGCAGGAGGAGGCAGTGAGAAAAGGCGACTCGTATGGGACAGTTCCTGTGTCCCCTCAGCAAAGCTCACAGGGACTGACAGTGCTGAGGACTCTGTCTGTAAAAGGGTAAGAGGCAGTGCCAGAGCTGAGACTATAAATTGCTTATCCCCCACTCACTCAGCGGTAAGTGTAAAGTGAGTTTTTCAGTGCTCAGTTTCACTGCCCTCAGTAGCAAAAAGAAACAGTTTCAGCTTTTTCTGCCTTCTGCTGTAAGAGCTTCAGCAGTCTGCCCCAGGGCTCTGACTCACAGATCAGCAACTGCCTCTTAATGCTGCTTCGTGCCAGTGCTCTGCTAAGAATCCTTCTCTCCTTCCAGTCGCACGAGGAGACCAACGCCTTGCTGCAGGCAGGAGTGCTGCAGAATGGGAGTGCCCAGCAAGACTACCAGCCCTCCAGGTGAGTCCTGGCCTGTGGAGAGAGAGGGCGGAACAATCTACTGGGACCCATAAGACTACATCCTCACAGAGGCGTGCCATCAATACACTCCTATCAGTCCCAGCTCTTGAGAAACAAATCCACGCTCCAGCACTAGGACACCTTTGTCTAAATTCTCTTCACACAACTCATTCCTCTTAGGATTTCAGGAAGGAATAATTTAATTGTAGAGGTGGCCAAGACCTACTCCCCTCTGTCCCCTTTTCCTCCTCCTGTTTCTAAGTGGGAGACTGAAAAGCAGGATGAGAGAAGCAAACATCTGTGATTGATGCTGATAAACAGCTGCCCCAGAATCTGCCCTCACACAAAGTGAGTGCTTTGTGTCTCACTGTTCAGACATTCTTCATTACCGTGCTCCCTGTGAGGCACTATTCCTCTCAGCTCCTGTGGCACTGGCCAGCTGTTGGGTCATGGATACCAGGTCTCACATCACCTCATTCCCATACCACTGGTACATCCCAATTTCTGCTCTTCCCTTCATTTAGGAATGCTCTGTGTCACAGCACTGATGAACTGGCTGACACATAAGTTAGATCTTTCAAGGAGGAAAGCTCTGTAAACAGCACTAAACCTCTTTGCTTGCTTCCCCAGATTGCCCAGCTCCAGAACAGAAGACAACTCTTTCCTCTACAGTCTCCCAGATGACTCCACTCACCAGCTTCTTCAGCCACAAGATGATTGTCCTCACCTTCAAGAGCACTTTGTTGGCCTCCATCATCCAGTGATAGGAAGCAAAGTGGGAGGGCCTAGCCTGGATGCTCGACGGGATACCCTCTTCCACCAAGGTCAGTGGTTTGGGAAACTCCATACCTCCTGCATCTCATCATTTTAGGCTGCTCTTGAGGGGAAATCTCACTGCACAGCCTTTCTGTTGGCTTGTATTCAAGTGATATGAATCCATCTCCCTAGGACCTCATCCATTGATCCACCCCTGTAGTGCAGATCAAACTTGTTTTGTGTGATCATGGCATCAAATTCCCACACAGACTTTCAGAATGCAGATCTTCCTCTTTGATCAGAGTACCCCTCCTCAAAAAGTGAACTGTTGACTTGAAACCTTCCACTGCATCTCTGTTTCCAGTGTGCATTGTAATAATTTCTTGCTCCTTTCCCCCTCAGGAAGCCCCTGCTGCTTAGGGCTGGTGCCAGTTGAAGAGGTAGAAAGACTAGACTGCTGCCAGTCCAGAGGAGATCTCCATGCCCAGAATCCAGTGATCACATCTTTGGGTCAGGACCTACCAAGACATCTGAACAGCAGCCCTCCACCACTGAGACCCTTAGAGACTCATCCTCCCACCAGCTAGGGACAAAGCTGCCTTTTGCAAAAGACTTATTCTAAAGAGAAAAAGAGAAAGGGTATTTATTTTTGTATAACACCCCTATTTATATATTTATGCACTTGTATATAGATGTATATGTGCCTTTTATAATGCTATGGAGACAAAAGGCATCCTCAGCAAGGTCAAAGGGAGGACCCAGGAAACAAGGCAGCAGCTCTCAGTGGCACCATCACAGCACACAATGGAAACAGCTGGACAAGGGACACTGCAGGACATGGGTCCAAACAGAGCTGCCAGCACCCTCTTGCAGCGAGGGTTTCACAATAAATAATGCTGCCTAAAAGGTCTTTTCCTTTCACCCACAGGAAAAGTTTGTTCCAGGAACACGCTCCTGCGAATGAACTGGAGTTACGCACTCTGCCTAATCAACTTAAACAACCTTTCACATACACGCCATCTGCAGCTGCCTATCTGTAAAGACAAATCCACGCTTTAACATCTAAAATAAAGGCTTTAGTCTTTGCTGTGCCTGGCTCTAAGCTGATTCCTCACACAGAACGAGCCTTTTCTTTTTTACTTGCAGACATACAGCAAGCAGGACATCTGGGGAAAGGTGACCTTTTCCTGCAGTTAGTTTTCCAAATAGACACTGGTGATGCTGAGTCTGGGGTCTTGTTCCCTGTCTCCAGCTGAGTCTCTGGGTATGTGGCCACCCAGCTGGCACTGTATGTCCTTGTCCTTTGTTAGGCAAGGGATTGGTGCCAGACAGCCCCTCGCCTGGGGCTCCAGCCATTTCCTACCTCCCAGGGCACAACCTGCAGCTGCACAAGAGCTCCCAGCACCAGGTGTATTCCTCAGCAGGGACCCCCTGTAAGGGTAGGCTGCACGAGCACCATTCACACACTTGTGCTGGGACTAGCAGGAAGTTCTTGTGCCTGGCTGGGATATGGCTGGAGGCCTGCTGAGTGTACACCAGACAGAGACACAAAGAACTGTGGCAAGAGGTGGGAAATGGAGAGGAACAGCAAGAGCAGCTGGAGGTTTTTTAATTTATTCAATTAAAAATTACCATCTCAGGAGCCTTGCATGGGAAGAACACAACCCCTCCACCCTGGGGATGAAGGAAGGTTTCACAATCAGGCAGGGTAAATGCTGTAAATGATCACATACTGCCACCACACCAAATGAGAGAGGCAAAAAAGAGCAATACCTGGAAACATACACAGCTTGGCCCTCTGACGGATCAGGCAGCTGCAAGCCAGTGGAATTATGGGCTGACTTTCCATTGTTACACCCTCCTCCTGCCAGCAAATGCCATGTCCTTCCCTGAGGAGAAAGACCCCTTTGCTTTCTCCTGGCCAGCAGCGTGTCTCTGGATTCTTCAGTTAGCAGAGCAGGGCCACTGCTGCTCAACAGTAACAAATGCTTGCTCGAGGCAGACTTCTTTTACCATTTTTGAGAATAAATATTTGCCCCAAGGAAACTTCAAACCAGCTTCCCACAGCCACTTGTTTGAAGATAGACACAGACATAATACACACACATGGACGCACACAGCGCACCTTGTCCAGTGCAACCCTCTGCAATGAACTGATAACAGTATTTAGTAGTTTTATTTGCTATTTTTTATTCCAAATATGTTGCTACAGTCATATTTTGATGGAAAAAAACCATACATCTCTTTACAACTAAACCCCCGGATAGCCAAAACAATTAACTGTGCACTTCCGGGCATGACTGCTGCCACAGTTAATTCTAAGGGTGACTAGTTACTATTTCTGAGCAGGGAGTTTGAATCTCAGAGTCTTGTGCTAAAGCTTGTAGAAAGAGGCACCCACCTTTTCTGCTAAGGAAAGCAAGTTCTTTTACATCTCATCTACTCTGCCCTGGCTGATTTCCTCTCTCAGAAGGGCCACCTCACAAGTCATGTGCATGAGCCGTGACTCCAGCCGGGCTGTCTCTTTGATGTCAGCACTTCGGGTGCCCTCAAATTCTCCACCCTGTAGATAAAAGAAAATGGAGAGGAAAAAATTGGCTCCTAGAAAACATGGAGAATGAACAGTGGAAATTTATTTCAAACAGGGAAAGTGAAGCTTGCCAAGAACCAGGACATACCCATGACTTTTCCCCACCTTAGTCAGAACTATGTGAAAGACTGAAGGTTCACTAACTTAGACTAACTCCCTGGTACAGAGCAATAAATCCACTTCTCATTGTAATGCTGTTACATGACTGTAATATGACTGTTTCCATGTAAACAAAGGAATATTCTTTTAATTCCTTCAAGGCATATTTTAATTAGAAATTAGTTCATTTCAGTCTTAGAAAGTAGCAAAGTAAGAAATTGCAGAGATGGTAAGGTATGGAGCAGCCATTCCGCCTGTCCCACTCCTAGCCCAAACTGCTGACTGCAGAGCAGGATGTGAGACCAGGGAGCTGGGGAGGGCCAGATGATCACTTACCTATTTCTGAACAGTCCCAAACCTGCAAGCACTGCAGTGGCTACAAGGCTCACCTGACCAGTTGTCAGTAATTCCAGTTCAGTTTCAAGCTGATGCTTTTCATGGCAAAACCTGTTCAGCTGGTGCAGCTTGCTGGTGTTTTCCCTTGTCAGCTTCGTTAGCTGATGCTGCAGGGCTACAATTCTTTCCTAGAAAGATGTAAAAAGTTGATCTGGGATGAGAGAGGACAAAAAGTGTGGAGTGGGGAAGAAGTTCTAGGCACAATGTAAATGTCACAGGTAAACAACAGACTAGTCCTGCCACACCACCTGACAGGACCTGACACACAGTACCTTTAGTGCAGTGTCATCTTTTCGTTTTTAATATATCTAAATTACAAATGCCTAAGTAAGTAAAGCAGTTAGGCAAAAGTGTGAGAAAAAGAAAGCTATTAGTACATAGTATTTCTGTACCCTCCTGTGCTCTTCTGTAAAGGCAGAAGTGAGTGCCTCAAGTAAGCGTGTTGCCTGCTTGCACCACTGCAGCTGAGCCTTAGGCCCCACCAAAAGAAGACATGAACTTTTCAGACTGCACAGATTAGCATCCCAGGCATGAGCCAGAGCCTGCCCTGTATTCAAAGTCTCTCACCAAAGGCACTAAGAGAAGGCAGGAGGTGCTGAATGCCACCTGAGAACCAGAGAAAAGCACTCTGCAAGAGCTTCATGTAGGGAATGAAGTAGGACAATGTGTTTGAGGAAAGCAAAACAGAGAGATTAACTACCTCCATGAAAAATAGGATGTGCACCAGCAACTGGAGCAGAGGTAGCAATGATGATGGGAAATTGGAGTTGAACACTATGGTCTATTAAGGACAAGTGAAAAAAAATCAAATATGAGCAAGTTGACAAAAGATTTTAGTGTAACTTTTCAGTCCCCAGGAAAACAAAGCCTTAACAGATCATCACAACACATGTGTCTTCCTCCTCTTTCTGCTGCTTACCTCCCATTCTTTGAGCTCCACGAAATGCTCATACTCTTTCTCCATTATTCTCACTTTCATCTGCTCCATAGGTATATTAACAGAGTGTACTTGAACTGCTTCAAAATCAACCAGCCGACCAAACTTCTCCATCATCAGGTTATTGCACCTCTCCTCCAGTCCTAACAGAGGGACATTGGCACAAATGGCAGCATTGTCATTCACTGGTTTACAAGAATTTCTGCCTTATCTCAGCTTTTTGTCTGAGCCCTTTGGTATTTGCTCTGTAATAAATAATTCACACAAAACCACACAGAGCTCACAGCTGAGTCATGCCCCTTGTCCTTGCCCATGATGATGCCTGTGTGGTCACTAAGCCGGTCCTAGTAAACCACTCTCACACCACAGGCTGTATAGGGCCTCTGCAGGTCTGGTGGTGCTAGACACAACTTTGGGTTTGCCTCTTGGGAAACTTTTTTGAATTTTCTTCTTCAGATGTTCCAAAGGGGAGGAAATTATCAGAAAAAGCTTATGTATCTTTGGAGAAACTACTTTTATCCTAGAAGTTCTGGTTTACAAGCAGAAATAGCAAACATGTGTCCAGACTTCCAGTGTCTCATCGTAGTCAGCTCTACTTATAACTAAGTTCCCAAATTTGCACAGCCTGATGACTCTGCAATGCTGGAGAACCGCTACTCCATCAAAACAGTCCACTTGATCTGTTCTGTTTTCTGCACTTACCCTCTGTAGCATCCGTGCAAGTATAGAGCCAGATGTGGTGAGTTACCCACAGCCAGTGAGACGACAGAAGGAACATTAGCAGTGCTGTATTGTTCAGAGTCTCTGTTACTCACCTTGAATCTCCATCTCCATCTCCTTTTTCTCCTGGAGAAGCTGCTTATGTTGCTCCTTGGCCTTCTTATGGATGTCTCTTTGCATTATCTTTTCATTACGTAGGTCCACAATTCTCTTCTGCAGGTACTGCAAGGACTGATTGGTAAATACTAAAGTCTGGGAGAAGTCACGGGGCATCTCCCCATCAACCAAGCACTGCACCTGCAAAAGCAGCCAGAAATAAGCAAGGCTGGCTTTACTTACTAAAGGCAATGGAGATGTCTCTTTATATAAAATGTGTGAGCAATAGAGAGTGAGTGAGGTGGGCATGGGCACGACTCTTTTTTTAGGCCAGGGAATTGAGTGAATGAATGCACTATATCCAATCTGGCATTATTGAACTGGGCAGAATTCCCATTAATTTCAATACTTTTGGGGGATTTTTTTATTTGTTTTTCTGGGGAGGTGTTTCATTTTTTTCCCCCGGGAGAATATCAGTAGGTATGGACCTGAAAGAGAATACCATGCCAAACCTATACAGCACTTGAAGACTATGCACATTTCAGCTATAGGTCAGCCTGCCTGTCCTTCCCTTATTTCTGTCAGTTCAGGAGAAGGGGAAAAAAAAGGGAATTCTAGAGGAAATAGCAGCATGAAGTTCAGTTAATGGCACTTCTTTCCCAGGAGACCATAGTGAATCAGGAACTAAGAGCCCCAAAGAACAGTAACACCGTTGTTTAGTTGTACACAGGCTACTCTGCATGTGTGGATGTGCAGCATCTTGAATTACCTGATGGAGTCTCAAAGGCACAACTACATCCAGCTCATTCAGTTTGTGCAGCTTTTCCCACTGAAAGGCCTCCAGTTCCCTGTTTGTTCTGTCCAGACTGGTTTCTATTTCTTTTGCCTGCAGAAAGACAAATTGTGCACAAACAAAATCCTGTGATACTTAGAATACACAAGGCAACAAGGTTCTGTTAGAGTTCCTGATCCAAACGGAAAAAAGTATATAAAAACGTGCTTTTTTTAAACTACATATAATAGGTGAGTTTCATAAGCAAACCCAAGGGTTATCTACATATATTCAAGCAAAATTCTAACCTGAATACCTCTGCACACATGTACACTTGCGAATGTCTCCTTAGAGCTGCCCTGTATGTATCAAGAGACAGCTGCTTTGTTTAGCATCTAAAACACTTGTACATCTACAGAGCCTGCAAGATAATTCTTATTGTGTTATGCCTGGAAATGCTTATTGATTCTGCATGAGAAAGAAACAATTTAGACTCAAATGTCATGCCCCAGGGTGAAAATGTGGCAGCTGGCACTTAGGAAAGCCTTTAAAAACTAAAAAATGTTGTATGTTAAGCAGGCTTGATGGAACATTTTTGAGACATAAAAAGTGCAAGACTTGCACAATGCTATTTCAGTAGCACCCTCTCTCTTCCAGATAACCCTTCAAAACAAGATGTTTTTTAATCAGTAGAAATCAAATTTCTTAATGAATGCAGGAGTTCAAACAGGCAAAATGGAGAATTTGCACCAAAAATTTATTCAGCAATTACCCATGACAAAGAGCAATGGAAAATAACTAAAAGCAAAAGAAACAGATGGAAGAATAGAATTTTTATGCATTTATTTTAACCTGGATTTGTGTTAGAGTAAGTACTCTTCAATCTCTGTTCCCATACACACACACAGAGGACAGGCCAGACCACACCATGTGTTTCATCTGAACCAGAGAATCTAGTTCCTGCTGCTGCATGAGGTTAGACAGCTGGGAAGGAACTGACCTAAAGCCTGGATCCAGTCCCATGAAAGCTAAGGTTGGACCAACTTGATTTACTCTTTTCAGGAGAACAGGTGACCCATGTCAAGCTGCCTCCTGCCTCTGTGCTACCACAGATATCTCTTCCCAAATGGAGGCCTCTCGGAGGGTTAGGGTTCTGTTTTTAAATCTTAGACCAGCACTAATCACTAGCACTACATTGAACATGCTGATGCTTTCTAAGAAAACACTAAAATACCTTTATGGCCAAGGCATTATATTCCTTTTTGAGGTCAGCGGCAGCTTTCTTCTCCTCTTCTAAAGCTTTCTCAATGCCTATCCGCTGCTGCCGGAGCTGGATGGTGTTCAGGAAGAGATCCTCACTACAGCCTGAGAGGGAAAGGGTCAAAGAAGAGCTTACGTTCACTGTGACTACTCTGGAGTTACTGAGTAGAGCTGGTACCTTCTCATGCTGTGCACATTCCCAGCATTCCCCCTAATAACACCATGGCTTTGGTTCTCTAGAGCTTCCTTCTACATAAACCCATGGGCCACATGCCTCCATGAATGGGTGAATGTCTTGGATGGATCTTTCTCTTCTTTACATTCAGTCAAAGCAGCTTGTTTCCAGAAGTCAGATTAAATGCATCAAAGCCAGCATTAAAGGCAAGTGCTCAAAAATTAGCATTTGTAAGCAATGCAGTTCCAGTAGTTAATACATGTTGCAGTAAAATCTTCAATTATGTGCACACATAGTTGTTTCTCCATAGCACCCTTCACTATAAATTATGAACTTCCTGTAGGAATCATTTATAGCTCTACTTGTAAACAAAGCTGTATTTCATAGAACCTGTGTCATGGTAAGGAAGATCTGTGAATTTCTATCTAATTCTGTGATTTCAGTAATGCTTAGCAAATGCATAATTATGCCCAAATCAGCAGGCATAATAATAAAAAACAGAGCCCATAATGGCAAAAAAAAATCCACATAAAGAGACAAATATGAAGACACTAATGCAACATGTAATTACCCTATTAAATTAGCAATTCAGACATTTAAAGTAAGAAATAAAAATCTTTATTCCTTCCCAACATTCCATTGAAAAATGAGATGAACAAGGAGTTAATAAAAAAATTCAATTTCTGGGAATGACTTTAAAATCCAACTTAAAAAAAAAGGGAAGGCAAACTGTTGGTAAGTTAGAACTTGAAAATGAAGCAGTGCTGTTACACGGTCATTGACATATTCACTCAAGGATTTAAAAAAAAAAAAACAACATCTAAATTAGCTAAGCTTGTACAAAAGAAAAGGAGGGAGAGAGGTTGACTGCCTTTTTTGAATGCATAAATGAAGAGGATTCTGCAAAGTAAAGCTACTAACTTTTCAGAGCAGCCTAGCAACAGGCAATTGCTGCATAAATCCACGAGGTGGTAACAAAGAGCTTCAATTAACAGCATGAGGATCCCCTCAGAATTTTCCTGAACAGAGAGGGATCCAGCCAGGCCACGCAGCTGGTTTCCAGAGAGCACCTACAGCCTTGCCACTGCTCCAATCCAAAGAGGAGACTTTTCTCTCCAGATAACAGCCATGAAATGGTGAATGCTTCTTTACCCAAAGAATTAATTCTTAGTGCTTAGCTAAGTTTTATTTTTCCAAACTTTTTAAATTAGGGTAGTCTACACTACCAGCAGTTTTATTGTCTTGACCAAACTTTCCCAGGGAAAAATGCTGCACACAGAAGGGGTACACACATTCCACCCCTTCATGACTTTACCATGCAGTGAATAATTTTAAAAATCTGTGTTTTCTTTTCAAACACATGATGTTGCCCCTAAAGCTAAACAACAAGTTATTAAGACAAGGAAACAACATCTTAGGTACCTTCTGGGCAAACTGAGTCATCAAAGACTATGCTTTCAGATCCACCATTTTCTTTATCAGTCTTTGAGTCAGGCTTTTCATCATCCTCCTCTTCATTCTCATTTTGTTCACCTGAAAGAAACAGGCACTGGCTTGCAAAACGCTCCAGACTCACCAGCTATGCATTATGCCAATGTGCTGGTGAACACAAGCCAGCAACCCATGAAAGATCACTCCGGTAATATATGAATCCAGGCCCCTTGTGCCTATTGCTTTGATCTGATATGATGTTTTCACAGAAAGGAAAAAGAAAAAAGGGAAAGAAGAGAGAGAGAGAGAGAGAGAGAGATCACCTAGTAGTAGTACAGGCACAGATGCATGTTTTTGGGACTTATCTTCAACATATTTTCTCTCTTTATATGTGTTAGGAACTTAAACAGCGTGGGTTTGCCATTCTACCAGAGAGATTAATCAACCAAGCAGAATATGGATGTTGCAGTGTGATGTAAGGCTATCCGTCCAATGGTTATCTGTGTTAATAACAGTGGAATTCAGAGCTAGGAGTCTACCTGCTGTCTGTACCCTTCTGTGTCCTCATTTTGTAACTGATGAATAAAAAAGTGAGCTTTTGCTAGGAAAAAAAAATTGGAATTAAATACCAATGCAGCCGGATGGAACATGCCTGGACTCGTCTGGCCCTTGCTGCTTGACCAGGGGCGGCAGCTGAGGTGTTTTCACCTCAGAGACACCTTTGGCTGGCTGGATGCTGCGGCTGGGCGCCTGGGACAAGTCCAGGCATGCAGGAGCTCAGATTTACCCCTGGCAGAGAGGCTTCAAGGCAAGGTGAAGGAAAAGGAGTCAGTTCTGCTGAAGGTTTTCGATCCAGAGCTCTATTCCTGGCACACAGGCCTCTGAATCCAGCAACAGCTCCAACAGAACCACGTGGTTGCTGTGTCTTTTAACCCCAGGGAGAGAGGGAGGGAAGGGGTAGGATCCCACCAACCAGGTAAGGAGGGGGAAGTCTCAGGGTACAAATGACACCTGGATGGCCCAATGTCCCCAGGGCTGAGAGGCGTCTTTTGAACTTTGCCAATCAGACGACACCCTTTCTGGAATGCCAATATTGATGGACAGCACTTAGCAGGGGCAAGGGAGGGGAAGGGAGAGGTTATTGGTACACCTGGGGAAAGAACCGGGATGACTGAAACAGGCTATTACATCACACCGCAACATATGGAAGCACAAATCTGTCATAAAACATCACCATTGTCTGCACTTTTTGCTAATCATGTCCCACTGGAAATCAAAAGCCATGTCAGAGAGAGCACAAGTATTTTAGCTCAGTAGGACTCCCTAACTTTAACAGCTTAAAACTGAGTCACTAAGATGAATGAAATCCTTTTGTAATATGTTTAGTCCTGTGATTAATAGATGATTGCAGATTAGGTTTATGATCTCTCATTAGTCAATGGACAGATTAAAGCAGAATGTCACAAATGTGACAGACTAATCACTTATCCATAGCATCCATAGCTCCCATTGGTACAGCATGGGAAGCACCTATTTAAAGCTATGCCTCTTCCTCTTACCAACTATCAGTCCTCGGTACTGACTTACAGAATGTAAATTGCAGGAGCTATTATCAGACCAACTGCAGTCATGTTAGAAACTGAATTACATCATTGTTATCATTCAAGATGACAGCCACAGAAGACATTGTCAGTCTATAAACAAATCTGGGTAGGTTTGACCTACGAGTTTTTGAACTGACTGGAGTGTTGTGTGTACTCAGGGCTCCAGCTAGACCGAGAGACGGGTACTTGACCACACGGAAATATGTATAACAAATCCATAAAGCAATAAGAACAAAATCTCAAACCTGCTTTTCTTCTTACTTCTTCTTTTTCCACATACTCAACTTCCTTCTTTAAAATATCAGTCAGAACATCAGCAAATTCATTGTTTTCTCCAAGGGATGCTTCGAAGCTGGCATAAAGAGCTTTCTCACGTTCCTCAAGCATTACAATCTCACACTTTCTATCCTCTATTTGTGCAAGGTAGCTCTTCAATTTTGACTAAACAAGCAAAAATCTATTTCAGTTAAAAGGTACAGCCCATGTGTATGTATATAGGATGCATCTGTGAAGATCTGGAAATGCAAAACTTGTCTTTCTCTCTTGATTAAACCCATGGTTCAATCAAGCATCGTCTAGGAATATGTTCTTAAAGTATGTGATTAGTGACTTATGACACATTATAAAGGATCTATTAAAATACAGATGTTAAGATTATTAAAAATTAAGTATTGGAAGTTAGAATGTCACTTTAGGACACGAAACAGAAAGACGCAGACACTGGATTTTCCAAGGCAAAAAAAAAAGACTTTTAATTTTTGACTCCAACATGTATAGATTTCTAAAAGTGATAGTGGATTGGAGCGTGACAGTGACACTGTCACCCTCCAATGAGACTGGATAAACTAACAGTCTATCAAATTTCTTTTCCTCCATAAAAGAATGCGAAACAATAAGTTATTTACATAAAGTGTGCAAGAACGTTCATTACAAGAATGTAAACATCAGAAGGCTTAGAAAAACTTAAAAAACAGGGTGACATCAGAAGTGACCATCCTATTAGGCTGATCATCAAGAGTTTCTTGTTTTTCAAAATTTAGCACTAGTCACTGGATTGGTGCTAAGACAAAGCCAAGGGATGCCACCATTTACTTTATGGTTTACTTTTGTTTCAAGCCATGCACTAAGGGTACTGTTAAATTTAAATTAATGGTACACGTGGTCTACTTACATGTATGTCCTCCTGTTTATTGATGATGGCACAAATTTGCTCCTCAAGAAGATCCTCATGTATCTCAAGTTTCTTCAGGATAAGCAGCTCTTCACAGCATGTGATGCAACGCAGATCAGCACTTTTCATCTGCACATCCATCTTCAGTTTCTTGTGCCGCAAAAGGCAAAGTTCAGCATCAAAGTTGATCACCAGTGTGTTGATCTGGAGCAAAGTAGCATGAAATCAGGAACAGGAAAAGTATTTCCAGTGCAGTTAAACATGCAAAGCTAGAAAAGGGAGCAGAAGGGAAAAATTCTGCCAAATCAACAACTAGAAATGCTATTTCATAGAGAGTAGTGATGCACTTTGAAAGACAAAGTTAATCCCAAGTCTTTGTCTTTGTTCTCAGCATAATAGTAAAAGAATCACCAGGGCTTCACAGGAATCTTTCACTGCATCCCCTCCATCCCTGAAGTACTTTAGTCTTCAGAGAATGTTTTGGAGTAGTCTGTAGTTTACAGTAGTTTCTATAACAATCCCAGATGCATCAATAAATAACCCTTCTGTCTTGACAGACTTCTTTTGAAAAGCTGCCAGCTCTTCACTTAGACATTTACAGCAAAATAAGTACTAGCAGCTGCTAACATTAACTTACCGGGTGTGTGATGTTCACAGCAGAATTTGGGTATTCCCTCATAACCTTCATACACATAAACACAAGGGTGTCTGTGTTGAGGCAGACCAAAGAATCAACTCCCAGTAGCAGATATTAGAGGAGAGATGCTAACAAATGGAGCAAACAAGTGAACAGTGGCATACCTCTGCTATACAGGTCTCTTAAACTCTGACTTAGGTGCATCCTGAGCTTGAAGCAGTATATTTGTGTTCAAAAGCTTTGAATGGATTTTTTTCCACACTATCAAATTATAGCTTCCCCCATGTTCTAGCACTGAGTTCCAAAGCTTAGCTAATTGTTGGATAGGAAAACTATTTTCACTTGCATGCTTCAAGCTTTCTATGTGACCATCTCATTTGATATCTCTCTTTCTTTTAAGACACGATTCCTACTCTCCTTTTCTATGCTATTCAGAATTTTATCACATCTCTAAAACCATTTCAGTTGCCTTTTTTGCAGGCCAAAGATACATTATCCACTTACATGTACCTTTTAAAGAATCTTTTCCATGACTAAGCATTTTGGTTACTCTCTTTTGTACCTTTTCTAATCCTACAAAGTAATTTTTAGACCAAAAAGTTGACACTACAATTATTGAAGAGCTGAGAACATGAATCTACAAAGTTGTAGTGATGCTGCTTCTTAACTCTGTAATTTTTCAAGTTATGTCTAACATTTTACTTGTCTTTTTTTCCCCCTTTTTTTTGGCCACTAAGATCACAGCTTCATGCCACAATCAGTGAGAAATCTAAGATATCTTTCAAGTGATAATAGTCAGAACACAGGTTATAGTTATGGATTTATACTGATTTCCACTGTAAATTTGCAATAGTTAGCATTTTCCGGGACGGTAGAAAGGCAAGACTAGTTGCAATCCTGAGACTGAAGGGGTTTTGGTTTCATTTATGAACCTGTGGGATTTTTTAATCTGACAAAAATAACTTTCCATTTCCTACCTTTTTAATCAAGGTCTCCTGCAAATATAGATTTTTTATCTTCTCCCTCTTTAAAATTTCCAGTTCCATTTCTGTTGGCTCTACTTTCTCCATCTCAAAAGCCTCCTGCCGCCCTGTGACCACAGCTGATGCATCTCCAGCCTGTGCCATGGCATCCCCCTCTTCCATGGGAGGAGTTTGAAGAAACACGTGCCTAAAGGCGCGAGATGAGGGACACCCTTCCAGCGGTTCCTCAAGCTTTGCCTTGGCCTCCTGCTCCTCTTTGAACTTTAGGAGGACATCACTGCTGCACTCAACTATTTTTTCAGGAACCTCATCTGGGTGTAATTGAGGGATCGGGGGAATAGGGAGATGTTCTGATACATCTAAGTTTGCCTGTATGGATTTGACTTCCTTCACTAAACTCTTGATTTCATCAATAGTAGAAACCTTGAGATCCCTCAAAGACACAATCTCTTTGTTCATATTCACTTTCATCTTATGGATCTGCAAAGGAAAAACTATTTTAGTAGGATTCTCCACCACAGGAAGCAGTCTTACCTAACTCAAGAAGGCTAACATTAGGATTATTAAACATTCTGTGATAAGGGGACACTGTATTAGTTGACTCTTCTTACATAAAGTAATAATTGAATGTGATCTATTATCATTAATATACTTGGCAGAAACTTCTCTGATCTTTATAGAATAAAATAACACACCATCCACCTGAAGCAACTGGAATTCCTCATCTGTATGAACTCAGAATTTATGACAAGAACTATTCCCTTTGTTTGTTCTAATGAGTTGGGTTAATCACTGGCTACCTGATAGCATCAGCACTACAGCATGAGAGTAAAATGATCAAACAAATCCCCTGAGACTGTGGCACTGCTTCTGTAATGCTTAGGCCTTGCTGTCAAAGTTATCCAGTATCACTCTTTTGCACTCCAGCCAAATACAATGAAAAACCATTCCTATGAGAAGGATAGGGGGAAAAATCACAGGGAAAGCAACAAAGATACTGCACAACATTTGAACTTATTGTGTCTTCAAGGCTGAAAGATGTGTGGTAACTGTAGGAGTTCTACCATAGCAAGGTGGGTCCAAAAAACCTGGTTTCTCAGGAAGATTCCAATTCCAGGAGCAGCGATTGCCAAAGTGCAAATACAGAGAGGCCACACTAGAACACTTGTCCTTGCTCACATCCTTGTTTTTGTAAAGGTATTTAATGGCAGGGGGTATTTAGCTCAGTGTTTTTAATAGATTATAAGACTTGTAATTAAAAAAGACAGATGTTCCTGCTGAAATACTAGTAAAGGTAAATTCTCTTTCTCATTTATAAAGAGTCACCCTGGAATGATTCAAGTTTGGGTTTGCTGAAACACAGGACAGTTCACAAGAGAAGGGCTGATTTGTAACTAAAGCTTACTCAAAACAGCCGTCTGTCCTTCAAGGCCTATTCCCACACTCACTTTCAATTCCTTTCAAAAAATTTCTTCAGTGATTAATACACTATCCTCACTTCCTCCGAAAAATGGGGCTATATACAGTTTTACATACCAAGTCTTCCAGAATTGCAAGCTGCATCATCTTCTTTTCAGTGTTTATATGCTCATCTTCAGTGAGTGTGTAGTTAGTGGCACTCTTCAGCCTGTAACATCCTATATTCTCCCGTGCTTCTTTGATCTCCTCAGCATCTTTGGAATTCTCATGGTTATGTCTAGGTTTGCTCTTGTATCTGGTAGGTACAAAATAAAGCTGAACTTCAAGACAGAAGACATACAAATGAACAGTCACTTCATACCCTCTTACTTGTGCAGCAAAGTTTGGGAGGTGAAAGAGTGATACATCTCTTTCAGAAAAGAATGGTTACTTTGGAAAGAATATCCTTGCACATTTAAATGAAAATTCCAGATATTTTTCCCCCCTAAGAACTCTTAAACAGCTCTGCCATGGGAAAGTTTAAACCTTCACACTCACACTGAGTTCTGGGTTAAGAGAGCACATGCTGCTATCAGTTTCAGGGAGCCGCACATCAACAATCTACCAGTCTGTAGCACAGAATACTTGATCCTACTCTACATTGTTAAACACTCAATAACCTTTAAAGCTTTGTATTCTGACTCTACATTGGTCCTATTCCCTGCCATTCATCTCCTAAGGGAGAACTTCTGTACTTCCATGAGCATAGAATGGTTTGGGTTATAAGGGACCCTAAAGATCATCTCATTCCGGCGCCCCTGACATGGACAGGGGCACCTTCCACTAGACCAGGTCACTCAAAGCCCCATCTAACCCAGCCTTGAAAAAGTGGTCATTCAAAGATAAGGCTTAGGTTAGATATTTGGAAAAGGTTCTTCACTCAGAGGGTAGTTGGACACTGGAACAGGCTCCCCAGGGAAGTGGTCACAGCACCAAGCCTGACAGACTTCAAGGAGTGTTTGGAGAATGCTCTCAGGCACAGGGTGCGACTCTTGAGGCTGCCACATGCAAGGACAAGAGTTGGACTTTGATGGTCCTTGTGGGTCCCTTCCAACTCAGGAAGGAACTACGATTCTGTGAAAGATGTCCTGTCCCCTTTTCTTGCTGCTCAAGATAAAGACCAGCATGGGACATGACGACATATCACAAACACTCACATGATGGCTGAGACGCTAAGACTGCTGACCTAACCCAGCTGTTACAGTGTCTGCTCCATGAGGGGCTGGCAGGATTCACTTTGAGTTGACTGTAATGGCATAGGTGTCTCTCAGTCATGAGCAATTTAGACACATTTTACTCCCTGTCTGAAAATACAGCTACTGAGCTGGATTCAAATTTGATAATATTTTACAGGAACCATAGAAACTAAATATATTCTAATGGTCTCTCGAGACTTGGAAATACATGAAAATTCATCTGTTTTAATTACAACCCTTAGGAATATAAAAACCTAAGCAGGGAGATTATAGTGCCATATGACACCTAAATGGCATTATTAGACTTCAAACAAGAAGCAGAACTAAAAGGGAACAGAGTCCAGTTCAAGACTCACAATTCATGCCATTCTGCCCTCCTCTTCATGATCTTGGCTTTCAGTGCATCATATTTCTCAATAAGTCTTCTGATTTTCTGACGTCTGCTTTCTATATAACGTGTGGTTGGCTTTCGGACATCCGGTGTCTTCAGCCTTTCAGCCTCATTCTCAAAAGCTACACTTCCTGAAACAAAATATAACCATGTGAAAATGTAATACCATGCAGCACAGTGCAGCCCCAGCTACTGGAAACTCCCTCAGACAACTCCTGTAGAACTGATGTAAATTAGTTCCATTGTAGTGGATGTTTTGTAAGTATTCAGGTTCTTTGACTGACTTTTAGTCACATTCTACCCACGGGGCTGACAGACAATTGCTGACATTGATCTAAACATGGAAAACTATGTATAAGTGTTACTTTGTATGTAGGTACTAAAAAAACACATTACAGCTATATTTCTTTACCTGCGCTTACATTGTATTTTTTTATCTTGGACTCAGGAACACAAACTGAGTTGAAAGACAGAAACCCTATTACTGAAAGATTTAAATGGTTATCATTACCTCTATGCACGGGGCTTGTCTCTCTGGAGATCTCCTCTTCTGCTTGTTCTGCCTCTTTAAGCACTGTCCACTTCTCTTTAAGTACTGCCCCTTTGCTGTCCTCCTGCTTCTTATCTAGGGCATATTTCTCAGACACTGTTAGAAGGCTGTAGGTCGAAATCTGATGATTGCTTTGAATAGCATGAACAGTGAGAGTAAATTCCAGAGAGTCCCGAAACCTGGAATCACAAATTAGACAAAACTGTCTGATGTCAGTGGGCACAACATACCATTTTATTTGACCAAAAGGCCATGAATAGTGTAGTTTACTTATTGCACATGCAATCCTTACATATAAATCCACAAGTCAGTAAGTAATTGCATAGCAGGATGACATCTGACATATCTGCTGGCTTTTACGCAATCTAGGAACGGAGATGATCAAGAATAAACACATAAAGACTTTTCCCAGTATTGAAACTTATACCAGGTTCTTCATGACAGCAAATTTCATCTTCCACTAAGGACTTGTCAAAAACATGCTCATTCTATCTTTTTTTCCAGTCACATACTCTGTGGGCCTAAGGTGGTTTTTTAATTGTGTACTTATTCTATTAATTTATCTTTTGCTCTTACCTAGATCTATGAAAACCAACTCAAAATGCACCTCATGTCTAAACTTTCGTTCTTGAGGACGTTTATTTTGTAACTTCAGATTGTATAGAGAACATTGTGTTAGCAATGACATTAAAATATCTGACAGACACACAACATGTCTTAAAAACAGGCATTCATTTCCCAGGTTGTTTTTCAACACTTCAGTAAGAGTTCTTGCTCTTACTGAATTTACTAGCAAAACCCCAGGCAAATAGTCTCAACCAGCTTTCTTCATATAGAAGTGAATCCAAATGAAGTAATTTCCTTCATTTGACTATCTGCATTTTTACCAAAGATTCAATAGAAGTAATTACAAATAAATATGAACATATAGTCTTGTGTATGTTCCAAGAATAAGTAAGATTCTTAAATAAGAACAGAATCATAACAGAACAGATGAAATACTGATTATATGAGAGAGAGAAAAAAAAATCACATTCCTTTTTCTTGTGGGAGGTACAACTTCATAGACAATAAGCCCCATGGAAGGTCAGAAGAAAAGTGATAATTACTGTGTTTGTAGTTTCTGCAGTCCAATGAATTGTTTCTCGTGCTCCCAAGCCAGCTGCTTTTGCACTAACTGGATTCTCTGTAGTGTCTGCCTATCCAGCTCTTCAAAGATCCTACAGTCCATCTCAAACTCCTGCAGGAAGACAGAAAACCCAGCATCACATTATTTTGGCTACTAGGTCTTCATAATAAATATTTTTACCTAGGTGCCTTAGTTGCATGCACATCAACACTATCCTTTATTTCAGAAGCTATCTCCACACAGAACCAAATTATTTTCCTGTGCTTTTTGATTGGCACAAATAATCAGCTGTGATTCAGCTACAATTCAGAAGCCCACCAATTTATAGAATATATAAAACTACCTTAATCTAAAGCATGGGCCATCTTTGGCCCCAACATGGTATGTAGCAACATTTTAGAAGAAGGTGCCTATAAAAGTAAATGACCCTAATAAAAGCCAGGTGTACCTCTCTGTGCAATTGCATGTGCTTGGGTAACTCCTGATTCTTTTGAAGGAGAAAAACAAAGTCTTGTCTCAGTGCACTTAACTCCTCTCTTTTCTTATTTTTCTTTTCTTCAGCTTCCTTCATTTTCCGTTCATGTTCCTTTTTCTGCTTGTATTTCTCAATACTGAAAATGCATAAAAAGGAAATTATGTTATCTCAATGAAAGAGTGGAAAGGTTACAGTTTATATGACCTTTTAGATTTCCTCGACAGTCTTAAATTCCCAGTGAAATCAATGGTTCTTAAGATAACTTAAAAAGGAATCATCTTCCTGTATATTGTACACTCAACATCAAGGGTCTTTGATCTTTTGCTGTCTCTGTAGTCTGAAGTTAACTGCCTCATAGTATGATATTTGAATTACTTCCAGAGAAAAATAGATTAAATGGAGAGAAAGGCTGAAAAAACTGTGTTTCACAAATAAATGACCCAAATTCTGACCTACCAACACTTGAAAATCCCTTTCATCATTATCTAAGCATCTCTTACGTGTAGGCATCAGGATCCTTAATGTCTTCAGTAGCCTTCTCCTTCTCAAGACCTCTCTGGAATAAAAACATTGTCTTGTCTTTAAACAAGCAGTTATAGTTCAACAGACAATAAAGCTTTTATAGACATTAAGACAGAGCTTTCACCATCTCTCACAAAAACAAAAGAAATATTCATGTTCAATATTACTATCTGGGCCTTAAATATTACATTGTAATGTTTTAAGCAGAAAAAGTAATGAAGTTGGTTTATATGTAAAAAGAACTAATGAAACATTAGGGACAGAGAACACAAATCCTATAACCTCCCCAGTGGCATAAATCGTTACATCATTGCTTGTCCTAAGTTCACTCTGTCCCATAACACCTTTGGTTCTCTACCTCCCAGCCCAATTCTCTTGTCTCCCCTCACAGCCACATTGAGAAGAGTCAGTGTGTCATGGGCTAATTCCAAGTTACATCTGTAATTAGTCTGGTTGGCTTTTGCTGACTCCATAATGGATTCACAATTATTAGCTGTGAAGAATGGCAGATGGATGGACATTGCAGTAGCACAAGCCTCATTTCCCTAGGCATTCTCTGAAAAAAGAGGGGGGACTATCACCCAACAATTTAGTTGTAACGATTTTTAATTGATCTGTAATTTAACTCAATTAGTTTCAGATGATTTGTATTCGATTCTCTAAGAATCTCATTAAGTTTAATGAAGATAAATTTTTTGAATCTTCCACATGACTTAAAACTAGAACAGATACTTAATGAAGATATACTTTAAAAAGGGAAAAACTCTATTAGAATGGTCATTAAGAAATGTTGTTGGCCTGAACAATAGAACTGACCATAAAGGTCTTTATATAGAGCTATTTACATATTTAAAACTATAAATCCCTACATATGCTTATAATTGTATATTAATAACTTCTTGTAATATTGGAGTTAGTAAGGCTCTGATATCAAAGGTTCTAATAATTCACTTCTAGAAAATAACTCTGTCTCTATTCTCAGTGCTATATATTCTTGTCATACTGGTAAAGAATTCCAACTAGTCATGAACAATTTAGCTGAATGACCAAAATCACAATTTCCTCTATCTCTGTTGCCAAGCATCCTTCAAAATGTAGTTACTAACCAGTATTAAAACATATTTAAAAGTTTAGTTTGTTTTATGTTGACACTTTCAAGATTTTTTAACTCTATTGAATGTATGGCCACTGTAATATTTATTGTGCGCAATGGCACTTCTTTACTCAACAGCTCTCACTGCTTCTTTCAAGTTATATTTATTTAATTCAGACACTCCTAAGACTTTTTAAAAATTCAATGAAGTCTGAACATTTTAGTTGACATCCCTCTTCCTGTGCATTATCAGTAGAACTGCCTCTGAGATCCAGTGTCATCTGTTTAAACATGTTAGAGATGATCAGCTCTGCTGTGAGTACAGGACACCTGTAAATTCATTACTACTAATGCTGCCCAAGAGTGAAAGAGCAACGGCATCAGCATCGTGTTGTGCTATTTTGCAAATATAAAAAAATTCATTGTGAATTTTAGATGAATGGTACTAGATGTATGGAGAAACTACATATATGATATTCTCCAATAGAATTTCCAGAATCCCCATCCAGAGCAGAATCATACTTTTACTGGAATTAAACCCAAGAAAGGTATGAAGTATGAGAAATTCTTGCAATTTTTCATTCCAGGAATATGCATGACTACACCTGTGAGTGGGAAAGCACTGGCAGAATACTACATATGAATAACACATACTATGTTTATTTGGAGAAAAACATAAAACACTGAAAAGGAAGCATGCAGTCGGAGAGCCCATTTATTAGGGAACATTTTGCAAGAGCTATTCTTCTAAATAGTTTGGGAAACTTCAGCTTTTGCTGTGAAAGATCTTTAAGAAAAATAATTGAACCATGTTTGCCCATCTGGATTGTTTCATTCCAAATAGGCCTAATTCAGTGAAAGAAGGTACCAACTTACCCTAGGAGGGGGGATTGTGACTTTTAGCTCTTTGGGAACCTCTTCCTCTGACAAGAGGTCAAATGTAAAAATGTTTCCATCTCCACCGCAGGTAATCAGACACCTATCATCATGGCTACAACAGATCCCCCGGATCTGCCCATTATCGTTGTCGTGCACGTTCAGGTACCAGTAGTCCTTCAGGGCACCCTCAGAGAGGCCTTCCTCCCTGAGAGGATAGGCACGCAGGGAGCCATCCTGCATCCCACAGAACATCAGCGGGGGGCGGGTACTGTTAAATAAACAACAAGAAAGAGTAATAGCAGCAACTTCTAACAAGCAAGCTCAAAATATTAAAAGAGCTGATCTAGTTTAAAAGAAATCACTTTCCTAAGTTTGGAAGCTAAAAGCAAAGTATTTGGACCATTTAAAGTATGTGTGATTCTACTATGAAGTGTTTTGCAGCTAACTGGCTGCTCAGGAATATTCCAGCACTTGCTAGGTACCTTAGAACTACTCAGCCCTGAGCTGGGCAGTGTAGCAGACAACAAGTTAAAAGCTAGAAAAGCAGTTTTTAGCCCCTGCTCCCCATTTAGTACAGATGGTGGTGAATGCAGCCAGCAGTAGATTAAACTCTGAATTAAACCTGCCTCTTTTTGATGCAGAACATGCATATTCTTACAGAGAACCTAATACTGGGAGTCTGAAAATAATCCAGCCTTTCCATTCGTACAGCTCACAGAATGTCCTGAGAAGCCTGTATTCTTAGCACTAGAGGGATGGACTGACTGCTCCGTGTTCTAATTCTCTTTGTTAACTATGATAAAGAACTGCTGTTCTGTTGATCAGTATATGCAGGGACTTCTAAGGGTTCTCCTGGAGTTCTACAATCTAAGGTGGTTGAGTTATAGTCAGTACTTACTTAGAAATCCCACTTTTTCGTCTTTGAAGGTCTTTTAAAATTATTCTATCAGACACGTGGCTCAGCTATGTCCATTAGGAATTTTAAGTGAAACTCAGTACCAGGAAAACCAGAGTTCGTTCGTGTATACTAGAGTTGAGCCACAATTGAAAAGGAACAAAGGAGCATACACTCCTCCCTTCCAAGTTAAATTTCATCAAGCTTTATCCCAGAGCTATTTGTTACATTACAGTGTTTTACCAGAAGGAGATTCGGTGAATGGGATTGTTCTCAGTGTTCTCCATAGGAATCACTTCAAAAGGTTCATCCTTCCTCTTCTCAGGGTTTTCTTCATCACCATGTGAGAATTCGCAATGATAGAGAAACCCTGAGTCGTACCCACCCTGAAGAAGAGAAGGATCATAAGGAAGTGGTGACAAAAGAAAACTGAAGCAACTGACCAGAAAAATGCAAATTTAAGAATAATTCTTCCTTTCTTAAGGACCTGTGATAGGTTAGAAAATGTTACCTCCAAACACCTAGAGACCAAATTTATCCACAGACAGAAGTCTGTCGTGATCTCTGGCATTAAAAGCCATTTTACCACCATGTTAAAATTCTACCTTCTGCTTGTGAAGGAACAGCTCAGTCTTAATGCCCATCCAGGCACCACCAAGAAGGGTACCTACTGGATATTTACCAAACAATCTGAATCAGAGTGACACTACTGGTATACTTCACAAAAACCAGTGAAACTGTCAAGGATGAAAGGAATTGGATGTCCTAGGGATGACAGGTTTCAAAGGGAAAGGATGTCACATCATGCAACCCAATCAATATGAAGTAAAAACTGATTTACCAAGGAAAGCCAAAATTTTCCTGGTGCTGAATAAAAGCCACAGAGGATGGGACTGGGCTCCTCTGGTATGTAGATAGGTGGCAATGGCTCCTCTTCAGGTTCTTCCTCTTTAGTTTCTTCTACCTCAAGTCCCAGCTCCTTTTGCTGCTTTATCCATTCAAGCCTTGCCTTCTCCTTCTCTTCCTTTTCTTTCTCTCTCCGTGCAATCTCCTCTTTCAGCTATTACAATGAGCAGAGAAACACCAAGACATGAAACCAAGGCATTCCACACATCACTGACTGAAGGAGTCTTATACATGAAATCCAAGGTGGTCCTGGCATTATACATACAAAATAACTACAGAAATCTCTTTCCTGTCAACTTAGCAGAGATCAACCAGACTTCATGGGACTCTCCAGTGAAATTCCCCCCTTTCCCTCCTCTGAAGTATTTACTCTTGCTCCTTTGAAACAGAAATCATTCCGAATGACAAGGAGATTTCAACATTTCTTCAGAGAGATTATTCCAAATCTTCATCACTATGCCTACTCCTGCAGAAATCCTAAGTCCTGTCCCCTGCCTGCTCTGGAGAAAGAAAAGAAATGGAAAGCTGAACTTGAATAAGTTCTAGTGCATCATTGGTATAGAGCAAAAGAGAGAAGCTGTAATTGACTTAACTTCTGAACAATGAAGGAAAGATTTATCAAACCTTTAAAATTCTCTTCCATCCAAGCCTACTATAGCATAAACAAATATCAAACATTCTCTAAAACAGTAGCTTCCTAAGAAGATATTAGATAGCCGAACCAGCAAGCCCTTAAATATTATCAGCTGATCTTTGTCTCACATACCTTTTATAAAATCTCCTGTTCTAGGGACAGGAATAATAAAAATTACTTTTTTTATCACCACCCTTACTGTGAGAAATCTTTCCTTGCATTAGAACATCCTTATTGTAACTTATTAATTATTTATCTAATTCCAAAGTAAAAAGAGAGCCATTAATATTCTTTCTCTCTGTAGAAACATTTTTTATTTTTAGTGATTGTTTCTCCACATTATTCTTCTCATTTGACTAAAAAACAAAAAGAACACCAACCAAAAAACAAACAAACAAGAAAACCAACAAAACTCAATACATATTCTTTTAATCTTTCCTTTCTCATGCATGCTTTGTGATCATTCTTGTAGGTATTGCTGTGAAAAAACATCTAGAGATCTTGCTCCTGCATGCTGACTTCCTCCAAATTATAACACAAAATGAAGCTTTGCCTGACATTCAGTAATATAGGAGCAGTTAACAGAGAAGGCAGAGAAATCACAGGTTAATAACAGAACGAGAGAGGCTGTTGCATTGTAGTGGAGTGAGAATGGAACTGAGAACCTGCTCACTGGAGTTCTCTTTCTGAGCCTAACATCAGCTTGCTTTTTAGTTTCATAAAACTAACTGTAGCTGTGACTTGACATAACTCTTTTCCTTTGGCCCCACATATTCTTTTTATATACTAAGTACCATTCAGAAATTAAATGCACACCTTTAAACTTAAAAGATCTTTTAAAAGCCAGAAACACTGCTAAAAAACCCAGATGTTTCATATTTGCTTCAAGGTGACTACCTGGCAGTTTTATAACTGTTGAAAGAAATTTCCTATAGGGTGAATATCAGCCACAAGAAGTAGTATTTTGTCAAAATTACCAAAATTAAAATATTTTGAGAACTAATGCACTACCTTTCCCTTTCTCTAATGCTGTATTCTAATTATAATCAAAATTCACATCATGCTTTCAATGTCATGTAGGTTTGAATAAACCAAAAACAACTTGTAATTTCAAGCCACAAATGGCTTCCGTCTGCCATTCCCTTTCAAGGAGCTTAGCAAAAACCCTGTGATGACATACAGGGACTAGAAACTCTTCTGGGTAGTTTGGTCACCTGGCACAATGAAGAAGGTTAAATTCTGCCACAAGAGAGTATTTTACCTTGACTTGGGATTTAATACTATAAAAATGGAAGTACTGTGTTGGCAGGTTTTCTATGTGATAGGTGGTCACTGTATCCTGCTTCCCACGGAGAGGGGCAGGAACCTGGACAGCAAAGCCATTCTCACAAAGGATGAGCAGCGTGCTCTTGCCCTGTATAAAAACACAAAGAATGGGGCAGATGTATAAATGGAATCGAGACAAATGGGAGGAAAAGTTGGTTAGGTAGATGCATAGCCATAAAGCCAAACTCCAGTCACACTTACCTGAGCTCTTATTTCTATGTACACTTTTAAATGGACATCAGAAGTCAGTGAGCTTCTTTTATGTTAGGCAAAGCCAAGGAATTGAAGAAATCCTTGCTGTGTCCAAACCAGCTGTATTTCTGACACTGCTTAGCTTGAAAGCAGCATGATGATATTTTGGAAATTTGGTTAAATTAAAAGATGGATTTGACCCATGACTTAGTAGGTTTTGGGTTGATAATTTCATATATTTCCATACTAATAAATCTTTTCTATCATCAAGACTTGGCTCAAAGTCTTGCCAAATGCTACTTACCTTAGAGTTTGTTTTTTGTTGGCACCTCACAAGTCCTTTAAAATGTGAAGTTAGGAAGAATAGGTGAGGTGAAGGTAAAAATTATTCAGTGTTTTGAGTTTTTAAAAGACAACTCTGTATATTTAGTTTCAATTTTCATAAGCTATCTGGAGAAAAGAGAGAGAGGCTTATTTTATCTGACCCATCACTAAAAACGTGCCAAGAGGGCATTTTAGAGTTGCTGTGGAAACCCTCACTAGGAATGATATGGTTCCTGTGTCTATAGGATCTCAGTTTAAAAATGCATTCATTAAATGTAATGTATTAAATCCCAACTGCTTCTTTAAAACAAACAAAAAAAAAAAGAAGTAGTGTGACACTTAGATGCTGGCACTGTGTTAAGCAAATGTTCTTATCTAGCAATGGAGGCCAGATACTGGTAGAGAAAATTACTCAGGCAGAATCTAACATCCAAGACACAACGGGTGCTTTTTTAGTAAGGAAGAGTACCTTGTCTTCAAGGAAGGGACTCAAAATGCAGCTGTCAGATCAAGATCTGTTATTTCTGCAGTAAGATAGAATTCGTACCAACAAGACTTCTTTTGCCAGCTTTTAGAAGTGGAAATACCCACACTTTGCCACTATGCACCTGTAAAATATATCTTGCTAGAATCTAAAAAGAATTAATAGTCTCTCCTCTAAATAAGGTTACTGGACCAAATAAAATTTCAAATGTTATCCTAACCCTAGAACACTTTTAAATATTAGCAAAAACCTACATTGATATGTCCTGACACATTTCAAACATAGAATGTGAATTTCAAGAAGCACCCAAAATCTTTCTTAATGTTGTCAAAAAGCTTTTCAAAAGCCTGTTTTAATAGGCGCAAGAGTCACAGACAGTAATGCCCAAATAATTTCTTTGTCAAAGAGAATCAGTTCTTCCAAAACCTAAGGAATAAGATTGTTTCTTCAAGTCAAGGGCTCAAAAAGAATACCAAAACCTTGTAGTTTGCGTTATCCAAAACCCAAAATATGTCCATAGTGACTGAACCAGAGAATCAGCTATACAGAACCTTTTAGAATCTGTCATGCTGAAGCAGCACGAAGAACAAAGTAGCAAAACATTATTTGTATCATCTATAGAGGACATGACTAGAGTCGTGGATCTTCATCTATTTTGATTAGAAATTATTTTTAAAATTATATGTTAACACTGCTGGGAAGGAAAGAAAACAAATATGCATTGCTCACATGAGAAGATGGAGACCACTGTAGTGCCTGTACAGGGCCAGGGACACAGATGAATCCAATAGGCTTGTATTCATCCTCAATAGCAAAAAAGAAAACTGTTTTGTCTTTACTCTGAGGAAAAAAACCAAACAAACAAAGATGATGACTGAATCAAAGCTGACCAAAAATTCAAAAGACTCTTAAGTACTTTATGACATAGACACATACTTCCATTTTTTTGTGTTTAAACAGGGGAGATTTAGAACTGGATTTCCATGATGATTACTGGGAGGAAATAAAAATCCTGCCCCTGCTGTTCCAAGAAACACGTTGCACCCATAGCTCTTAATGGCCTCCTTTGGCATCCCCTGCCATGTGCTTTCTGCCCATTGCCCCAAGAGCTCCTTTAAATCTCAGGCTCAGGCCTGATTTTTCAGATAAGGCAGCACAAGCTGATTTCCCCAGATAACAAGTTCCAGACCTGGCACACAACATGATTCATTTTACCTTAAATCCTACATTAAATTAAATGCATGGCAATTCAGCTTAAGGAACATGTAACTGCAAATGCACTGATCATGGCTAAGGACAAGCTTTTAAAAAGAGACACCACATTAACTGGAAACCATCTCAAAGACTACCAGGCATAATGACTGACTGACTGACTGACCCTGTGGTAAGGCCAAGCAGTGCTGGGTAGCAGCTGGATTGCTGCCAATGTGGTGCACCAACAGACTTGCTCTTACTAATTCCAGGATCCTACTAAACTAATTCCAAAATGAACCAAATCCATCTTCAAAGGGAATTACAGAATTCACACTAAACAGTCCAGTAATTCACAAAATGAATTGTGTGAATTGCATGGTTGCTTTCCTTCAGAAAAACAGATGTGAGCGCAAACAGATCCTTCTCCCTGCACAGAGAACTACAGCAAGCAATCAACAGCAGCAACAGAAGTAAAACTGCATTGTCAGTAAACAAACTTTACCTTATCTCTTTTAAAAGGCTCTACATTTGTGGCTTAATAAAACCAACCAACCTGCATGATACATACCCCTGTGGCAAACACACCTCCCTTTTGTTCATATGCCAGGGCTGTGACTGCAGCAGCATGAGGTTTGAAAACTTGTTTCAGATTTATCTCTGCAATCTCATTGGCCTGTCCTGCATGACCAGGCAGCACTTTGGGATCATAAACTTCAATTATGCGGACAACACCATCTTCAAACCCCACGGCAATTAGACCTCCCTCAGGATTTACCTTTAAGTGAAATGAAGAAAAAAAAAATCACAGTGTACATCTCAGAGCTTCGAAGAATAATCCATATGGCACATGGATTTGTTGCTTACCTTTAAACTCACCTTATGTGCAAGTGTTGCTAAAGCAAAAAGAATATTTCATACAAGGGAAATATTGTTTATTATCTCTGATACCACAAAGGAAGAGAGAGGACTGGGGCCTATTTTTTGGTTGGATTGTGTTTTGGTTTTTTTTTTAGTGATAACATGTCACAGAAACTGAAGATGTTAATGAGGATGTGGTTGTAATGTCTGAGGAGGAGGTAATTCATACTGACATAAAGATATATCAGTAGCTTCTTAAGCAAAAGAGCTGAAACTCAAACCAAAGAATTATATTCCCCTGAATATAATGTGGGGCACCAAACCTAAGTATGATTTTTTAAGAGGTCAGGGAACAGGCTTGGGTCTGGCTGAGTCCATAGAGAGTACAGCAGTCAACAAGGAATGCCACTTGAGATGGAAAGAAGGAGGAGTCTTTACCGTAAGTCCTGTAGGTAAGCCAATTGCTAACAATTAAGAGAGGCTTGAACTGTGATAAAGGTTAGCAGAGACAGGCCTGTGTTTTAGCTGGATATAGCTGGACTTGTGGATTTAGCTGATATTTGCCATACATGGTAATATCTCGAAGGCGATTATGAGCTGACTTGTCGGTATTCACTTATCTAACAAAGACACTGCTAGCTTGCCTATGAGGAGATTATGGTATACAGGTGCTTCAAAGTATGTTGGACTAAGTTTTCTTACATTAATAGCACAGATTTTAAAATACATTTGCACACTTTAAACTGTGACCAAGTACCTAATACAATTTTAAATGCAGCTGGATAGACTAAGTGCCCTTTGTTTTCCGGATTGTGTTTAGTAATAACTTTCATAAAATTGAACTGAGTCAGTTTTGTGATGCTGTACAATTTATTGTGGCAGACATTTTACCTCATGAAGGTATAGGTACAGCATCTCTGAAAGCCTGCATGGCCAGAATTATATTTTTATAAAATAATTACTTTTATAAAATGAAGGCACTCTCCCAATGGAACCCTCACTTTGAACATTCAAGTAATTATTTGCCTCCTAAATTTCCTTGTTATTAATCCACCAGGCTGCTATGTTTTCTCAAGAACATGACTAGACACTACTTTAATTAAAATCAGCAAATATGTCTACAAGTGATAGACTCCACACTCCACAAATGATCAGTTGTGGCAACAGTTTTTAATGATTTATCTCCAAATGTTTGTGATTTGTCTGGGCTGTCATTTCAAAATGTGTTAACTAACTCATGTTAATTGACATTTGCTCTGTGTGGGTTAAATAGAAGCTGTTAGTCTACAGACTCAGACTACTTCCCATACTGCACACAGAAATCTGATTTTAAAATTTTAGGAAGGCACAAAGTAGGATACTGGATAACCCATAATAAAGTTAAACTGTTCCCATACTGTATACAAACATACTACCCCACAAACTTATCTATCCTGCTACAGAGAATTTCTCCATGGCCTAACAAGTGACCTCTAATGTCTTGTTTGCTGATCAGCTTCCTGGATGCTGGGAGGCTCACAGACTCCTTGATGAATTTTTGCTTAACATGCTAGGAAAAACTCACAACAGCCGGTGCCCATGCCAGCGCTGTTCCTCCCTGTTTAAACTTGATTACGCTCAGTTGGCTGTTGCTGCTGAAATCATAGATGCGCACTGACCCTGTGTGGAAAGGAGACAGTAAGAATTTATTTCTTGCAATGTCACTTACATGTTAGGATTTATGGAGAAATGTCTATTTATTTGAATTAAAATCTGGATTAAATGTATGTTTTCTCTTTTGAGTAACAAAATGCTTGCATGAAAGATGACTGATGGTTACAGAGCACCATAGCTAACATGATGCTCATGAACAAAATACATGATTTCTTCACTGTTCAACTTATACAGAACCAAGAGTTTTCGAGGCTGAGGGTTGTAATAAGAAGTCCCAGGCTGACAATCTACATGTAATTTTCAAGTGAGCACAGAATTGTGGCATACTCTACAGAAAATCTGTACTGACAATATAGGAAAAGATGATAGGCTACTACTTGGGACTGCCTAGGGAGGAAAACATTTAAAGGGAGGAAAACATAGGAGATTGTCCACGAAAGATCCAATTTCATTAGAGGGAAAATAACCAGATTCATAGGCACACATACTGATTGCATAAAATTCCCTTCCAACTAGCATTTATGTGAAATGTAGTTTGCTCAGCTGTAGGAGTTAGTCTTCAGGCTAGAAGAATATCTGCATTGCATAACGCAGACGAATTACAAGACAGTATTGACAAGAATTTAATTAAAAGACCTTGTAATGTTTTCTGAACAGTGTAAATGACATTGTTAGTGTTCTGGCCAGTAGTTCTTCTTTCAAAGCACAATAAAGCTAACATTGAGAGGCCTAAACAGCAACATTTATACAAGTTAAATGAATACATCTGTAATTGCTTGTTATCTGTTCATGAGAGCATAATAGCTATTGCATTTTCTAAGAAAGGCACAAACATTAATATCTGCAATGGCTTACACAATCCTGCAGGTGCATGTAATTCCTTACAAGATAAAAATCCCAAAACTTATTAAACCCCAGCACTGAATACAAGTACTGTTACTCAAACCGGAAGTCGCACCTTTCCAGCCATTCCTTCAGAACAAACAATTTATGAGGTTTCCCATTAAAGACTTCTGTTGTTACAATCCCAGGTTTTTAGGATGAAGGAGTATTAAAGCATTGTTTCAAAACATTCATGGTTTGCCTTAACTATTAAAGAACCGATCCCAGGAATAACAATTGGATGTAAAGTGACTTTGCAAGAGCAAATGCACAAATACAAAACACAGTAGCTCCAAACCAAGCATCGTTGCCCTTCAAAACCAATAATGGCAGTGGCATGAGAGGAAAGGAACAGTGCACTTACGGTCAAGAGCTGTGGTGGCCATCAGGCATGTAAAGGGAGAGACACCAACGGCCTCAATCCCCCCAGAGTGGAAGGTACACACACGCTCTGGGTCATGGCTCTGCGGTGTGAAACAGAAGAGAAATTATGCTGCATTTTACACTTGTACTCTCCAGTTTGAGCTTATGCTGCCTGGGAAATAATTTAATCATCCAAGGAATTACATGCAACAAGACTTTGCAACTTTTTTTTTTTTACATTAAATACAATTAGTTTGTATAGTATGTGTATTTTATTTACCATAAAATTCTTGGAACATATTTTACTTTTCACATTAGAATTCTATTCCCCACAAGGGATTGTTCCTATTAACTTTATTATGTTCCAGAGCAAAAATTAAATGCTGCTTTTTCACCTCTGTCATCTACTTCTCCATCAAAAACACCTCCAGTAGTAACGCTAGTTACTAGTAGGATAAAACACTTCAAATGTGTTTCATCTTCTTATTATTTTTTTCTAGTTATTTCTGTCATTCAAAGACTACAGTAAGGATTAGTTCAAACACCTACCTATCAAGAAAATAACAACACTCCTTGAACTCATTTCCTGCATCCATGCAACTTTCATTACCAGTTTACAGAATTAAACTCCTTTAAAGTAACTTGAATTTGGCAGCTGAAATTTCAGGAATCAAAAATGAAATTCCTCTTTACCATCCTGCACAATCATTACAATCAATTACATTTGAAAATTTTTATGAAATAAAATATCTGTTTTAATGCTACAATTTTCTACCACACAACTTCACAAAACAGAAATTTCATTCCAGATGGAACCAGTATGGTTACAGGATGTCACAGGATATGGTTCCTATTGCAAATGAACTGAAGAAATCAGAAGAAATAAAAAACAAAATTACCATATTTGAAAAAGTCAAATCCAGCTTCCATATTGATCCACTTGTATCCTGAAGAAGAAAACACATTAATTGAATATTTTCAGACTCAATTTGGAAATAAAACTGCACATGGTGACTTCTTAAAAAGTCTTTAATGATTATCACTGTGAAACAAAAATTACTAAATGCAATTATGTTGATCTTAAGAATCCCAATAGAACTTGACAATACCTTTTGGCATTCTCCTATTCTTATGCCAGAGTCTCACACATTACTGTACACTAAAAACACAGCACAGCATAACATAACATAATTCAATTGGAAGGGACCTGCAGGGATCATCTCGTCCAATTGCCTGATCAGTTCAGGCCTGACCAAAATTTAAAGTATATTATTAAACGCCTCTATATATGCCTCTTAAACACTGACAGGCTTGGAACTTAAACAACCTCTCTAGAAAGCCTGTTTCTGTGTTTAAAAAAAATAAACAACAAACCTGTAGGTAGGTATCTAGATAGGTAGGTAGATAAGAAGATTCTTTTCTATAGATCTAGAAGACTGAATTCTACTAAAAAGAAACACTCTGATTTGTAATAGACTCCTGCTGTTACTTACCAGCACGTTCCTAATTTTGTGTTTCTCCACAGGGATGCATGTACCTGAGTGTCTTACCTGAGCAAACCAGAAGGACTGTCCCTGCTCATGAATTTTTGTAATGAAATTCAGGCTGACATTCTTGCCAAGCCAAAGTTCATTCATAGGCTCCATCTCCACTAACCCTGTGTCATCCACAGGATCAGCAGTATCTACTACCTCAAAGTTCCACATCTTCATGGCATTGGAAGAATTAAAAAAAAGAAAAAAAAAGAAAAAAAAAGCTTTTTTAGAAGACCAGGTTGTTTTCATACACAATAAATATGGAAAATCAAAATTTTAAGAAAGCAAAATCACTGCTTTGAACATAACGTAGAACAGTGACTGGAGCTTCAATTCAGCCCTGACACTAGCAGAGCTGTACATGGCAGCTTCAGAACTATGCAGAATAAATGGTATCTGTGGGCACTCAGCAAGGCTCATACTGAGACAGCACAAAATAATGGGCAGTCTAACCCTTCCATATTCTGCTCTGTAGGATAAGGACATCAGTTAGCACACTTATCATAAGTGAATTTTTCTAAGGGAAAACACCAACCTATAAAACACAACAACAACAACAGTAACAACAATGTTTGAAGCCCTCCACTGTCTATAGGTCAGTATACCATTGATTATCTTGGTCATTCCACACATCAGCAGAAGACACATCATGTTCTACCTTAAAGAGCAGGAAATAAGATTGCAAAATTCTTGATCACTGACAGGTGAGATCATAAAGTGGTGTTATGCATAAAAAAATTTTTTCACCTTAATTTACAGAATTATTTTTTAACTTCTGGATGCTTTTTCTTTAATTTTTCCCCATTTTAGGATGTGTATCTTTGAGATGCTAGTTAATTTCTGTGTTATTTTAACATTAATAATCTGAGCTTTTAAACATGCAGAAAATTTATTTCAAATATTCCTGTAGCTTGTTTTTTATCTTTTAGATAACACCACGAGTTAATAGGCCTGGAAGTTATAAAATGTTAGAATGTAGTCAGGAACAAAGCTGTTAGAAAACCACTGAAGATTGTTTTGATTTACTAAAGTAAAAGCGGATTTATTTATTACTATTAAACAAGGAAAACGGCATGCCATGCTATCCAATTCAAACACATACACTGTGGAGATGTGCTCGTATTTTCTTTGTTATACCAAATAATTTTCAGAAAGAAACTATCCTCCAAAAATCTGATAAAGGAAATACGTAATATTTACCTGCTGACCATACATTTGCACACCTAAAGGCAGAGCAAAAGAAAAACTCACCCGAATGACACCATCTTGTCCAACAGAGTAAAGGTCTCCTTCATCAAAAACTAACTGGCTGATAGGGCCCTCATGACAAGGCTTGCGTCCAACTTGACAGAGCTCTACTTTAATGAGGCCACCTTCCCAAAGCAGCAAATTGCCCCACTCAGTTCCTGAGACAACCTTCAATGCAAATGAAGATAAGTATGTAAGCACCTGCATGTAATTGTGCAGAAGCAGGCAAGAACCCAATTAACATTTGTGGCTTCTCTCCATGAAAGCATTAAACCAATGGCAAAGTACAGACATTTACAAGAGAAGATGTAAAGGGTGAGGAGGTTCAACTTTTTAGCAATGTGACATAATTTGCATGCACTGAAATTGGTAAAGATTGGGACCAACAGTCTCTTTGTATTTCTGTACACTAAAGTTTTCACATTAGAAAACACTCTGCTCTAAGCCAACACAGATCTTTTCTCTGTGAATTATAACACTAACTATTTTCCAATTATTACACAGCAAGACAGGGATTTTGGGCAAATTGATGGCAATATTTTCTTCTCAGAACAGTGCATCACGGGCCTGATTAAAAACATTTTTAAGCAAAAAGTAGCTCTCTAACTTACAAAGCAGACTTTATATCAAAGCTTAAAAGGGTACATAAGATTTTTTTCTTTTGGTCACTTTTTCTCATTTACCTTCCCATCAGGCAGCTCCACAAAACCTGTAATGTCAGACACTGCCGTTTTTCCAAACCTGCCCAAAGCTCCTTGCAGCTTGAGACCTGTTAATGTGAGAGCCATCTTCCAGAACCTGAGTACAGAAAAAAACACCCCTCACTGATACAAGATTTCCTAAACACTGCTCAATCCCTCTTAGACATTGCAGTACTCTTACCAGGTATGGCTTGCTCATGTATTACTCCTTTTTGCTGGAGAACTTGGGGTTGTTTTTTTGTAAAAATGACATAAAGCTTTACATTTGCACAACCATTTCCCTATCCTACTTCTATGAAAAAGCTAGGAAAAGGATTTTGAATAAGCAGAGTGAAGATTAAACTACTATTTAAAATTAAGAACTGTAAAATCCACAGCTACATCTTTCCAGCTACAACTCATACAGATACTTAGGGATATCTATTTTATCCTTGCCGTGGGGTGTATGATGCTCAGTTTTGTAAACCTAAGGGACTGAGGACTTCATTAAATGTCATCCAAGTCCTCTTGTGGAATTAAACTCTACTATAAAATCTCACTGAGCCAAAGGTTTTATCCTAAGTATTAGTGTCTCCTGTGTGTGCAGGAGATATGACTTTTAAGATAACTGTTGGAAAGTGTAATTTGAGTCCACATTTGGGTGAAAGGTCACATTTGTCATGTAATAAAAACTATGTCAGTTTATTTGTAGTATTTCAGCTCAAAAGAAAGTTTATAAGAGATTTTGTTTTGTCAGATTTCCATTCCTTCTAAACTATACTTGTTCTGTGTCTAAATAAATCGTTTGCTATTTCAGACCCACCTTGCAACCAATCTATAAAGCAAATCTCAGATTTTTATCTGATTTCCCCATTAAAATTCAAAGAAACTTTAGATGCATTATAATTTTAAAGATCTCATTTTTATTACAACAGAATCCCACTCATAGCATAAGACTCTGCTGTGTTAACATTTGAGTACTGGATAAGCACAGAACACAAAAAGAAAGTTTAAAGTCATTGGGTGTTTGACCCTGTTTTATAAAATGAGCCATGAACTTAGCAGGGAAGGGAATGTATGGAAACATCTTTTGTAGGCTTTTGGTGCGATCAGAGGGTTTCTGATCCCTGACTTGGCAACCAGCTCCAATGGCTGTCCAAGGAGCAGATGAGCTCAAAAATCAAATATAGAAAGCCCAGAAGGCACAGAAGGTAAATATCCTATGTTACCAGCTAGACGACATGCATACATAAGAATTTTTCATTACTTCTTCCCAGTGCTTGTTGAAATTACAAGAATGGAGCCAGAGGTACTGACATTTGACATCAAGCATCATCATATTTGGACAGCAAAGATATTGAAAGATTTGTTTGACTGGCTGAAGAATTTGAAAATCCTCATTTTTGTAATTGTAAGGACCAGGTACAATAGCATTCCTCATTGGCATGTTTGCAAATGATACATTCTTGTTAATCATCTACACTTGACTATTTGACTAGTATTATGACTGCAGAGGTGTTATATATGAATCCTAATCAGCAAACTTACTTTATGTGTCCTGATCCACCTGTAGTCAGATGCTCTTCATTCTCAGCAGAAAACATGACCTTGTAAACATCCTGTGCAAAAGCTTTTGACCTCAACAGAGTCTCCTCTTGTTTCCAGTCCCAGATGGTTAACATATAGTCAGGGCTGCTCCCAACACTGGCCAGCAAAGTGCCAGTACGGTTGAAATCACCAAAAACATAGGCTACCTCTGTTCCACCTAAAGAAATGTACAAGACCCAATACACATGCACAGGAAAGACGTAGAAACAGCACAAAAATCTACTCAGAAGGAGCCCAACATTCACTGAAATTATTTTTTATTCAATAGGTAATGGCTTTAGGTTGGCTATCTCTATCAAATAGAAGTTTCTTCCCATGCAATAGAAACTTGAAACTTGAAATGTTTTCTATTTTTGCTGTGAAGGACCAGAAGATTCTATTTCCTCCTAAACTAAAAATGATCCACTACTCCATCTGCTGGGATCTTTAAACACTAGTCCATCTGTATAAAATAAAAACAGAATGTTTTACACTACCTTTCAGTATTCTGTAGGGCCTCACCGAAGGATATGTGTAGATGACAATGTTTGGCTTCTTTCCTTTTTCTCCTACCGCAAAGTACTCCTTACTAGGGTGTGCCTTGAAAAAGCAGAAGTCTTGTTGCATGATGTAATAATGCCTTTGTCTTTATCCTGATAGCTACTGAGTTATTGTATTCACCCGTTCATTAGTCAAAACATACTACCATAAACACTAGATTGCATTTTTCTATGTTTATTCTGAACAACTGTCAACCTATTGCTCAATATCAGAATGAAGCCACTATGCACACAAAATGGTATATCCCACATATATTGTGGAATCATCACAAATGGTGAAACAATCTGCTTTGTGATGCATCCTTTTACTATTCCTACCTCACTCAACCCACTAGCTAATCTTTCCATAGTAGCATTTGTGTCAGCAGCCATCTACTTCAGCAGACAGCTGCAGAAGAGCTATCCTGAATAACACTACTCTGAAGGTGTAAAAATGTACACAGATTCCCCAAAAAGGCTGCTTATGATGAACCAGGACTACTAGTCTGAAGCTGGTAGTCTGAAAGCCTTGCTCACGTGCAATAAAACTGAGAGATAGCAAAGCTTTCATATGGTAAGGTACTTCAGAGACAGAACTTGATACTTCAACCTCTTGATAAGTTTATTAGAGTGAAACCAGATACTTTTTCTCTTTATTTGTGTGGGAGCTTGATTTTCTAAATTTTAATTGCAAGTAGGATTCTATATTAGTATCAGTTGTGATTAGGACCGATGAAGTGTTGAAAAAATAATAGAATTGCTATGAGCCAAAAGATTATTTTTACATAAGAATGTAAAAATAATCCCAGCTGAACTTGTCAGTCCTTTTAGGTAGCTGAGCCTGGGATTAAGGTGTGCAGATACTTGTTCTCTGCCAATTGTATTGATGGGATGAGAAGCCCATGCTGCATGAGCCACACATTCTTTTAATCAATACCATATACTTTCTTATGTATATGAAAGTGCAACTGTAGAAGTCTCCAGTATCTGGCAACCACAACCAAGCAAACATTTTCTCCCTAGAAAGTGACTAAAGTTGTTAAATAAGAAACAAAAGCCATACTGTGATAAACCCAATGCCACCGCCACAGCTGCTCCGGACGTATTTCTGATACTTAGTTCTCAGGTTCTGGAGGATCACCTGGTTGCCTGCTACATAACCTACAGTATTTCTATCCATTATCATCAGGTTTACAGGTCTGGTACAGTCATATCCAAAAGAATGTCTGGGAACCGTCCAATAAGGAAAAGATTAGACACTGGTTTTCTAGACAGTTTACTAAGTGGATAGAAATGTTTAAACTGAAACCAAAATGGGAATACTGAAACTAGTGACTAAGCCTGATGGCAGGAGATAGTTTTCTTCAGTATACAGTGAAAGTAAAATATATCTTGACTCTATAACTGAAAGGAAGGCACAAGTAAAGGCTTTCTGAAGTTCATATCCCATCTCTTCATCTCCATTATGGGTACACCTCTTGCTTCTGATCATTTGGAGATGCAAGGAATTAATATTTTACCTGTTTTCTCTTTTCAAATGAAATGTAAAAGATGTGCATCAGATTACCAGGAATTGTTATACAGACAAAGATCAAGCAAGTTTTCAAGCTCACTTCTTAAATGTTTACAGGCAGATGTAAAAAAGGGAAAATCCAGTCTTCGATAGCAACTGAACTGTGTCTGAGAGAAATCCACCAGCATATACAAAAGTCACATATCATATCCTATCCTACTTGACCATACCTACCCAAGAGCTTATTATAGCTCTTAACTGATGGGCACCACTTCCTTCATTCTATGAGTTTAGATCTCCCAAGCACCAGAATACAAATCTACCTGATTCCTTCCCCACTTCTCCTTTACGAGGTACACAGGAGCTCTTCTGCTCTCCCCTCAGCTTCTTGGGGAACACTAGTGTGGCTACAGAGAAAGGGAGAGCTTTGCAGGGTGTATTCTTATGCCAGTCTTCTGCCTGGTCACATTAGCTTCTCCATGATCTAGTTCTACAGGAGTACTTGTGATAGGAAGCACTATGCCCAATAAGAAATCTTTATGAGGTCAAGACAATACTTAAGATTAAATTCACCCAGAACCATAACTGGCCAGGATTTTTACCTGTGTCTCAACCAAAGGTATCCCACTAATGCCACACAGGCTACTCCAAATTTGACCAATACAATTTTGAGAAGGTATATTAAATATCATTCGCTTTGAATTTGCCCAAGCTCAACAGAAAGGATACTTAAAAATAAGAAGGTCAGTGGGTATCTCAGCGTCATCAGTGACATATGGTCCTGAATATACATCTTCATATGTGTAGAAGAAGTTTTCATCTATTTTCTTTTTTACTTCCTCATGCCTTTTTTGTGGTTTTGAGGATACTTGAGTATTATCTTGTTTGTCCAAATTGTCTTCTGCACCTCAGAAGTGGGAACATAACAGAAATTTATATTCACTATATGTTTTGGGTTAGTTGCTGATATTTGCACCCGACCATAAAAAGGGAAGGAGTCACAACTCTTTGCCCCCTTTGATAAAGCAATCAATACTTCATAGCTCAAAACAAGGGTTCCATGTCTTAGCAACTACTTGGTTCTGGAACAGTCTGCAAAAAATACTCCCTCAGGCTTTTAAAAACTTCAATGTAAATATTCAAAAGTGAAGAATTTAAACAAAAAAAATTGTTTGAAAAATACTGGTCTTAAAACTTTAAGACTTACTAAAGCAGTTCAGTTGAGGTTTGCTTGATATTTAGGTCTCCACTTTAGAAACAAAACAAATTTTAAAGTGTCTGTTTTCAGTAGCTATTGAATGCACATTGTTACACAAAACAATTATTAAAACCACATATAAGGACCACCAGAAGACACCACTGTACTCAAGAAAGAAAACTGCTAATGTGTGACCCAGTGTAGCTCCTCACTGGATTGCAATGCACAATACTGTCAACTTGACTTCCAACTAGTCATAACCACTTGCTAAAAGAAGTCTCCAGTTGGTTATCTCAGGTTAAATCTACTTTGTAAGCATTTCATGCTGTCCTGACTGATTTCTCTCCTAGGTGGGCCACAAGAAACAAGCAAAGGGGTCAGAGACCAGCCAGGCAAAGAGCAAAGTTAAGCCAACTGAAAGGGAGCAGAAATACTCAATCACTGTAACTGAATACAGTCTGAGATTGTTAGGCTGTTCCTCATAATAACTGTAAAAACAATGAAAACTAGAAAGCACGGGGCATTTTAAGTTTGTACTACCATCTCCTCAGTGAACGCCCATTCTCAGCAATGCTCTCAATGTCCAATTCCACTTGCTCCCCTTCCTCCTCCTGTTCCTCTGCAGTTGGTGATTCACTTGAAACACTAATTTTGTTTTGTTTTGCAAAGTATAATTGGTATCATTCTCTTAGGTATGAATTCCTTTGACTAATTTGCTCATACATGCCATATTAAATAAATATTTAGTTCTGTAGTAGTAAAAGAACCTCCCCTGTCCAACAACAGATTTTCTGATGCTTAGCATTAAGTGTCAGGAGAAGTTTATGTCCAAAAACCGGTAATTTAAAACTTAGGGAAAGGAAAGAAACAAACACATCCTATAACAGAAAAAAGGTGTAAGAGGAAGGTCAAACAAATTCCAAAAGTAATGCAGCAGTGCATCAAAAAATCCTTCCAAAGTGGATTTGTTGTTCATGCTACCTGGATCTAGTGTGTTAGATGACATGCAGGACACCTGAAATAGACACTGGACAGGCATTTCAAGATGAAAAATATGTTAAAAAGAAAAATACTGGCTTCTGACTGAAAGGGTCTGGTGGAGTTAAAAAACTAATTTCAGTATTAGCTACAGAGACAGGTCTAAGCAGCAAAAAATTTCAGGGAAGGGACTTTTGAGAGCTGAGGCACAGCAGGAAGAGCAGGCACATGGCTTGGTCCAGAACATCACTATGACCAGAGTGAAAATAAAATTTGGCAACACCAAGAGCAGGAATTGGAGTTGAAGTAAGAAAAGAGTGGTGGAAGAATGGTGGAAGAAACCAGAAGTTACTGTAGGTTCAGTACTGAAATCACGACATAACAGGGAAATGCTCACCACTGGGATCTGCCTCTGCATCTTCTGCTGGTTCCTGTTCCATTGGAAAAGGTGGATGTTCTCTCTCCCTGGCAGTGGTAAAGACAAACCTTTAGTATTGTTGCCTTTATTTGCCATTTAGACCATCCTCACTTCCTCTCAAATGCTTTGAGATTCCCAAAGATGCTATTTGTCTTCTGCCTATACACAAATATGGATACCCCAAAGATGTCTCCTACTTAGTAGAGTGAATTCATTGGCTCAGGTTTTAGGACTTCAGGATCTGAATAAATTGCTGCAGCAAGACTTTCATCTAAATACTGTGTAATGGTGGGAACTGACATGATTTAAATGTGTTGAGCTTCTCTTTAATATACTGGGATGAGATCTGCTTTTGAGACAATAAGGCTATTCCTTCACCATTGTGGTGGACTTCACAAAAATATCTGGAGATAGACATTCTGAGACCACCTAATATCTTAAATGGAAAAGCAAGAGAGATGAATCCTTAAGAAAAAAAAAGCACTTTCTTCAAAACATTTTATGATAACAGAAAACAAATTTAAAAGTTAGCACAATTTTTTTAAAAATTAAACAGTTTAATAACACCCCTCCTCCATATGATTTTTATCTTTCAGATCATCTTTTTCAGGGTGCTACATTTTTCACTAGTTGCTATTTTCCTCTGAAGTGGAAAAGGTCCACATTTGTCATATAAAAACCAAACACATTAATGATTTTTAAAAAGTCTCAAAAGGAAGCAAAAAAGCTTCTTGTTCTTACTCTAAAAAAAGCTTATTGCTCTTACTCTAAATTTATTCTGCCTTTTGATTTCATATGTGTTCTCCGTTTTCAAATGAAACACCTCAAAATGCACATTGGAGCAACTTTGCATCAATATTACAGCATGAAAGAAACTATCCAAAATCAGAAAGTTCAGAAGTTGTATATAAAGAAACATGAATACTCAGAAAAAGAAATATGGGCAGGATGCAAGCAAATCCCTCTTCATTTGTAATCATGACTTTGATACCCTAAGAAGTCCCTAAAAAATGCATTTCCTGTTTCCGGCTCTCGGTCAGAATCCATTTGGAAAAAATATTTTGAGGAATTTCAGGCTTTTCCAATATTTCAGGAAAGGCAAAGTGTCTTAACAAAATGCCACCCATGAGAAGGACAAAGAGGACAAAGAAATATTTCGGATATGTTGTTCTTGTTGTTCTATAGCCAATCTTCACCCAAAAGTCCTGAGTGTCTTCCAAAATCTGACTTTCCTGCATAATTTCACATAAGAATTACAAATGAGCTTTTATCCTTTAGGAGTGGCGAGAAAAACTTGAAAATAGACAAGCAGAAAGTTTTACATTTAGAAAACAAATGAAAAGAAAACAATTGCAATATATCTCAATATATTTAAATGAAATTAATGAGTTTTTAATGGAGTAACACAACTGATATCACTGAAGTTGAAGAAATAGTTATAGACTATTTGCATAAATAGATAGTGGAGTGTTCAGAGACCTGAATTCTAATTCCAAACCCAATAATGACGTGTACAATTTGTTTCAGCCATTTCACCTCTGGCTGTCTCAGTTTTCTCCTGTGAAAAATTAGATAATAATACTTACCCATCTTAGTGAAGTGTTTTGATATCCACAGAGAAAAGAGCTATAAAATTTCAAATTATTGTAACTAATTAGCAATCACTTATCTTCTAAAAATTAAGACCATCATAGTTTTCATTATAAATTAGTTCCTATCTGGAAAATGCTTTAGGCTGAAAGAGGATATGAACATTTCCGCTTGCATTGATATCTGGGTTCTAGTTAAAGAAAGATACTGCAATGTCCATTGTGTCAGTTTTTGTGATGGCATTCAAGCTCTGTGCCAAAGCAAATTCTGAATTTAAGGACTCAGAAGAGGCTCAAGGGGATAACATGTCTACTTTGGCTGCAGATTCTGGCTTTCATGAGTTGGCTGATCCTGAAAACTCTTGTGCAGGCTCACCATGACAAAGGCATGCATCTCTCTGAATGTTGATTTTATTTTCCTGGCAGAAATTGGCAGGGTTTTTTGCAACAGATTTCCTAAATCAGAAAGATTTAAGCCTTTTGATACTGAAAACTGAGATAGTGACAAGTAGAACTGGCGTGACAAGTCTAGTGAGAAAAAAAACAAATCAGCAATCATAATTTTTCTGCCAATGCCAGACCAGGGCAGTACAGTTTTCTCCTAGTCCTGGTAAATCAAGACACTGACTTGAAATACTGTAGCAGATCCACATCAGTTTCATCATTTCCAAGAACTCAGGAACTCATTCCCAGTAAGGACTGAATTCAGGTTATCCTTGTTTCAGTGGACAGTGCTACAAGCTGGGAATTTCAGCAAAGTTCCATTTTCTTTCAAATTGCCTTTTTCTTAGCTATGTTCTCAAAAGCCACAGAATGGAGAAATGTGTTCATTCAGGTACATAACTTCAGTTATTTCAAAGCTAAAATGTTTTTTTTGTCAATTTTGCTGCCACACAGAATCTTTATATATGGAAGCCTCTCAAAAATTCTCAGTAAATTTGGACATTAAGTGATTCCTCATCTCAGACAATTGTCTCATTTATTCAAAATACAGCATAATTAAATCAAGTAGGTTTTTATTTGCTAACACATAAACAAATTCAGTGAGATCACACCACTTTCTTTCTATTTTGTCATCCTACAGTTTTCTTCTCTCCAGAAAAAAAGATATTTAAATGTCTAAACCTCATAAATGCAGTTCTTGCCTTCATAAACCTTGTGACTGACATTTCAACTGCATAAAATACAAGAAACTAAATAATGATCAAAATGCAGCCTACAGTTTTACTTTAGAAAACAGAACATATCTAACAGTTATTTGAAGGTGTCTCTCCCCATCATTAACTGTTTAAGTGTGCTTAAATGACATCACCTATCAGCTTTTACATCCACAGAAGAGTGATCATCAGTTCTGACCACTAATTCAGTTTATGTAGAAATAGGGAACCATTACTGCGGAATAAAACTGCAATGCTATTAGTACCAGCAATAAGCAAGAGATTAAAAAATTATCTCTACATTGTGCTATTTCTGCAGGATTTTATTTTTTTGGTTCATTTCAAAATGTGGTTTTTTGTTGGGTTTTTGGTTTTGTTTTGGTTTGGGTTTTTTTGTAGAAAAGCTTTACCCACTGGTGGGCTTTGGATTTAAAAAAAAAAGATAAAAAATAAAAGACACTTGGTCCTTAATTCAGCAGAGATTGTTATTTCTTCAGTTGTTTTCGTTCCACACGAAGGACCTCAGTTTGTCCCAGGACTGCCAAGCCTGACTCCTCCTAGCACTGCACTGTGAGCCTTCCAGGCTGCACTCTCTGCTCTTCCTGACCTGGGGGTAGCACTGGTCTAAAACACAGCTGCAGCTTTTGGGTTTCATGAGGGGTGTCTGCCATGAGGAACTCCATACTGATCATCTCTTCTAGGGTAAGGCATCTTCTTCAAGTCTAGCTCTGCTTTGGATGTACTAGGTTTCTTCCCATCTGCCAAGCCCTATTTCTTTAAATCACTTTCAAACATGGTCTCCTTAGCACTTTTTTTTTTTAATCTTTCATTTCTTTTTGAATGACAGCAGACCATAAAACATCTCTCTCAGCACTCATTTTTGCCTTCAGACCACACCAGAGTACATCAGCAATTTACTGGGCTGCTGATGAGTGCAAAATGGGCAAACAGAAGAGTCTTGTAAAACTTACTTTCATTTAAAAAAAAAGAAAAAGAAAATTAAAGTCTTATAGTGTTTATATACAGAAAGAAAAACATCTAAGTGTAAATCAGGCATAGAAACTAGTGCTGTCTGTATATCATTATCCATCAGCACTAGAAAATTAGTAATAAAAGTCAGTAAGTCAGTTTAGGTAATCAACCCAAGATCCCAAGGAAAAAACTAAAAAGTACTAGAGAATATGGCTGCTCTTACAACATCTTGAAGACTTGAGAGCAAGGAGAATAACAAAAAGTATCAATTCTCACAGCAGTTAAGTATATAAATTATTTACTAGTCAGAGACCAAGAGGGCAAGGATAAAGCCACAAAGCAGGATTTAGACACATTATCTTTATCATAGCTCCATTGTCTCCTTTCTTCCACACCAGAGAGAAAAAAGAGACGGACTGGAGCCCTGCTGTTGTTCTCCTCACTATTACTGTGTTGAACACATGCAAAGTATTTTCCTATTTCATAGGAGAAATAAATCTAACTCTAATTTACAATCTTACACCTAAAGTAGCCCTTTGTATGATCCACATATCCTAGCTCTGACACATGCAAGCAAAAGTTTCAAGTCTATTAAAGCCCGTCCTGTGAATAAAGGTTACCAGGTTTCTGCTAAGCAGAAATAAGAGCAGGTGACATCACTAGTTACTGATTAACTTACAGTATAAAGAAAAATCATAAAAATGAGTATGAGAGGAGTACCACAAATGCAACAGGCAATAAAATTAACTGCCTCACACATGGCGAAGAAAACCCAACAAGTCCCACATTTCAGATGAAGCACGGGGCGGTCTATCCCTGTTGCGGGACATTCATTCCTGTTTAGCGGGGATAGCAGAGGGCAGGCAAGGGACACCTGGCGCTCCGCAGGGCGGGCAGGGGAGGGAGCCTCAGCGGGGCCCTGGGGAGGGTGCGGGCACAGAGGGG
>NW_005054320.1:2562801-2573021 GCF_000277835.1 Geospiza fortis
GCTACCGGGCCAATTGCAGGGGCTGGTGGTTGTTTGGCTTTGTATTGTTCGGGTTTTTTCTTTAAAGTAACCTCTGCTTTGGCCACGGTTGCGGTCCTCCCAGAACTCAGCGGGAAAATTAAATTAGCGACGGGTCTAAAGGAGACAGTCTTGAGCTGCTCCAGTGAAGGTTTAGGTCGGAGATTAGGAAGAATTTCTTCAGAAAAGGGATGATTAGATATTGGAATGGGCCGCCCAGAGAGGGGATGGGGTCACTGTCCCCAGAGGTGCTTAAGGAAAGACTAGACGAAGCACTCAGTGCCCTGGTCTAGTTGACATGGCCGTGTTCGGTCACAGGCTGGACAGAAGGATCTCGGAGGTCTTTTCCAACTTCTCCTACCGAAGCAATTCTGTGATCCTATGAATTCCCCAGACGTTTTTCCCGCCCACAGGGTTTAGCATGCGCTCCCGTGCGCCCCTCGCTTGGAGCGCGCTGCCCCGGGGGGCGCAGCTCGGCTAACTTCCCATACACTTGCGTGTTCAGGATATATATATATACACACTTTAATTGTGATACAATAAATGCATGTTTTGGAATATATATTTTCATTTTTGTATGTATATGTATATGTATATGTATATGTATATGTATATGTATATGTATATGTATATGTATATGTATATGTATATGTATATGTATATGTATATGTATATGTATATGTATATGTATATGTATATGTATATGTATATGTATATGTATATGTATATGTATATGTATATGTATATGTATATGTATATGTATATGTATATGTATATGTATATGTATATGTATATGTATATGTATATGTATATGTATATGTATATGTATATGTATATGTATATGTATATGTATATGTATATGTATATGTATATGTATATGTATATGTATATGTATATGTATATGTATATGTATATGTATATGTATATGTATATGTATATGTATATGTATATGTATATGTATATGTATATGTATATGTATATGTATATGTATATGTATATGTATATGTATATGTATATGTATATGTATATGTATATGTATATGTATATGTATATGTATATGTATATGTATATGTATATGTATATGTATATGTATATGTATATGTATATGTATATGTATATGTATATGTATATGTATATGTATATGTATATGTATATGTATATGTATATGTATATGTATATGTATATGTATATGTATATGTATATGTATATGTATATGTATATGTATATGTATATGTATATGTATATGTATATGTATATGTATATGTATATGTTTCGGCTGGGACGTGGGCGCTGGGCACGGACATGTGGGGATCCCCTTTGGCCTCTCGCAAACGCCCAGCCGAGCTTTTGCTGCTGGCTCGGGAGCCTCAACCTCTTGGGGATTTCTGGGGTAGCTGCAGTGCTGCTGCACCTGCTGGGCACCTGCTCGTGTGGGGAGCAGGAGCTCACCTCGCTGCCCACGGGCGGCCTTCAGCCAGCAGTGTTCACTCTGCCAAGCTTTGCGGGTTGCCTGACACCTTCTAACCTCCCCTTGGAAATAAAGCAGTCATTTGGCTTCTTGGATGCCTGGGTCTTGGCTGATTATATGCCTTTAAAGTTCAGTTTTTCACGGAGAACCACGGAAGGAAGCAAAAAAGTATGGAGGGTATGCTTGTTTATTGTCTTGCTTGACAGCTGTGTTCCTGGGAGATGCTCTAGCCAAAACTTGGCTACACTGGCTCCAGAGCTTCGTGTCTTCATTGCCAAGCCATAGATGTAGCTAAAACTTACTAGATTGGTGGTGTCCATATTTATTCTTTCCAACTAGGATAAGAAAGATAGTGTCCTGCAGTGGAGTAGTGCAGTCCACATTTAGGACGCAGCCTTAATTTCACAACTGTTTCATTTTCTTGGAGGAGGTTAATGAGAAACATTGAACATGCAGCAACATCTGGGGAGGAACAGTAGATTGTCAGCCTCTTTAGAAAATAAGGAACTTACCTTCAGCTCTGGCTGTTTTGCAGAACAGAGGTAATGAGAAAGCATCCCTTCCATAAAGAGATGTGGGTTTTGTTAGTAAAAAGCACACAGTGGTTTTGAATGTTTTATTCTTACTGGAGAGATGCTGTTGTAGAAAACCCATGGAAAGCGTTCTGTTCCCATGAGCCTTGACAAGTCAGAATTCATATGGGTTTCATTTAATTGACACTCAAATCACGGTTTTGCCAATCTTGAGAGTTTGAATTGCTTTCTTGTGATTTTCTTCATTAAGACCCCAGATTCAGCTATTTCACAGTGCAAGCTGAAACAAGATGAGTGGAACTACAGTGCTTTTGAATGAGAGCAACTGTAACTACCTGTCAGCAGTCTGGACCTTGCAGCGCTACAGGACTGTAAAAACTTGTTTTATCTAGAGTTTTGTGCATCTGCTGCTCTGTGTTTAAGTGCACGTGTGTATATCTTATTTTTCAGAAAAGCCTTGGATTCAGGGGTTTCCCTGGCTTTGCCCATATTTGTGTGGTATTCTTAAGGCAAATGAGTTTGCTCTGCTTGTGCTTTCAGTTGGCTGACAAGGAGTCCCATTTCAAACCAGAAACTGAGCAAGTGCTGCATTGACAATACCCTACTGCAGAATGACTTGCTGAGGCAGCATGCACCTCTGCAGCACCTTTTCCACAGTGTGGAAACTGTGTGAGCTCATATTTGCCTGGAATGTAGAGTGGAGGTGGCAGCCTAAAAGGACACTGAAAGATGCTTGACAAAGAGTGATGTTTGCAGTTGTGGTCCAGATGTTACTACATAGCAGTAGCAACTTGTTCTCTTGCTCTCATCCTGAAAACATGGACTAGAGGGAAAATCTTTGGATATATGATAAAAATCAAGTGTTGGTTCATGGAGACCTGTACAGTTGGTACCTTCAAGCATCTCGCTTTCCTTCCTGCCTTTCCTGCTGTCGTGCTCTACAGTTAAGAAGCAACTAGTACAGCACTGCAGTCCCTGCCTGGTTCTCTGGCGTGTATTCCAAACAGGGCATCCCACACTTGCCCTACACTGTTTGTATTCCCTTATCAAAGGCAACTGGTGATAACTTTGCTATTGTTAATGACAAGCACAACTTACTGTACTATCAAAGTTTAAATAAGATAGACACGTTTCTGGAGTATAGCTGAACTACAGCATAGCTTATGAGAAACTTCGCAAATCCTCCTTGAGTATGTTCAGCTGCTTGGATGGAAAGTGCTGTGGAGGTTGTTGGAATGAATACCTAACAAATACATAATGATAGCTTTATTTAAAAGGAAAAAAGGGAGTAATTGATGTGTACTGTTCTGAAGTGATGGTAAACAATTAACTGCAGTGCTACAGCCTGAAAGTTGTATTGTCTTAATCCTGATCACCACTTGATAACATTTGATGAGTGGCTCAGCAAGACCTTGATAAAATTCATTTGGTGTTTATACAAACATAAGGCGCTGCAGAACTTTTCTGATTAGGATTAAAAGCCAAGGAAGTCCCATCCCATGTGCTTCTGGGACAGTTTTCCCTATGTAGAAGGAGAACACAGAGTGATGTGCTGCACAATGGCTACTCATGCTTTGGAGAAAATAATTCAGTCCATAAAGAGGGCCAATGAAGCTTTCTTCAGTCAGGGAAAGATGGGACTCCTGTTCTAACTGGGGTTTGTAACCCTGGCTGACTTCACCAGAGGCGCTGGGAGGTTGGTAGGTGTAGGTCCTGGGTGGGGCCAAAGGAGATGTACTTGGGTCATTGCTCTGGTGCAGATACTGTGATGGAAGGCCTGAGGAGTCTGTGAGCTGACAGCCTCCTGTGTTCTTGTTTGCAGGTTGCTTCTCGCTCCTGGTGACAGTGCAGGATGTTGAGCGTTACACCACCTTATTTGCCACTGTCATCCTCAAGTGTGACTACACCACCTCGGCACAGCTGCAAGATGTGGTGGTGACCTGGCGCTTCAAATCCTTCTGCAAGGACCCCATCTTTGACTACTACTCAGCCTGTAAGTGTCAGGCTCATCTTCCAAGGAATCCCCCTTCAAGTGAGAAGAAAGGGGAAGGTAGACTCACTGCGGTAGTACAGGTTTTTCACGCTGACCCCTTCCTATGCAAAAACCAGGTTGTGACATTTCCCTGCATTCCAAGGAAATGCAGGTCATGTCTGTGATTTCCTTTGAAATGTCAAGGCCTTATGAGATCACAGAAATCCCAACCAAAGCAGCTCTTTTGTCCTCCTTGTCATCAAGTCAGAATACAGGACAGTCCAGCTGTGGTTGACACAAGTCGATCTTGGAAGCCCTGTCTTATGCTTCAGCATGTTCGAATGCAAGGGCCTGCAACAAGTGGGCTTTAGGATTCCACGGGGGTCCTGTGGTTGGAGCTGGATACCTGTGACCAGATGTTACTGATTTTAGGAAATAGAAGAAACACATGCATTTTGAAGGGCATGAAGACTTCTAAGTAATAGTATTTAGTAGTGGTGAGAGCACTTCATATGCAGATGTTCTGATGCAGGCAGCTTAATTCAGGGGGGTTTAATATGGTACACAAACTGCATCCAAGGATAACTACTTGGTCCAAAATGGTGATGATCCCTCTATGTTTAGTGTTAGTGTGGCCTCAGCTGGAGTATTGTATGCGATTCTGGGTCCCAGGATTTGAGGATATTAAGGTACTTGAATCTGTCCAGAGGAGGGGAACAAAGCTGATAAAATATCTGGAAGACAGATCTTGTGAGAAGCAGCTAAGAAGTTTGGGCTTGTCTAGTTCAGGAAAAAAGGAGACTGAGGGGTGACCTCATTGCCCTCTACAGCTCCTTGAGAAGAGGAGGTGAACAGGGAGGTGCTGCTATCCTCTCCCTAGCATCCAGTGATATGATGTGTGGGAATGGCTCAATACTACATCAGTAGTATACTACTTTACATTTTAGTCAATCCTAAAGTGATCCAACAGTTGGACTAAATAACATTTGTACATCCCTACCAACTGAACTATTCTGCTCTGTTTTATTGTTTGTAAACCCTGCAGAATGTTCAGCTAGCAAGCCATAGCATAACCGTACACTTAGAACTGAGCTCACAGTGGGTACTATGCCCAAACTCTCCTTTATGCAGTCTGGATGAGTTGGGTAGGCATGTTACCAAGTGCTCTACAGCCTAGTTCCCAAGCAGGTGGGTCCCTGGCTCAGCTGATCCCAGAAGAATGTGAGTGCTTTAGGCCCAGGCTCAAGCTAATAGTCCCCCAAAGGGACTTCATACTCCATTTTAGGTATAGCAGTGAAAGAGCCTTTGACAAGCTTTACCCTCATCTCTCTTCACTGTGAGCTCTTTACAGAAAATGCTGACTGAATCAGCCATTTCCCCAAATCTCAGATCCTAAATACTTGGAAATTCAATGTTGGTTTATGATGTGAGTCTGTCAGAAGAGTATTGTGTAGAAATTGCCTCTAGTCCTCCATTAATTCTCTTGTGCATCTTTACATTTAATCCTTAGCTGGAATCAGGTGATGGATTGTTTTCTGCTTTATGAGCTCCACAACATGTAATGGGATACAGGAGGGAAAGGGAGACAATCCATAGAGCAGTTCATCTATGTCTGGAGATTTTGCTTGGTAGATAAACACCCTTTTGTTTTAGTTCTAGTACTCCTGGGTGTTTTATGACTTTTTCTTTTCAGCTTCATACTGGGAGCTGCCTTCCAGGCTACCACCATTATCTTCTTTCTACTGCTGTTCTTTCAGTTGTGAGTGCAGGAGGCATCCCCTCTGCAGCTCCTGCATTCTCAAAATCTCTACCATTCCTGTGGCTCTACCTCTGTTTGTTTTTGAGCACTCCAAAGCAACTTTCTGGTTTGAAGCCATGGTTTGTTTTGCTAAACTAAAGCTATTACACACAATGTGCTCAAGAATTTCTCTACTGCTCACAAGAGGATATAAATTGCTCTTTTGAAATTACTTTTGCCATCTCTAATGATGTGTGTTTGTAGCATACCAGGCTGGTTTAGCCCTTGGCCAGGACCCCTCAAATGACTGCAATGACAGCCAGCGGAAGGTGCGCATTGTCATCCAGAAATATGGGCAGAAGGACCCTGTGCTAGGCATCGACTACCAGCAGCGAAAGATCACCATTCAGAACCGTGAGTGACCTCCCAGGCAGGCAGTGAACTCAGGAATTATCCAATAGCTGGGTCAGCTAAGTGAAGAGAAGCATATACATGGCTAATGTCATCTGTAGCTTATATACTGCACATGGTAATGGAATAAGAGCAGGAAAGGGCCCTGTCCCCAGCTGGCCTGAGGGTGTTTGGAGGCACTACAACCTAAGGCTGAGCTGAGGATGCCAGAGCATTTTGCTGAAGAGCACAACAGCTGAGGAGCTCAGAGGCTAGAAAACAGTTCATTCTTCCAAGTACTGCATAATTGTCCAGGTGTGTTATATGCTCCCTGCTCTCCATGGTGCACTAGATATTGCTCCACCAGAAGAGCCATTGGGATTGCTGACCTAAGAGGGACAGTGATCTGTGTTCCAAGACCAGCAGAGTTGGCCTCCAGCAACACAGGAAACACGGACTGGCATTGAATGCTGTTTGTAGGAGTTCTCAGTGGACTGAAATGAGATAGTTTGAAGGTGATGGCTATGCTTGGGAAGAGGGGAGATGCAGTACTCTCTGTCTCCGGCAGGCAGAGGGCTTTTTTTAGGTGGAGCCTGAAAGTAGTGTCTGTCAGTCGCAAAGAGCCCACTGACCTCTTGGTCCCTCTCCCACAGGAGCAGACCTTGTCATCAGTGAGGTCATGTGGTGGGACCATGGCATGTACTACTGCAGTGTGGAAGCACAAGGAGATACCTCAGGTGATGCGGACAAAGAAGTTAAGCTGATTGTTCTCCGTAAGTGCCTGTGCTTTGTTACCAAGATCTCTCCTCCTGTTCTCCTCCACCCCAAGACATCTCCAGCAGTGGAGAGGTGCTCAGTAAACTACCATGGCCAGATGCATCAGGATCAATTCTTTTTCTCTCTCTTTTTTTCCCACAGACTGGCTCACAGTACTCCTCATCATTCTCGGTGGTCTCCTCCTCCTTCTGCTGATTGGTATATGCTGGTGCCAGTGCTGCCCCCAGTATTGCTGCTGCCACATCCAGTGTGGCTGCTGTCCAACACGGTGCTGCTGTAATCAGAAAGGTGAGGTTCAAGCAAATGTGCATCCATTTATAGCTTCTGTCAAGACAAAAGCTTGGCTGGGAGCTTGCTGAGATCCACTTCCTTTCTTTTGTTTGGCATCCATATAAACTGAGACATTTCTTTGGCCAGTGTGACCTCCAAGACCAGCTAATCTGAAATTCGAGGAGGGGATCTCAGATAGATGGAATCTATCTTGCTCCTCTGTGTCCAACTATCAGAAGTTTCTCCCCGCTCACACCTTGTTACCCAGTTTCTCTCACCATCCAGAGCACAATCAGTTCCCTTGCCTGAGTAGTTCAGGACTTTCTTTCCTGTCTTGTGGTTCATATGCCTGTGCATGTGAGAAAAGCAAGAAAATACATTGGTACTAGTCTCCAATCTAGTCTTTCTTTCAAGTATGTTGCTCTGAGAAGAATGACATAAAAATTGGAAATTTTTTATCTGTATGTTTTCTTCAGAGCTGTTCGTTCTACTAGAAAAAGGTTTGGTTTGGTTTTCTTTGGAGAAGGAAGTGAGAAGAAGGTGGAGAAAGATGGTTTCTCTTGCTGGTCAGCCTTGCAAGTGCATTCTGAAGTTTTGAGTGTCAAAAGAAATTTTGTTGTGTTTGCTTTTATCAGTAATAAAGTTTCTGCAGCCAGACTCTGTTCTTTTAGTAAAGCTACAGATTGAATTTTGGCTGTTAATTTCATGTAATCTCTGCATTCCTGTAACTGAAACTTGGTTAGCAACTAGTAGACCAGTCTCCCTGAAGTCTGACAGTAACAAAATGCAACAAATGTTTATTTATCGTTGAAATCCCCAGGTTCTTCCCCAGATGCTACAAGGAGAGGATTTATGAACAAGGATCTCTGATTCATATTTACCTTTACCCTCAAAACAGCTATTTTAGCTTGGGTGTTAGTAAACTGTGAGAGTTTTAGATTTAAGCTTAATTTGCTTAGCCCTTGCAAAGAGTGAGCAGAACATCCCTTCTGTTGCTAAAACTGAAACTAAACATTGGAGGCCTTACAGGTTGTCATATAAAATGTGTAGTGTTGAGAAGGCTATGGAAATCTGGCAGAAAAACCAATTTCTGTGAAGGGAGAGAGAGGTGATGGAGATGAGAGACTCACACCTCCAGAATTCCTAGTTCTCAGCAAAAAAGAGATTCAGAGCGTGAGCTCTTTTCTGTTTTTCTGTGCTGCAGATTATAGCTCACTCCAGAGTGCTGCTGTTATTTCCTCCTGTTAAAGAGGAGGAATTCTTGCAGGGTTTTCTAAACCTCTCTGTGATCACGAGAGAAGGTACAGACAGGTCCAGCCTCCTTGACTGGATGATGGATTCTGTGTCTGTGATTTCCATCCAAGCTGCCTGCCCTCTGAATCCACTTGGCAAAGGACCCATGTGCCTGCTCCTCTCCGCTAATACTGCTAAACTGCTTCTCTTTACTTCTTCCTGCCTCTTACTTACTTTTTTGCACTCCAACAAATGAACTGGAGGTCTTAAAAAAACACAAGAAGATAGATTCAGGGGACATCTTAAAAGCAGTGCTGAGGAATAACATTCCACACATCTGAAGAGAAGGCAGAAATCCTCCCCTGTGTAGGATCACTGGGTGAGTATGAGTGCTTCCTTCCCTGTCGTTGGCCACTAGAGGACAGCGTGGATCTGCTGAACAGTCACAGGTGCCAGTGAGACAGGCACAGGATAATCCTGGATGCTGTGAATCACGCTATTAACGTGCATGGGTTTGAAGTGAGCAATAAAAGGAGTGCATTGTTTGAGTAATTCAGGATTGATGTACAGAAGTATTAGAAATGCCCAGGAGCAAGCCAGTTTCCCTGTGGAAAGCTCTGAGAAAAGCCCATCAGTGTAAATATACGTACGACCTCCTTCTGTTCCTGTTTGTTCCTTTTCTGCTGTGGACTTCTTCCAGTAATGAATCAGGGGAAAATAGGATATACTTGCACCTGGGTATCACTAAGTTGCAAAATACTTTATTTTTATAGTTGGCCCAGCAGCTGTTAAAGTCTGTAAGAGGTGGAGAACAGATTTTTCCAACAGAGTAAATGGCGGGAGCAACACAACTTTCTGGCAAAGCAGGGTAGGAGTTTTGGAATTAGGGTGAATCTGACCTTCCTCAGATAAATATGTTCACTTGAAAAAGATCTGTGACTTCTGTTTTGAAGATGGGAAATCAGAGTATATATTGGATTTAAATTGGAAGGCAAAGTATCTGGGGAAGGAAGACGGACTGATGGTAATGAAGGAAGACCAGGGCTAATTCTGGATTTGTTCAGCTGTAGGGAGAAATCAGGAAATGACAGGGAGAGGATGTCTTTGGTCCTAGTGACAGCCTTCCTACCTTAAGAGGGAGAATGCTAAGCAGGTGTGCCCACAGGTGCTGGGTCTCTTACTCCTCAGGCAAAGACCAAGGTCAAAACCCCAGGACACACACTCAGCAGGCTCTAGGGCATTAGAAGAATAGGAGAGGGAGAGATAAGGCCTTCCCCTTCTGTTTATCCTTCTGTTTATCCCATTTCTTTGTATTCTTTCTCTCATCCTCTAAACTTCAAATGTAAACTGGGAGGATATCCCTTGGGACAAAAAACAAAAGAAGAAACAAGTTTGACATAAAGTTCTTGGAAGCTCCTACCTCAGACCACAGAACTTTGAGGATACCAGATTATTGGGATTAAAACTCCTGAACCTTTCAGCTTTGTAGTTCCCTCTGGTTGAAGCCAGACTGAGGAGAGTGAGGGATTTTGCAGTGGAGAATTAAGTGGAGCTGGAAAAACTGTGGAGAAAAGGAAAGATGTGTTGAGGGGCATGGTCAGTCCTTTTCCTGTGAATGGTGCTCTGGATAAATCCAGTTAAAAAGCTGAAGGAGGACATGTTTAATAACTGGAGTGCTACCTAAAGTGGAGGGTTCAGTCCCAAAGATTGTGCAGTCTAAATGCTGCCTACTGCAGTGAACCCAGGAGACAGAATTAATTGGAGCTTAGCTGTAGCCTGGTTTCTTAAAGAGGTAAATCTTATGCAGTCAACCTGTCTGTC
>NW_005054320.1:2573031-2584845 GCF_000277835.1 Geospiza fortis
CAATAGCTTTTAATTTCATCTGCCAGCTTCAACCAGATTGATCAGAGGGGTAAAAGTCTCAAAGGCAATTATGTTCCTATCTGTTTCTTGAACTGTAATGTTTTGTTCATGCCTGACCAGACAAGAGGCTGCAGTAAAAGTCTGTCACTTCTGAAACTCCAGGAATACCATAAAAGAGAAATTTTACAAGGTGCTGTTGCCGAAAAGCTACAGCCAGTAATAACAGACAAACCAGGCTTTGTAAGATCAGGGACTTGCAGAATTTACTTGCTTGTAAACTTAAGTTTTGATTGATTGTGGTAAAAGAAATAAGTTTCTGTAAGATGTTTTTAGGTATTCCCCCAAGAGAAGCAGCAATGAGCTGTGCTCTGAAGGCAAGTGAGCTTGTCTGTGTTGAGGAGGTGAGATAGAAATGATGAAAAAAGGGAAGCGAAATTGGAATCTGACCCCACAAATAGATGTCTGGAGTTAGCAGTGGTGGAAACTCTGTGAAAGAGAGAAATTTCCACTGTTTACTCTTTTGGCACCCTGGACATTGCTGTTGAGAGCAGGAAATTTAGTTTGTTCACCACTTTGACCATACTGTCTTAGAGGATTTAATTTTAGCAGTCATTCTGAGGTAAATTATGGAGTGACAAGAAGAGTGGTCAAAAGACTAGAAAGGGAAAAGCTGGACAGTGCACCTCTGAGTGGCCTCTTTGTGAAACAGAGAGAAAATGATGAAGTGTAGAGTGGAAAATATGATCTGGACAGAACCCACATAATGGTGGCAAGGAAAGGTCTCATTTAGTGGGAAATCACAGCAAAAGGGGAAAGGACCAGTGATGAGCTAAAAGAATTTCGAGAGAAAGAAAACTGTTGCATGTCTTGATGTATGAAACATTGTTTCCCACCTATCTTCAGCTCTACTTTGTAATGACAAGGCAAGTAGAAGTTTTTACTTATTATATGCTGCATACTTAATCATAGTGTTATTTGTTTCCCTGTTGCTAGGACTGGAATCAGGATGTTGGGCAGTAAAGCTTTTCTTCTATTTTAGGTACTTTTTTGAAGATGTACAACTTTGCAGTGGAATTCCCTGTGCTCTGTTTTACCTTCATCATGGGATGGAGAGAGATTTTAATTTTGTGAACTTCCTGTATCCAAAGGCTACAGCCTTTAAAGCAAAGTGATGTGTGATCTGCAAGCTGTGCCCTGTGGAGAGGTGCTGTAAGCTTTCTTTTTCTTTTACAGTGCTGGAACGGCACCAGTTCATGAAGCGAGCTCAGGCACTTGCACCTTGGTTATCACCCAATATGTTCTACGGAGCTGGCGACAGGAACTCAAAACTTTCCTCTTACCAGCTGAACCCCCTGCTGCAACAAGGTGAGACCATGGGCATCATTTCAGAGGGAAATCAGGGTGAGAAACAGGTAACTTCTTCGGGAAGTTCAGCATTGAGGCTTTAGCCTCTCTACAAGAAAAGAGAGAAAGATGTTCCTAGCATGACTGCGTGTCCTAGAATGACAGCTCTGCCACATCTGCAGTGCACCATAAACTTCTCTGGGTACATAAAACCAGCCTGTTATCTTAAGTGTCTTGCTGGGCTCAGTGCTGGGTGAAGCAGTTTAACACTAACTAAGGTGTATCTGTGCTACACCCCAGTGACTGCAGGGTAAATATACCCAGCTTATCTTGCTTTGTGTGGCAGAGGAGGGTACTGTCTCTTTGTTCTGCTGTGCTGGTCACGGTCAACTCCTTATAGCCAAAACTGACAGGACAAGTGAGGTGCAATTTGTTTGAGTTCTTATCAAATGTCTAGTCTTCAAATGATTAAGGGCAAACTGCCTTCTGTGCAACAGATCTAGCCTGCATGCAGCAAAAAATGAAGGACTCTTTAATGAACCAGGAAGAATTTTCTTCTCCATTTGTTGCTTATATCTGTACGTATGTGTATGTATGTGTGCATACATATAAAAATGTTCTTACATTCGTTTTTTTTTGCAGTATTTCTCCCAGTTCAATGAAATGCAAAAGGAAACACTATGGTCTTTCTCTGATTATTTGTAAATAAAGTATGGTATCAGTGCTGTAGGAAAAAAATGTTCCTCTAAATACACAGACTATATTTCCAGGTATGCTGGACTTCTTACCTCTGTACTGCCTAAAACATGTTTGGTCATGCTGCAGTTTATTAGTTGCTACTCTTTGCACCATACCTCATGTGGTCTGGATGTGCTGGTTGTGGTGCCTGAGACTTGTGCAGCTCTGCCAGTGAGGTGAAGCAGGAGAAGAGAAGCCACTCGGCCAGGATCATGAGTGCGGAGGGGCCTTCTCTTCAGTGTTTCCTGTTGACTTGCTGTGTTCTCCTGTCTTTTTATCCTTAGATGTATCTCTGCAGAACAGTCTTCCACTGGTGCAGCCACAAGCCCAGCTTTCCCATAACAACGGTGTTTTGGACTATCTGGAGTCTGAAATCCAAAACCTGAACATGTCCCAGCTGCGGCCGCCCTCTCACCAGCGGCAGGCTGTGCAGCCCAGCTTGCTGTCCTCGCTGGGCTCCGACATCGTGCCACCTCCTCTTGCCGACCACATCTCCTCCATCCATGGGAGCAGCAACTCCTCACGGCCACAAAGAGCTGCCCGCACCCCCAGGCCCTGGGACTCTGCTGCGGAGGACAGAAGGGAAAACCGGAGGTGGCCCTTGCCTTCCAGTGGGGATTCTCATTCCAGCTACAGTCAGGAGCCCTGGGACAGGCAGCGAGAGGATCATCCTCAGAGGCAGAGGACAGGTGGCTACAATGGCAGGCCCCAGCACTCCAGACGGGATGTGTCACCCCCACGCCAAGCTGAGAGGGGCAAGGGCAGCAGCAGTTTCTATCCAGAGGAGACCAAGGAGCGCTCCAGCCACCATCGTGGTGGGAGGCAGGAGCCTGGGGCAAGGCGAGAGTATGAGCACCATGCTGGGAGGAGCAATTACTCTGGCCAGAGGCGGCACAGCTACTCCCCCCCCTCTTCTCCCAGGGGCTGCTGGAGCTCCTCAGAAGAGCAAGTCCGTGTGCCAGTGTCAAACCGCAGGCGGAGGAACCGCAGGTCCCGGGAGTGGCCAGAAGAGAAACCCCCCAGTTACCGCTCCTTAGAAATCATCCCAGCTCAGGACAAGAAGCACAAAGGCAGCGCAGGGACCCGCTCGGTGAGTCAGCTGCCTTTGTGCTTTCCCATCTAAGGGAAAAGGTGGGGTTTAGGGAGTGAGAGGGAATGTTTTCTACTTTCTGTAGCCTGTTGTCTTTCAAACAGAGGCCAAGGAGCAAGGAGTGCTCTACACAGCATGGTTATGAAGAGGCTGCTGAGTACCCAGGCTGCTGAGGCTGCCTTTTGACAGGCACTGCCTGCATGTAGTGTGTTCAGGGGCAACGTAAAAAGTCAAATCCCTGGAAGTGTTCCATGCCAAGCTAGATGGGGCCCTGAGAAACCTGGCCTAGTGGAAGGAGTCCCTGCTCAGGGCAGGGGAATTGGAACTAGGTGATCTTTAAGGTCCCTTCCAACCCAAACCATGCTATGATTCTGTGATTCTGAAATAAATTAAGTCCCCTACAGGGTGACATGTTATATTCCTGTCCCCATCCAGGGGCTTTTGGAATCCTGTGTATGTATTGGTGTTCTGATACTGACTGGGGAGAAAGCACTTCCAGATTAGGCAGCAGCATCCGTCCCTCTGTAACCATCTCTGGTGCTGGTTTACTTCTGATTTCTTTTAAAATGTGCATGATATTTTTAATATGGCACATATGGGAAAACATCCATAAAGCTTCATGAAATAAGCTTTAAGGTCATGGGTGGCATGGATGAAAAATATGTCATTCTACAGGCCAGGTGGAAGAGGATAACTCCTTTGTTGGGACTCCTGAGAACTGAACATACATTATGTAGGCAGTCAACAGCTACTGTTCACAGCTCTTCTTGTCAGTTTGCACTGGGATTATACTTCAGGTAGCAATCTAAGTGTGAAAAGCTTCATATCCAATTGCTAATCTCCAAATTAGACAGTATATTCCTCCTGAAAAAATGAAGATTCTTTTAAATCAAAAAATGTTAAGTGTTCCTTATCACACATATGCAGAATTTTACCAGGTGGGAGTATTTTGAGGGGCTGTATGTTGCACATTACCATTTTCCTTTCTGTGTTGTGGAAAGAAGTGCAATTCTAGTTCCAGCTGGAATGTGTATATGTATAAATGGTTTTTGTTATGGTGCTCAGAGCAGCTAGGAAGACGTAGGATTTTCTTTCATCATTCCTTGTTCCTGAATCTTTTATTTTCTCTTGCAGGACAGAGGAAGTTCCCACAGTGGAAGAAGCATAGTCATTTAATGTCAGTACTGGAAGAACTAAGATTCCCACTGGACTCCTCCTAGTTTTTCTACTATTTAGGTTGGCATGGCTGCTTTTGATTGAGCAAATAAACAGCAATAAAAGGTTGGGCCAACAAACCCAATGGTTGGTTTGTTTTAAACATTCTAGTAGAAACAGCAGATTTTTAAAGTAAACAGTGTATTCCAGTCTTTAAAGAAAGATACCAGTTCTCCTGATTAAGTGCAGTAGCACTGCTATGAGCCCAGTCTGTAGAATGCTGGTGCAGGTTCCCGTGTTCACGGAGTTGTAAAGTCACAAGACAGTAGAATAATTTAGATTGGAAGAGGCCTCTGGAGGTCATCTGATCCAGTCCCCTGGGAGCTTTGCAGAGGGAGGCACAGCATCTTTCTAAGGCCCTTTGTTATGCTTCAGAATGTGTAATGTTTGTTGCTTCTGCCTGGCTGCTCAGCATAGCTGGGACAGTGTCTTCCTTTTGTCCTCACTAAGCCTCTCTCCCAAACAGGAGGATCATGGTGTAATAAGGTCTCACTGGCATGTCTGCAAATTGTCAGATTATCTGCTCTTTACTGACTGAGAGAACCTGTTCTACTTTGAGCCTAGACCTTAGTGCCTTAAAAGATACTTGTTCTAGCCTTTCATCCAGACTTGAATTTATTTGTAAACTTAAAGGGCTAACTTTACCAAGATTTGTTCTTCCCTGCAGGGATTGAGCGAAGTATGACTACTCTCCTTTACACCATGGACCAGAATTTCCTTCACCTCAAGGAAACATGGTTTTGGTGAATATATGTTGCCTAAGCCATGTACTCTGTTCTAGACATTTTATATTCTCCCTTTCCTCTCCGTGCCATGTATCATATACATGGGGTGGGTTGAAGGACTCCGAAGAAGTCTTATACTCACCATTTTTACTACTGTCCTTGATCTTTACCCTGACACACCAATCCTGCTTGTGTGGTGCATCTGATCTGGAGCTGGACTGTAGGGTTTCCTCAGTTCTCATCCTGACACTAGAATACAGAATTTCTCTATGCTTTGAGACCAGTTGTGAAGGAGAACTTGTCATTTCTCCTTGATGAGATTAATCCACTGTTTCAATTTAAAATGTGCTAGAGAAAGAGAAGCTCTGTGGATGCTGCCTGCTTCCAGGAGAAGCTGTCTTGCCAGAGGCACTTCTTGGATTTAAGAGACTCCAGTTTGGCAAGGAGCTTTGGAGAATCTTGTGAATTATTTTGTAACCCAGAGGCACTGGAGATTGGCCAGTACCAGTGACTGTCTCGCCTAGCTTATTTCCCAGCTGGTGCCACATGGGACTCCTGCTACTGTTTGTTCTTTAATGTCCTAATTACTGATGTGCTTATGCTTTTCCCTGGAAAACTTGGAGAGACTTTCACTTTGTCCACCTCCTTATTTTTTTCTTTTCTTTGGACAATGATGGGAAACATCACACTTTGAGCAAATGGTCCTAATTGGATATCCAGTGCAGTCGCTGGTCAACCCAGGGCTACTCCAGGGTGCTCATCTTCCTACAGTTTCTTGGCTGAACATGCTTATTTGTAATTCCTGCCTATGGAGATGAAGCCGAAGGATCAAGGAGCTTCTCTGGTTGACTTTGTTTCAGCACTGGAGGCCTACTTTTTGAAGACAGAGGGGCTCTTTGCCCACAGCTGATGACTATCACAATTTTTTTAAAAAAGAGCTAAAAGAGCAACTCCAATGTTTGAATTCAAGAAAGGAGGACTATAATTAGCATAGTATTTGTCTGCATTAGGTCCAGACTGAACAATTTGAATTGACCCATGAGTCACATTTGAAATATAGGGAATTGTGTTTGCAGAACTTGCAAAGTTAGGTTCACTTTTGAATCCATCAGCCACTGTCTGTGGATCATTTTTTTCTAATTTTATGACATGCTTAGGATTTTATGAAATACCTTTTTCTATGATGGACTGGTATTTTTATTAGTTAAGAGGCATTTTAGATGACTGCAATGATGGAAAATTATATGGGGCTGCTTCTTCCAAAACTAGCAACCAGTTTTGACATTAGTTTTACCCTCTGCTGACTTTTAGCAGATAGCAAGGGCCCTGCAGACTCTACCATTGGAAGCTGAATTGGTTACTCAGAATTTGACTCTCTCCTTGTGCCTCCAATAGGTTCATACGTCATGCAAGAGAACTTTTTCCTGTCCTAGACCAAATGTCCAGATTTCAGGAAAGGGCTGCCCCTTTCTCCATCAAAGAGCAGAGGCTATTTGAAACCGGTGGTGAGATCCCAAGATAGTTGCATGGAAGGAGTTCATTCCTTGACATTCAAATGTGTACAAGCCAATACATATCCAGCAAGTTTTCCCAAGAGCAAGAAGCTGCTTGCACTGCAAGGAAACCAAGATGACTCTCTCTGTAACAGGAGCAGCTGCTGCAGCTGCTGGAGTATGAGCACGCTAACAGCAGAGGTGGTGCTTTCTAATCCACACCTATGAAGGAGCCCTCCATCTTTATTTATTCGTCTAGTCCCATAATTGAGCTAGGGTGAGTAATTGTAGATTGTGAACACAATTCACAAACAGTGAAATATGAGAGGTTTTATCTATATCATACTTGATTTGCGCCTCAGTCACTTTGTTCATGTTTATAGAAACATTAAACAAAACTCTTCAGGGAAAATTGATTGTATCTCTGTGTTAATTCTGTAATTTCTTAAATTGTGACAGAAGTAGATTGGGTGATCCAGCAGGGAAGCAGAAATGATACCAGTCTTACTGGTCTGCAGACCACTGTGGTTCATAAAGCAGCAGTTGGTGGCCTGTGAAATAACGACAAAGGAAATCCATCTTTGCGTGCTTTACAGCTACAAGCGGACAGAAAAGTGGAAGGAAATAGGCTCAGCTTTAGATGCTTATTTCTGATTTTAATTGGCTATAAATGAAACCCATTGTGGCAGCATTGCACAATACAACGTGGACCCTTTTCCTGTAAGATCACAGGTCTTTGACTTTTTAAGAGAGAGAGAGAGAACTGAGCAGCTCCAGTACAGCACACTGAAAGAAATAACAGTAGGAAATATCCTAGCCTCATTCTTTCTACATTGCAATTTATTCATGATTCATTTTTTAGCCATTCCCGAGAGCTGATGTTCATATGTCACCTCATTTGTGATGGAAAAAGTTGAATATTTCCCATATGGGAGTTATTGCTATTCTAAACTTTGGTTCTTTTTGTTCTTCCATTCTTGTTGAAAGAGCAAGTAGTATACCTTACCCCCAAAGAATGAATCTTCTGTCTTAGATAAAGTGCCTTCATAGCCACCAGTGTTTGCCTAGTTTAAAATAATGTAATGAGTAAGTGACCATGCCACGCTGGGCCAGATAAGGTCACCCATGCTACAGTCAGCTGCTTTCTACCTCAGACAAGAGATGCATAAGAGAGATAAAGAATCGTGTAATTTTTCTTTGATTAAGAAAATACTTGCAATATCTGTCTTTCTTGCTTATTTGCAGAGCACCCTGCCAGTCTGGAATGCCATTCCAGGAATGGGGGGCAAGGGCTGCTTCTGTGCAATCATTGATATGGTCTTGGCAACTGCCCATTTGGCACTAGAAAGTGCTGAAACACCCAGTTGCTATCTCTGGGATTTTATTCATGATAGCACTGCCTAAAGTTAGGCTGACTTCAGGGCCGGGGAACTTGCCTTTTGTGATAACAGCCACAATGCAAAGCTCTGCAGCAGCATGAATCACCACACAGGGCAGCTAAGTCCCTTCTGTTACTACCTCCTGCAGCACATCAGTTTAAAACACCCACTCAGAGCTTCCCATTTGTTGACCTGACATAAGAAATAAATAACACTTGAGGTTATCTTAAATTAACCCCTCCAAGTAATGACTGCTCATTTCTGTTTCTGCTGAGTGTAATGCCTATGATGTGCCTTGTGCTGGTCTTCTGAATGTTATTCCAGCTGTAAAAGATTATAAATGTATAGATTCTCTTCAATGACTGTAAAATGTATAATTGAAATATAAGAGAACTTTCAACCAGTTGCTCTAGTGTATTCTTCCTAGGCCATAAATTGCTTTTTAGTGTTTGCACCAGAAGCGAAACTGAAAAGTGTCTGTTCTTATTTCGAGTTAACCTTTTTATACATCAGTAAGAATCTTCTTTTGTTAATTTTTTGGACAAAAATGCAGAATGGTTTGCTTGTATGTAGGATTTTTCCCCCCTTATTTTGGAGACTTTTTTTCCTTTGTTTTTCTAAGAAAAAAGGTAATTTGGATAAATAACTAGAGAGTGGAAAAATGTCTGGAAACCACTAGTGGTACTCTTCAATGATGTGACTTATTGTAGCTTGGCTGCCATATTTGTAAAATGAGAACATTTACTGTTCGGTTCTAATGCATTTGGAGCACCATGAGAGGAAAAGTCCTCTAGAAATCTTGTTTGGTTGCTAAATGAAGGTACTGGTTGAGCTTTTCACACTTCCCACATGTGAGAGTCACCTAAAATAAGTGGTCAACATAAGAATGGAAATCTGTTTGGTCTCATACAGTAGGCTTAATTTCTGTCCTCCCATTCCCCCAGCTGGTGTCCTTTGTAGTTCAGTGTTGCAGCCTTTCTGTCTCTTGCCCCTGTCTACATGTGCCAAACACAGGTGACAGGACCTGCTGGAGACCCAAGGGGCACTTGGAACATGAGGTATGGGAAAACATTCCCTACAGCAGCAATGCAGCCACTTTCTGACTGGGACTGGGGAACCTCAGGAGATGTTACCATAGAATCTTAAGAATGGTTTGTGTTGGAAGGGACCTTACAAGATTGTCTCAAACACCCTGCCCCTGCCTTAGGCAGGGATACCTTCCACTAGACCACGTTGCTCAAAGCCCCATCCAACCTGGCCTTGAGTACTTGCAGTGTCCACAACTTCTCTGAACAACCTGTTCCAGTGTCTCACCACCCTCACTGTAAAGAATTCTTCCTTGCATCCAATCTAAATCTACTCACTTTCAATTTAAATCTGTTTCCCTTTCTCCTGTCAATACAAGCCTTGGTCAAGTCTTTGTGTTTCTAATAAGAACCCTTTAAGTATTGAAAAGCTGCAGTAAGATCTCCATGAAGCCTTCTCTCCAGGCTGAAGCCCCAGTTCTTTCAGCCTTTCCCCACGGGAGAGGTGTTCCAACCTCATGATAATTTTTTGTGCTACTCTGGATCCACTCTAACAGCTCTGTGTTTCTTGGGCTGGGGATCCTGTAGTTGGATGTTCCTCCTGGTAAGGTCACAGAATTCACATAATGACTAGGTTGGAAGAGACCTTAAAGAGCATTGTGTCCAACCCATAGTTTTGACAGCTGTCTCAGGTGTGTTCTCATCTAGTCAGCGTGTGCAAAGAGTCGGTCACGGGGAAAGAAGCGTGAGAGGGGTGCATGCCTCTGTGCACCATTTGGTTAATGCATTGGTGTAAATGGAGAGGAAACTGGTTGTAAAAGCTGCAGGTAAGTGCCAACAGTCAGAGCAGTGGGGTTAGAGCACAGGAAGAGTGGGAGCAAAATTTAGCCCAGCTGTAGCTGCTATTAATGTGGAGTTTGGTCAGTTTATGAAAGGGGCCTCTATGACGTGGTTGCCTGCAAAAGTAGGGGGCTCAGTGACCCATAAGCTGCCTTCCACATCTCTTGGGCTCAGGTCAGACTGACCCTCCATTACCAAATCTCAACAACAGGTCCAGAGTCCTCTACAGCTTCTTGCCTGTCCCACTGAGCTGGATGTGCTTGCAAAAGAGCAAATGGGGAAACAAAGCAGGACCTTTGACCCCTTGCTACCACTATATTAGCTCTGCATAAATGCCGGGGTCTCAGATGAGCACCTACCTCAGCCTGAGAAAGAGAGAAAGCAGGGCAGGTAAGAGCTGAACTCTGTTCTGGGTGGCTTGGACTTTGTGACTGGTGTATCTAGCTCATAGATGAGTGGAGGGAGTCTTCTAATTGGCCCCATCTCCTACAGCAAACCGAAGTGTGAGCCCTTCTCACACTCTGTAGCCAGGAATGGTGCTGAAATAGAGGAGAGTGGGAGTACCTGGGGTCACCTGCTCTGAAGCTGAGTGATGGATGCTCCATAAGACATTCATAGGAGGGTCAAGCCCATGGTGGGAATTGCAGAATTTCAGTGTTGGGACATGCATTACATTTTTCCAGGTGCCTTCACCACAGGAACTGCAGGTTCTAAAGCAGGTAAGAGCATATGTTCATGCTCCTGGGAAGCAAATTTCTGCCTTTTGTGTACATGGAGAAAAACTGGCTTGGGGATTAAAAATCAAGGAAGGGTAATAAAGGAGCAACTGTGCAAACATCTAGTGAACTGGGTGGTAGCTTTTGGAGGTAATCTGCGCAGAAGGAAGTAAAAATGGATGGAAATCTCCTTACTGGGGGATAAGACAGAACATTGACTTGTAACCACCTGGTACAGGATTTAGCAAAGCATTCATATATAATAGACTTTCAGCCTATTTTGCCTTTGCAATTCCTATGTTCAACGTTTCATTCATGTTCCTCTGAGTGATGCAGCCCCCTAACTGGGGGCATAAATAAATTTTAATTTCTAAACAGCTTTTTAAATGCAGTGTGTTTGGAAGCTTGTTTAGATGTAATGTCATATTTTCAGTGTGCCAAGTAGCAAATTCTGACTTTTTTAAAAGACAAAAGTAAAGGAAATCAGATGAAGCTAAATTTTGCATTCATTCACTTTTGGGAACTTGTTCTGCTTAGGCTACTGTCTGCTACATTAATCCCAGAGTGAAAAAGACAAGAGAACCTAGTTAGCTACTTGGGATTTTCCTCAACTAAAGCAAGACAAAGTACTCAGATCACTGGGTCACTAAGATGATCATTGTATGTGATGTACTAACTAGCACAATGTTCTTTAGAGCAATTTGCCAAAACAAATCAAATGAAGAAATCCCACAATATGAATTTTTCAGTTGTACTTAAGCATTTTGGAAACCTATTCTGACTTCTAGCACTTTTGCTGGTTTGCTCAGTGCTGAAACGGGATTTTAGCTCTCATATAAAAGAACTAGCTTTAACTGCCTGTATTTCTTTAGGCTCTGAAAGTTATTATTGCGGATATTTGTGAATATACAAAGAAAAGGGTAACATTTTTATACTGCCTTTTACTCACTTCTTCAGAGGAAAGGCACATGATCTTTGTGTTCTTGTCTCCGTTTATTGGTTAGGTTTGTTGCAAAAATCTGGTGTTTAACCAACATGTTTTATTTCTCTGAAAATAACCCAGACACTGTATGCTGATTGCTGCAGGTCTCTCTGTGTAGAGAGCAGAACTGGTACTCAAACCATGCTGCAATCCAGGGCATTGGTGATAGCTCTGATTCTGCTCCTTAGCACCACTCTCCCCGGTAAGTCTGAAAAGCTTTGCGGTTTACCTGAGACAAAGCTCAGCTCTACAGGTTCTCATGCATCA
>NW_005054320.1:2584855-2607448 GCF_000277835.1 Geospiza fortis
TATGAATACACAGTACTTGGCAGTGTGGAACAAGTCAGTAGAGACCTGGCATGAAAACTGCCCATACTTAGTGCAAATACTCTGCCATGGAAGGTCTATGACTTAGATACCCATGACTGGGTGAAGAGAGTGTGCTGAATGCTGTAGAGCAAATTCTGGGAGAGGTTTTGAATCTCAGAATTTCAAATCTCTTCCCCTGCAGCTGGGGGAAGACACCAGAGACACAAGAGACATGGGAAACCTCATGGGGTTTTGCCTTTTTTCTCAGAAGTGCAGTCAAAGTCCATCTTTGAGAAAGACCGTCGTGAGTTGCTGGCCATCCCTGAGACTATTGCATCTTACTTCTATGAAGCTGTGAACAAGGTGTCCCCTAAAGTCAGCCAGTTCTTGTTGGATACTGTACAGAGTCCAACAGTTATTGCGGCCAGGTATGGAAAGCTCTGTACTAACACTCCCACAGCCATGTGTGAAAACGGAGAGGGAGGTGTGGGAGAAAGAGCAGCTCTGTGGAGAGATCCAAGGGCAAATTAATCAGCGACCAAAGCCTGATGTACCAAGGGAGCGAGGTGCTGGAAGGGGGGAGTGAGGTGATATGGTCTGCTGGTGAAAGCTCTTCCCAGGGAGGCACATTGCACACAGTGTTCACAGGGATGGCAGGTACTGCTCTTTATCCACGGGTAGAGAGGGAGGAGGCTGCTGGCTGGTGGGGAATCAGCTCCTCTGGAAGAGTGCTGCAGTGCTGTGAGGGGCTAAGTACTCAGTGTGCCAGAATCACTTGATGCAAATCGCAGACCTGGCTCTAGCTGTGCATATGTCTTGCTCAGGGTAGGGGAATGAGTTTCCTCACAAAAGGAAAAACATGATCACCCTAGAGACAGTTTCATGTAACTCATGGCACACATGTACTGCCTATTCCTGTCTTCTGAGGAAAGCCCCTCTAGGACTGCCGAGGAGCTTTGCACTCCTGGTGACAGGCAGAGTGGTAACTACAGCAGATAGGAATTACCCTCACATACTTGTGTGTCTTACCACATACTCTGTTGTCTCCTGCAGACAGAGAATCGCCAAAGAAACAACTAAAGTCAGTATAATGTTTGAACAGCTGATTGAAAAAATAAAGAACCTGTGGTACACAAGAGTCCTAGGCTATTAGCCAAATTAAGACAAGTCAGCGTTTCCTGATGTGAGCGTGTAACACCTTTCAGCGCCCACTTTCCCCCTGCCCCCCCTACGGACCAAGATCAGTCAATAAGACAGAATCGACGCTCCTCTTAATGCCACTAGAGGGAACCCACCTTCAAAGACCAAAAGATGGAAGGCGTCTGCTGAAGGCATCTGCTGAAGCCTCCCCAGAAAAAAATCAAGCAGCTGGGCATGGGGAAGGCAATATAGAGATTCTTCTGTAGCCAAATCTTGAAAATTAATTCCTCCTGAATGGCTTGGTCGTTGCTCCTCTAATAAAAAAAAAATATTGGTTGTTACACTTCCCTAAGTTTGTTGTTTGTATTGAGCATTATGGAATCTGATTTGCCTTGGCATCCCATTCTGCTAAGAATGTAACTGTGATTCGCAAGAAGTGTTTGCAGGCAATGCCAACAAACCCTGAGTGTTCAGGCACTTTTAACTAAGCTCAGATTTATCTTGGGTGGAGGAGGCACTACCTGAGCATCTTTCAGAGTAGCCACAACTGATTGTGCTCCTTGGTTAGGTGGGAAGCAAATAGGTGCACCTGTATCTCGTGTCTGAAGATTTCAGATAATTTGGGAAAACAAGTGCCAGTGAATTAAACTGTCCATCAACCTAAACTGGACTTTGGAAGTGTATCTCATTGGTCAGAGAGGCTACTGAATGAGCTTTTCCAAAGGAGAAATGAATGGAAAATTTCTCACTATCTTGACCAGTTTATGAGAGGGACCTATGCCTGGCACTGGGTATGAAGACCTGGCAGGTCCTCGTCAGTCCTGTGTAACTGCATCGGCCCAGATGCCCACACTGGACAGAGAAGTTTATCTTCTTTCTAATTAAGCAAGCAGAAGCAAGTAGGCAATTTTTCTGAAGTCACAGTAGACTGCGGCATAGGCTAAAGCAAGCCAATTATTTTGTTGTTTTGTTTTGTTTCTTTAATTATCAGTCAGATCAGCTATAAGCTTGCACTTAACCACTTGCCTGGAATAAAATCCCCTCATTTTCCATTTTCTTTGTCCCAGCAGCTCCTTTGTACTGTGTGCAATCATAATGAAATCAGGGTCCCCATGCAGTGCAGCAAGTTCTTCCTTCTCTGATGGCTTCACCAGTTCTGCAGAGAGGTTTTGCAGGTTTATTCATTGCTGCTTGTATTCCTTATACAGTCTGTGCTTCTCTGGCCCAATGAACAAACATGCATATGTATTATATAAATGGACCTGTATTTAGGAGGAGATTCAGAAAAGCAGACTGTTTTGCTGATAAGAATATTTACCACATGAAAAAGCCAGGTCCTTTAGCTCTTTTGCTACAGGGATGACTTCCTGCTTTTTTCCCATGTGTCTGTTCAATCTTTTCTTTTTTTTTTTTTTTCCTAAATATGACACTTAAAAGGAGAAGCCCTGCTACTTAAATCTTCTCTTGTCCCAAGGAATAATTCACCATTCTGAATTTTCTCAGAATAGAGCTTGTTCTTCTGTCATTTCAAAAGTACTTCTTTCTGACAGAGTGAAAGTTATGAGTATATGAAAGAGCCTGAATATTCTCTTAAGAATTTGGTGTCCTGGAAATCGGCATTTCAGCCTTTTCAATCTACTTGTATGCACTGCCAAAAAGAGTAGGAAAAAGTTTGGAAAGTATAGGGGTCCTCATGTAGCATTTTGAACCTGTTGTGTGACTTCACCAATGCAACCCAGTGATATTTCTGTATTGCATCGCTGCACAGCTGGAGCAGCACAGTAGCTGGTATGAATTCTGTGCGAAAACATTAAAAAGTTGACATTTTGTTAAGTGCACTTAATTTTATCATTTTGCTTCTTTGCAATATGACCTCAATAAAATCCAAGTCAGATGAATCCCAAACAGCAGTTTGATGTCTGATTTTAGCAGATGGGCAAAACAGAATCAGACTGTAGATCTCTGTGTTTGTTTGCACTCAATCTCCCTACCATGTAGTTAGTTATCTATGCATTTTTATGCTTGAAAAAAACAAGTCGAAAACCTTCCAGGTAGTTAATCTCTTGTACAATCTACAACATGGGGAAACCTATAAAGAGCAAAGTAGACAACCTTCCACTGCCACTTCTACCCCTGATGTTACCAGCATCCTTTAAGACAGAAACTAGCAGCTGAGACAGCATTCAGGCTGGGATTGGGTAGAGGAAAAAAAGATTTTTATCCCAAAAAGGACCCTGGGGCAAATTCATGGGACATGTAATGAGTGGGCCATTTTATATCTCAATGTTAAAATATTTCATATCTACTCTCAATTCTCAGTTGGAATAAACAGGTTAATCTGTAATTTCTTTTTAAAATATGTACAGAAATCACTTCCCAAGTGATGTCTGTTGCAGAGTTCACTGAGTGCTTCAAGATTCTTGGAGAGGCTTCGTAAGTGAAGCATTCGTTTCAGTGAGATTCATGTCATAGAAACTTTCTTGTTGAGTAATTATCATTCACTTTGCAGATTTGGAAAAGCTTGTGGTGTAACAGGTTCAACTGAGTCAATTAACATGAAATCTTAAGAAATGTCAGATTTCTGTTGTTTCTGAGATGGGGGAATAACCCCTCGGGTGTTCATGATTTCTGCAAAAAACACCCTTTCTTGAAAAATATTTTTTATGGTGGGTACTTTACACCATTTTCAGTGGCTCGGATTGTTGATGGCATTTACACTTCCTAGCTCCCCTCCCCTCTTTAGCGCTTGGAAAAATCACTAATTAATGCTAAGGGAACGCAGGTCCCGAGCTCCGTGCTGCTTTGAGCAGTGGTTGCTGCCCTTACCGACGAACAGCCCAAGTCCTTCGGCAGCAGAAAAGTCCAGAGCAGGATGTTTGAGAAGGCAAGGACTGGAAAAAAATCTTGTAAAATATTTGAAACCTCCGGCAGCTACTCACATCTACACGCACGCAGACATTCCATCTCAGTACCGCAGGTTTTGTCCCCTGGTGAGGGCCCTGCGGGCAGGCACAGTGAGGGGAAAGAGCAGGCTGAGGTGCTGGACGCTCACTAAGGCGCCGAGCTCACATCGTTCTGACGGCTCTGCCCTTCCCCACGGGCTATTGGCAAAGAGGCTTTCCCAGGTTTTAAACGTAAACGCCAAACACACAAACGGGGTGCGCGTGTGCATGGGTGCGTGAAGTCAGTAAGGAAAAAAGGGGCACAAGGATGCGGCGGGGGGCTGCGGGGGCAGCGCCGCCTGCGCTTCGCACGCGATGTCGCCGCGTCCCCTCATCCCCCTCAGCCTCCCGGCGCCGCTCGGGGAGCGCGGGCACGCTCGGGGGCGGGAGCGGCCTGGGGAGAACAAGGGGTCCCCAGCCCGGCAGGGGATGCCCGGGGAGGCGGGAGTCGGGCAGGAGTGGCTGGAGGAAGGGAGGAGCACTTTTACAGCCATAATCCCACTCTTTGGTGAGGCTGGGACAGGTAAATTCCCCCCTGCTGGCCGCCTGACCCCGTGGAATGGGAAGTGTGTTTCGGCATGGGCCGGGCTGGGGCTGACAGGCTGCAGCTGGGCCGGCCTGGGATGGGGAGGGTTTGAATGTTGTTTCCGTAATACACAGAAATTTTTTCTCATGTGTTTGCTCGTTACCTGCGTGCTCACCCGAGAGGTGGGGGCTCCTTTCATCTGGGTGTGTAGTGACCACGCTGTGCTTTGCAGACACAGTTTTTTGTGGGGGAGAAAGGGTGTGCCGGGTTAGATGATCTCGTGTTGCAGATTTGGGGGCGATGTGCGATTAGGCCACTTCTCAAAGTGTTTATTTGTGCAATGTTTCTTAAAGTGTTCTTGAGTTTGCTATTCAAAAACCCAGAAAATTGCGGCATAAGTACAAGCTAACTGTTTTGACAGTAGCTGTGTTAAAACTGCTTTATTAAAGTTTCCCAGTGCCATAACATGGTGGTGTTCAGATGTGCACCACAGCATCAGGTACACCCCGTGCCTCGTGGGAGAAGCATTAACCTGCTCACGGCCATACAGGAGTGTATCTGGAAATGGTTTAAAGAACATTTGCTATCAACCCTAACATGCACTGAAGATCTTGACAAAAGAAATATTTACAAGTACAGTTGCTGTACATGTCAGTGAAGAGCACAGATCATTTATATTCACCTTTATATTCACAGCTGCCTATCTTCAGGTTTGCAGTAGCATCCTTGTTAAACGGATTCAGATGTTGGTTTTGGGGCTATTTTATTCTCAGTTCACTCGAGAGAAAAAAACTTCAGATGTGAGGGAAAATGTGTGAGTGACCCAGTGTTTGAAAACAAGTGGATTAAGTTCCCTGCTTAGAAAAAATACTTCAAGACAGTTATTTTTTCCTGATTGTAACATTTTCTCTTCTTTCCAAAGGCTTCATTGTCTCTTGCATTTCTCGGGGGTGCCTGATTTTAAAAGTCCTGCCACTGAAGGATCGCTCTCTTTGGAGTGGAGCACAGGTCCTCCCAGGTAACCTTCCCTTCAGCAGCGGCTTCCAAATGCTGTGCTCAGATGGGCTTTGATACTTGGAGGGCACAGGACTGTGAAACAGCCAACGTGGCTGTGTGACCTGCAGGAGTAATCTGCTCTCAGCTGTGGTCAATTAAATCCAAAGTTTTGTTGTTTTGTTGGTTTTGGTTGTTTGTTTTTTTGGTTTTTTGTTTTGTTTTTTTTAAGGAAGAAAACCCACAAAAATCAAACCTTTTTAATGGCCACTGGCTGTTTTGTCCTTTTTTAAATCTGCCTTTTGTCAGTTAAACCACTGAGGCTGTTGGCTAATTCAGCCTTTTATGTTGCCCATATTTCTGAGCTCCTTTGCTCAGCATGAAAGTGGGAAGTCTCCTATTTCTTCTTTTTGGGTGGCAAAAATAGTTGGAGCTGCATACAATTATTTTAGTAATCTAAGTAACTAATTAAGCCTTTCCTGATCAGGGCAAGGCTTGTGGGTTTTAGATTTCAAATGAGCTTTTATTATTCTAATAATGAGGTTGAATTGATAGAAATCCTATTTTGCAAAAATAACTGGTAGATTTTGCTGGAGGGAGAAAATGATATTTTATTTGGAGTTACCCATTTTTCCAAATAGTACTTTGATACCCCAGAAAAAGAAAGTCTATTATATAAAATCAACATATGTATACATGACACATAATACCTAACTATTTATTGAGAAGCAATGCTTCATCCAAAACAGTCATTAATCTGATTAACTGTGTTTCTAAAACATTCTTTGTTCATATAAACTCCATTCTTCTTCTTTGGACTTCTTAATAGCAGTTAGGTTTAAAAATTTTCCACTTCAATTGTAAGCACCTTCTGCTCCATCATATATTATTGAGGAGGGTTCACTGTGTGGGTGAAGGAGTGAGGAAAAGAAATATTTCTCTGTTGAATTGACTCACCATAGATCAATAATTTTTACCAGCTCATGTGCAGTGTTAGAAATATGGTGCAGGCAATTGCCATCTGTAAACCTAGAGAAAAATTCTTGTATCAAAAGACAAGAACAGTAGGCACTGTTAGAAGTTTTTTGGGCAGCTCATTGGCAGCTATCCACCATAGAGGGCTGTCAGGTAATGCAGACATTGCAGACTCTTGTCATAACACATAAAATCAAAATATGGAGCACGAATGCAGAAAATGCTTCAGTTCTTGACATGCATTTTCCCCCACAGAGTACCAGGGTTTATGACTGACTCCCTTGATGAAGCAAATCTCAGACCTGACTTAAATAACTGAGTAAATAAAAAACCTGGTCCTGAAGCACCTAAATTGGTATGTGGCAGCATGGCTGTTCCCTGAGTGGACTGACTATGCATAATGCTAATAGGTGGTTTTATCCTCAGAACCCTTCAGCTTTCCTTTTAAAGGAATGTTTATTTCCCTTCCAGTGTGTGTAAGGAAAGCGTGTGGTTAAAGGGTAAACCTACAAGTTCAAAACCAAGTAACAGGAACCTCTGAATAGATTTGGCATGGCATCTCACGATTTTCAGTGAATTTGGTGAGTTCTGAGGATAAAGGACGGCTACCTACCCTTATGGGTTTTGACAGATACGTGTGAAAAATAATCTGTTAAGTGTGTGCTCTTAGTGAACTAGATGATTGCCTGCAGTCTTCCCCAGCTGTGCTGGTAATGGCACTTGTTAGAGCATGAGTCAGAACACAGGCTTGCTTTTTTCAGATAAAAAGGAAGATGCACATCACTATTTTTCCTCTCCATGAACATGAGACACTCTATGTCAAAGCCCGGTAGTTACCCTGCAGCTGTTAGCAGACACTTGAGCTGTTGTGTTTTTATACCACAGTTTGTCCTGTCCTTACAACCACGGGAGAAGAGCAGGGAACAGAGGTGCCCAAAGCAGAGAACACAGATGCCTAAATCACCATGACCTTGCCCTGTGCTTCATTTAAGTTGCTTGAAGGCACTTTAAGGAAGGTGCAGCCAGCAGCATCAGGAAACCCAGTCCAGCAGCACAGCTGGGAGCACTATTTGGGTGGCTCCTCTCTCTGTGGGAGGCCACAGAACTATGAATTTCATGGGTCTTCAGAGCTTTTGGAGGTGAATCATTAGCATGAATTCTAGGAGACAAATTAATCCAGCTGGGTTCACTGCTGGGTAGGTAGTTTGTGAGTTAGGTTTTTAGTCTTCTCAGCCAGCCAAACCCCAGCTTTCTTGAAGTTAGTCATATAAAATTCCAGTTAATTTTCAACAAAACCAGCAGTTTCCATACTGACAGTAATTACTTATTTGGACAACAGTGGAAATAAGGACTTATAAGCATCATCAGTCTAGTTGCACAAGTAATTAAAAATTAGAAGAGTAGGAGAGTTACCTCTCCTTTATGAATCAGCAGGGGTTTCAGACATTTTTAATAGCTTCAGGAAGGTCACAGCCTCTTGAGTAGCTGTGCAAAAGTGTGTGTCATGGCACCATCGGTGTGGTTACCAAAACACGACTCCTGGAAGCTAGGGGGTTATAAGGGTTGCTCAAGGGTTATTCTCTTCACTAGCTCTAGATTTTTCCAAAGCCTTCTTCTCTCTTCTAGTGAGGCATCTGAAAAAGTTTTTCAATTACTTGGTTGTGTTCCTAAGTGGTCAAAAGTACCATGTTCTTTGACTAGATTTCATAACACCCTATCTAGAGCTGAGGTCTTGGGCACACCACTGCACTTCTCAGTGCATTTGTTGCCCTCTTTGCTTCTCAGCACCTCTCTATCTGTAGTGTCCTGGCTGGCTACAAGGAGAGCAGAAGTTTATGTATGTATATGTGTCTCTTGAAAGCTGCCAAGCTCCTACTCTTACTTGCAACACCTTGTAGGTGGCATGATTGTATCCATGGTGGGTAACTCCCACGGGTTCAAACACAGGCGAAAGCAAATACACATCTGCCTATATTCTCTCCTTTTTTTAATCTTCTTTTTTTTGTAATGGCTTGCATGTTTTCTCTGTGTGAGGCATGGGTAGAAGTTTCTGTGGTTCCCAGAAACTTCTGAGGAGTGGGTGACAGGGGAAATGGTGGTTGTGGTCAAGCAGTTGTTTAGGCAGTGCACAGACGGAAGTCACATGAGTGGTCAAGTCAGGTGCATGGTACCATATATGGCAAACATTTGTGCTGTATTTAATTATACATAGTGTTTCTCAGTGCAAAAGCTGCTATTTGCATTTCAAGTCTGACTTTTTGGACATTTTGTGTAGCAGTTTTAAAGCTAGACTGAAAATTTTGATGGATTTTAAAACCACTGACCAAGTTTCATTCTCTGAGCAGATGTCACACAGTTTCACAGTCTGGTTTTCTTCGCCTCAAATTGAGGGTTAAAGAAAGGGCATTCTTTGAGAAACAGCTGTTCTTTTATATTCGTATTAACTAGTTTTATCAATGGAGAAAGAAAGAAGGCATCAGATTCTGGGAACTCCATTGCACAGTAAAAGACAGAGGGTTGCTTGTTTGGCTTTTTTTTTTCAGAATTGACTAGTAACTTTTGGATGCATCCAGTTATTTCCTGATATTATTGAATTCACTTCGCTTTTGAAGGATCTGCTTTTTAGAGAGTGAGTAGTCACCTTTTCTCAATATCAGTGCTAATACAAATGAAAGCCTCTGAATTTACCTTGTGGGAAGCATTTTCTTTGAGATAGGATTCTCGCCTTACCTTCCCTGTGACATCCTTTAGTCCCCAAAGCAGCTAAATTTAGTCCAAATTTCAAGAGAAACATTTGCCTTTTCTTTTTTGAGGTCTGTTGCTGAGTTGCCTCTTGTAAAATCCCATGTACTCTAGAAAATGTGAGAAGTAAACAGCAGAGGATGCATATTTACTTACTAGATTTAGTGGGAGATTCTGACTAAGAATGTGGTCTCTTACTAATAATGAAACTGTTTTGAAGTTTGAAAATATGTATTTTGGTCACAATGCATTATTTAGATGATTGATATTGATCATGTTGGCTCTCAAACCAAAGTGGCCTCAGTTTCCAAAGCTGCTGCAATCTGTTACAGAAAGATAAGTGAAGTGAATTGGGAAAAAAATCCCTACATTTCAACTCATATTTAAAAAAAAATATGAACACAAACAGCCTCGATTTGGGCAGCAATTTTTCACCAACTCAGAGCTGGAAGACTGCCTTTCTTCTTGAAGGCTGTTGGTTTTTAATCCACTTGGTTTCTCATCTCCCATATTTTGCATTCTTTTACTTCATTATGAGCTCAAGTCTTAGCTGCCCAGATGCTTGGGGCCAAAGCCCCTCTGTCATTTAGTGAGACTGGACTATTCCAAAACCTCTGGCACTTGCAGCAAGACTGCAGCAGCGTACTGAACTCCCGCACCTGCAAACCGAGCAGCTACTTGGGTTGTTATTGAGACCTAGAGTGCGCTAATTGCAGGCTTTGTGGTGCAGTATTAAAATGTTAGATGAGATGCCATGGGCCCTTTCTGGTTTTCTAGGGGTTCCCAGCCACTTCTGTGTGTGACATTTGGTAGCATTGTAATTACTTCTGAGGCCATTTAACGCACTGCCAGTTTCCATCCATTGTGGATTTAGGTAGCTCTTTCTTCGTTCCTGTTCATTTCTCTGACAATATGCAGAATACTGGTATATTTGGTAAATAGCCTGAGGTGATGGATTTTCCATTGCAGGATTGTGGGTGTGTGCTTTCTGTTCTTCACTTACCGTGAAATGTGCTCCTTAACTGGGTAAGCCTTTTAATCCAGAGAAGAATCATAGAATCATTTTGATTGGGAAAGACCTTTAAGAGCATTGAGTCCGCATGTTTCAGTTAGACATTTTGGGACACATAATGATTTGTGCTCAAATCAGTTTGCAAACCTACTCACAAGATCCTGCTGACCCCAAGAATAGAAGTGATCCTGCAGGGATAACAAATTAGTATTCCAGTAGTAACAGTCTATCTGTTAGGAGTATGTGTAAATGTCCCCACCCATGAGCTGACATCTCTTTGTACAATATGCCCTGCAAGCACCTGAGGAGAAAACCTCAACCTTCTTTTGTCAACGACCTTACTGTCCCTGTGTAGCAGTCGACAAATATATCATTGCAACATCATTGCAAAGTCAGGAAATATTCTTTTTGTAGTCCACCCTGTTAGAAACCTGAGTCATAGACAGGCTGTGAGGACTTTTCCTCCCACCAGTCTAAAGGAGCCAGGACAAGAAGCTGCAGATGAAATCTGGATGCATCTAAGTCAGTGGAAGTTCTCCTCTTGGCTTCCAAGAACCAATCTTCACTGCACTACTTGTGGAGGGTCCGTCCACACAGTGTCTACATCACTTTTCTTGTTTTGAGGGCTGCAAGTTTGCCCTGCTTATTCTGGGTCTGAGGCTATTCCCTGTGTGACTTTCTCCTCAGTACTCTGCAACTCGAAGTTCCATTTAGCTGTGGAGCAGTTGTGGGTGTTAGCACATCTGCTGCTCAAATAAGGTTGCAAAAATTCTTTGCCTATTTAAGCAAGCATCATGTCTGGGTACAATTTTTCTTTGTGTTGAGATGAAATACTTTAATTCTGAAAGTTCCTGATTCATTCAAGCCAAAATAGAGACCAAGAGATGTATCTGACAGGATCCTGATTTATATCAAGAAGAAAAGGCACTTCAGCTTTGATTGTGCACACCTCAAGAAAGTGCACCAACCTCTAAATTGGGGGTGTAGTTGTTTTCATTAAGAACCTCAAAAGGTCTTGATTTAATTCTAAGGCAATATAAAAGCCTTATCTCTGAAATAATTAAAAGGTTTGTGGGATGGGCAGATGAATGTTTTCATCCCGACTCACGGACAGATTTTCTAGTAATGCTTTGCTACTTTTTCATGACAATGAAAGCAGAAGTTAGATTACAAAAAGCCAAACCGTATTTATTAGCTGCAGTCATACCGAATATATTTTAAAATAATAAATGTTGTGGGGGGGAAAAAGCCCAATCTAAATTGCTTGCCAATGTCTTTGGCAAGTGTCATATCAGAATTGCACTATTTCCATTTTACATAGCAAACCAATTTACTGTCATTCATTTCTTTCAACATTGATAAAATAGGCATCCTGTTACATTATTCAAGTCTACCACATTAAATACTTTCAATCACAATAATTTTGGTATCATTCTAAGATATGTAAATGCCAACAAACAAATAATCAATGTTAATATGAAATAGTAAAAGTTCCTGAGGTAAAGCTATTCAAGAATTGGCTTTCTTTTCTTTAAAATAAAAAAATTGAAAATAATATTTACCATGTCATGAAAGTGCCAAATGACCTGCAGTTCACAAGAAAATAAATTACACTAACTCAGGTGAAAGACTGAAAGAAACTGGCAAGTTTTCCTTTGCTGAATTAGTTGCCTCTTATATATTTTAATTCTTTGCTCATATGGAGCATTTGCTGTGGCAATTATACATGATTCTCCTCAAGCCTGACAATATTTATCAAGTTTATTTGTTATTTTCCAGAAAGTAAATCTTTAGGCATGAGATCTTGGTGGAGCTCCTCAAATTTGATCTGGTGTTTTGAAGTATTAAAAAAAAAGAAAGAAAGAAAGAAACCAGAAGCTCTAACTAGAATTATTTAAAGTCTTGTGGATTGGATATATTCCAAAGTATTGTAGTTTTTTCAGTGAGGATTTAGGAAATAATGAACAAGTTTGACTTACTGGTTTTTTCTATAATAAAAATCATATCTTAGTTGAAAGGCAAATCTTAGGCTTACTTTTCTACCAAAAAAGGGTCTCTTGTTATACACTTTATTTGCAGTTTCTGAAGGTCACTGCAAATAAATTTGAAACCTTATAACTTTAAAATTGGAACTGACACTGGCCTCATTCTCAAACAATGGCAGGTCTAGGAAGAGTTGATGCCCTTCACAGCTGTAAGCAGCTGTAAGCCTGAAAAGGGAGTTTGGCAGTTAGGTGGGGGTGGGAGGGAAAGTCTATCACGTGGAGGAAAAAAACCAAAATCTTTTAGAAGAGGTAGTGAGGGAGGAAACAAACACATGCAGTGAAGGGAGGGGAAAGCAAAAAGCTTGTGCGTCTCAGTGATACCCTCGTTTTAGTATCCCACTGTGTGCCAGAGAGCACTCTGCCACCAGCAATTGCCGAAAGACATTTCTGCCTCCCCCGAGGCTGCAGAGCCAACTCTCCACCTGCTCTGCCAGCCAGTGCTCCAGTGTGGAACTGGCTGGGGAGCTGGGCAGGATGTGCACGTTTCTAGGTCTGCGCTGCCCTTGTGTGAGATCTGCTTTTTTTCTCTGCAGACATTAAACAGCTCAACTGTTCAACAAGGTTCAATGCAAAATGCAAATACCAGGATTTATTTGTAACACTCAGAAGAGTTATTCCCATTTTCGGTCATTTAGAAAATACAGAGGTGTGAAAAGCCATAGTGAATGTACACATGCTGCAGTAACATCAGAGGGATGGCACTTCCATGGTCCAGTCTCCAGGGTTTTTTTCCTTTACTCCAGACAGTTTTTTCATGAGCTGTGTCAGCTGACACAGCTGTCTTCCATTTGAAGCCTTTAAGCAGGTTTGCATGTGTGTAACCTTTCACTCTAGAACTCACTCCTTAGTAGAAGGCAGTGACTCTTTAGTTCTGACCCAAGTAATCAGAAATTGGGTCAGGTCCTCAAAAAAGTCTTAAAAAGCACAAGTGTGCTTTTGTTGGTCTTGTTTTCTTTAAGAGAAAGGTTAAGTTTTTGCTTGTCTCCTGGTCTCTCTGCCTTCAAGTTCTGTTTTTTCTGAAATCCGAGGGGCTAAGCACTTTCATTATTACTATTAAAACTAAAGATTTAATGCTATAATAAGAAGCTGAGACTTAAAATGCACAAAACTCGAGTTATGAGAACTAGTAACACACAAATTCATTAAAATATTGGATTTTTAAGTTCAAAAAACCTCCAAAACCCCAAAATTAATCAGGTTGGTTTGAGGACATTATGCATTACTTGTGGGCAAGCTAGGAACCAAAAAGAATCACCTTGCACAGAATAAAAACCTATATATGAGCATGAGTTCAAAGCTTGTCTCGGAGAGGCCTTGACTGAATCATATGGTTCTTTTCTGTAGTTTGTAGCACTTGTACTGGGGTTCCAGCATAAGCATTTGCAGCTATTCATTGGTACGAAGGTTTCACATTCACACCATGCCTTGTCACAGCAATCCTTGTGAAGTAATTCTGTGGTTAAGGTTTCCATCTACTTGCATTTAAAAGGAAGCAACGTCCCTCCCACCTGAAGCACTGGTTGCATTACACTTGCACCTGTCTCTGTTGCTTGTTTCTCCTTTTCTTTTCCTGCCATCTTTGGGGGAAGAAGTTCCTTCCTCCGCAGTCCCGGCTCGCAGTCAGAGGGACACAGAGCGCTTCCTCTTCCTGGTGGCATACTCCCCTGCCACAAAATTGGATAGGGAATGGCTCAGGTGGGTGTCCAGGGTATCAGAGCTGTTGCTGCTCATTTTCACCCGTGGGCACAGGCACTGGAGCATGGCTCTGCGGATGTAGTTGTCAAAGAAAAAGTAAATGAAAGGGTTGGCACAGCTATTGGCAAAAGCAAAAGGGCTGCTCACCTTCATGCCCAGCTGGGCAACCGTGCCAGAAAAACAGTCGGGCTGCTTTAGGAGTCGCAAAAGGATGGCCATAAGCTTGAAAAGGTTGTAAGGGACCCAGGAGACAACAAAAGCTGCCACTACAATGAAGACAATCTTGATGGATTTTCTCAGTTTCTTATCACGTTTCCCAGCCTTCTGATAGTGCACACAGAGTCTCTTGGTGATGGAGCAGTAAAAGGTTAAGATACTAAACAGTGGGAAGAAGAAGGCCAGGATTAAAAGCATCAGTGACATGATCTGTTTGACTTCTGTCACGGCTTTGTCTGTGCAGTAAGTCTTTCCATATTGTGTCTTCAGTTCTCTGGACAAAAGGGTTGGCATCCCTAAGCAGCAGGATAACACCCAGACAGAGACGCAGAGTGCTCTAAAATAGGATCTTGTCCTGATCCGTCGTGCAACAGAGGGGTGCATGATAGCGAGGTACCGGTCTGCACTCATGCAGGTGAGGAGCAGGATGCTGCAGTACATGTTGACTGAGATGACATAGGAACTAGCTTTGCAGAGGAAAGATCCTACCCTCCAGCTCTCATCTGACACCTCCATGTCCACCCAGAAAGGCAGTGTGATGAGGAAGATGAAGTCAGATGTAGCAAGGTTGATGATAAAGATGTCAATCAGCCTCCGGACCTGCTGCTTGAAGATCAAGGCCGCTATCAGGATTGAGTTGCCAGCAATGCCCACCAGGAACACGGCACTATAAAGGATAGGCAGGAAAGTAGACATATGTTGCAGGTGCTGGTACTGGCACTGGTCATCGTAGTAGTAGTCATAGCTGAAGGTGACTGTAGGCATGGATGACAGCGGGGTGAGTTCCATTTCTGGCCCAGCTGTCCTCATCCTCTCTCTGAAGGAGGCTCTGAGCCTCCCCTACCGATCCCTTCCAGGTCTTCTTTAAAAATATTTTATCAGTGAGCAGGGAGGAAGGGGAGAGCCAGGAGGAAGAGAAAAGCGGTTTTTGTGGGGAGGTAATTTATACGCTTTTAACCAACTGCATAGGCAATGAAGTAGCAACGAGTGTCTGATGAGTCAAAACCCTGCCTTCAGACTAAATGCATTGTGACTTTTTTAAAAATCAGGTATAGTTTTACTGATTCTATCTCCCTTTTGCATTTTCCAGCTTCAGGTTTTGCTTTTCTTTCAGGAGGAGGGAAGGTAGTTTTTGAGATTCTGAACTTTTTGGTTTTTAGGAAAGTATATTGGTAGTTTGAAGAAATTTGAGATTGTACCAGCTTATAAGAAACCCAAGAACAGTGAATTCAGGTGCCCCAACCTTTATCTATATTCAAAACATTTTGTATAAATTGCTTGTCAGGGCAAATCTGACTTTCCTGAGGCTTGGAGGTTTTTACCTTACTTGACTCTTTATGATTGTTGCTTTCTGTTTGAAAGAAATTCTCTCATATGAATATATATAGGGAAAAACATTTAAAACTCCTATATCCATTCTGCCCTGTAGCTGGTTGTTCTCTATCAGTCTCAGGTTCTTGGCTGCCCTGCCAGTGCCCCACTCCTGCCCTGCAGCCCTGCCAATTCCCCTAGGCCTGGACCCAACTTTAGGAATGTATTAGAAACTTCAAGAATAATGTTCCAAATTGTTGTATATTCTTCTATATATATTATATATATAAACTTGACTTGATGCTCCCATCCCCCACACAGGGTTTCTCATCAGCCACCGTCCTGGACTCCAGAGCAGTGGTTTGTTCCTTCTCCTGCTGCTGCACAGCCTGCGTGACTCTTGAGCTGTTCTTATAAACAGTACCCGCTTGTCTTAACGAGCTCTGATTTCCTTCGTCTTTCATTTGCAGTATCAGTATTGCTCCAGCTGTGACTTACCTTACAGACAGCCCTTTCAGCATTGCATAAATCAAACAGAAATTCTCATTTTTAAAACTACCGAATTCATTACAGCTTTGTCAGTGCATACTAATTTGAAACCTGCACTATTGGTCTTCATCATCCTTCCTCTCTTCTAAAAATAAATTCATTTTCTCCTTCCTCTCCCTTCCACCAGTACATTCACAGACCAGGCAGGCCTCCAGGATTCTCAAAGCTTTGAAGAAATCACCTCCTGGTGCGTGCTCCGTCTCTGGGCAGACAGATTGCATCTGTTTGTGTCTCCACATGCAAAGAGCAACTCCAAATTGCGTGCACAGCGAGTTAGTCCCTCCAGAGCACTCTGGATGCACTCAGATTCACTCTCCCAGTGCTCAGGTTATGCGCTCCTGTGCAGCAGGTTCCTGGTAGACTTCCAGGCACCTGGAGAAGCAGAAGCTGCTGTAAAACGACTGGCTGCTGGATGGAAGAGAATTTAGGTGGGCACTGCCTCATGTGATACGCTGATATACTGATATCTAATAAGTACCCACTTACACACAACTGCCTTCCTAGCTGTAGGGCACTAGTGGACTCCAGCTGATTATTTTCATGGAATGTGTAAGCATTACATCAGTGAGCGTAATTCAGCCATCACAAACTCTGAAAAAGGCTCAAGGTGTATAAAAACACCCTGGCTCAGATTATTGATTTGTATGCCACAGAAGTAAATGTGAACCTGTAACGAATAACAGCCTAAAAATCATCTTCCTGCTACATCAAAGTGGGTTGTAAGCATTCACCCTAAAAATCATTATATTCTCTTCTAAGCAAGAGGTAGTGACTCTGTTCAGAGAAAAAAAAAATCCGTAGATTTGTAAAAGGCCTTGTTGTTATTCTAAAAGTAACCTCCTGCACCTGATTGCCTAAAACACAATTCTTATTTTCAATGAAATGTAAAAGTCTCTTCTGTGGTGATTACAGTGAGTAGGTACTGTTGCTGCAAGTCTTTTTCTTTATAAGAGACTTGTTAGTGGTCAGTTACAGTACGAATTTGTGTGCCAGCTTATTTCTTCCCTGGCAAAGCTGGGAGAAGGAAGCACAGAACCAAACTCCTAAAATTCTTAAAATCAGGTTGCATTGAGGACATTGCAATTTGCATGCAAGTGACATCAAGTGTAAACCTGCAAGAAAACACAGGCTAAAAATCATCCTCTCACCATCTGAAAAGTACAAAGAATACACAGAGTTTTCAGCCAAGACTTGTGCAAAAGTGCCCAAGTAGCTTACACTTTACAAAAACAATGGTTGATTAATTCAGTGCAGAGGTGAATTTTACGTGACCTTTGCTTATTGCTGCTTCAAGGAATGTGTTTTAGTTTTGTTTTGGTTTGATTTTTTTGTTTTTGTCCAAGAAGCACTGGGAAATAGAGGATAGAGCATTCTCCTTCCATTAGTACTAGGGCAGGAGACCAGCTGAACCCTACAGTCAATTCTACACTTGTTCTGCCTCACTTGCAAAGGAGGATCTCCGTCTTGTTTTACTCTGCAGGTAGAATATAACAGCTTACAAGCAGTTACAAGCTTTAGAAATCAGACAGAAACTTCTCTTCCCTCCATTGCACACTACTTCATACTCCTTGAAATTCACTCCTTCCCTCTATCTCAGAGCAAACAAAAATTGAGTAACTTAAAAAAGCTTAAAGGCATCATAAAGATACTTTTATATCTGTGTATTCCTGTGTTTGTGGTTCCTCATTATGTTGTCTCCCTTTAGATTAATAGCCTTACTCACTAAAATAAAAAATTAAATAGTAAACCTTTTCCAAGAGGGACCAACTCTTCTCTACTGAATTTGCTGTGTATTTCTTGAATGCTCTAAGCAGACATAGGGATGTCACTGCACATTGCCATATTCCACATGTGACACTTTCTTATCTGGGCAGAAAAGTTGTGAAGATAATCTAAAGCATTCTTATGAATAATAAAATGATCTATAATTATCTGAGTGGAGCAGCAGCAGGCATGTAGTCTGGGGTGTTTTTATGCGATAGTGATTCACTTAGGGCATCATGTAGGGTCTTACTCTTCCCACATCCCTTTTTCCTGAGACAGAGCCAAGCTATCAAAAATACTGAGTATGTGGAAATTCCTCTCCTAACACCCCTGCATAGATATTCCAGAAAGCTCAGAAGGATAGACTCCTCATCCCATCTCCTCATCCCCTCTCCTCATCCCACTCCAGTATTTCCACAGCATTTTCCTCCTCCCAGGCTTCACCAGATACATGTAAACACTTTCCCCCCAAAAAAATTCTCTGCTGAAACAACCAGCTACTGGTTTGGTTTGGGTGTATGTTCTTCAATCTGGGATACCCATCTTGTCCAGCCCTTGATGCAGCTCTGAAAAAAAAAAAGAAGCTTCTGGGTTCTGAGTAGTTTTGAACCTGAAAACCAACTTAACTTTTGTAACCAGACATTCAGAGCTGGTATTGTGATGGTAGCCCTGCATTTGGCCAGATCTGCCTTAGGTTGTGTTTCTCTGACGATTCTGCCTCTCTCAAATGCACCTGTGAGATCTGCCAGGTCAGAGTTTGCATCATTCGTCAAATCTTCCTCATAGGAATGTGGAGGTATTTCCAACAGCAGCAAGGGAAAAGCTTTAATGTCTTTGTTCATGGCTCTTCACTGGCTGTGATACGTGTATTGTGGTAAGCAGTCACATAATTTGTGGGGAAAATATCTTCACAGGATGTAGCCAGTGTTGCTGATTTTCTTTTTTACATACACCACCTCCCCCTTACAAATTTCTGCAATTGAAGCATTTCAGGTAGCAAGGTGTGGGCTTGGTTTATTGGGTTGGGTTTTTTTTTTGGTGTTTTTTTTTTGTTTGTTTTGTTTTGTTGTTGTTGCTGATGTTGTTGATGTTGTTTTACACCCTCTGTTTTACTGATAGTTTAAATGTCATTTTATTCCAGCTTTTACATGCACTTTTATATAAGCACAGTCATCTAGATAAAATAAGCTGCATATCTGTAAATTATTAATAGTGATAAATGCTGAGAAGGACAGAGGTTCATTTGGCTGTAAAATAAAGTATAGTCATTTCTGAATGATTTTACTTAAAAAACCATGTCAGAAACAGACTTAATTAAAAAAAGAAAAAATCAAAAAGCCTACATTAAATTGGCTGAAACTGTCCTATTATGCTACGGCTAGTTAAAGGCATGCTCAGAGGCAAACACATGAAGGCTAAGCAATGGAAGTTTCATCCCTCAACAAATAGGAAAGGGTGGAACCTATTCAGGTAAAATTGTGGCCACTGAGGCAATGCATCAGGATAGACTGAAATAGTTTCATGCTGAGAGCAGCGGTCTAGAAAACGCAATGCAGGAAGAAAATATTTTTGTACACTTATTTTTAAAATATTAATTATTGTTTCTTGCCATTTATCTCATCCTTTTTTAATTTATATTTTTGTTGATGTTTTTAATGTACATTATATATTGGTGTGGTAGTACATGTGTATACTTAAAAAAAATATTTACATTATTAGGAGTGCCTGCTCAAAAAGATTTTACTGACAAGGTACATGATAAAAAGGTGTGGAGACCACTGACATAGAGGATGAGTATCATTATAATGCCCCAGTGCTACGCATGGTATTTGGGAGAAGCACATCTAGAAGGTTTTTTGTCTGTGAAAATTATACTACTGTGTTCTGTGCCACAAAAATATTAAAGAAAATTATAGAAGGCAGAAATAAAACCAGGCAAACTGCATAGAGAGGTCTAAGGGGAATCAGAGGATTTTCTGCTCACTCAGGCTGTGTAAAATGCTCATAAATGGTAACTAAAACTACAACTGCCCTTTTAATATTGCAAAAAGAATATTTCTTGTGGGAGGTGGCATCTTGTAAATTGACTCGTAGTTTTGGAAAAAAATACTTTTGAACAGGCAGACTTTTGAACGCCTTTTCAGGTCTGAATCAACAACCCCTGATGTGAATGTGATATATGAAGAGTGTTTTGTACTTTTTTCATCCTATGTCAGCCTCATTTAATACAGACGGTGCCACCTCCTATAAATGTTTACTTATTTTCTTAGATTGTGAGAACTAAAATTACAGACATTTTGTACTAAACAATTTAATTATTTTTTGCAACATATCAGGGTTTTGGTTTTGTTTGTTCTGTTTGCAGCACTCTGATGTTAAACCCTCTGTCAGTGCATGCGAAGTTAGTAATGCTCGTGATCCAGGTCTGCTAGCATAGATACTTTTGCAAAAAACAGGAACAGCATTTATTCTACAGCCCTCAGCATTATTCCCTTTGTGCTTGTAAATTAAGCAAACTTTACTTTCAAAACCTTCCCAACTGATCCTGTTCTGTAGCTAAACAGATCAACCATCAGTTTTGCTGAGGCACATTGAGGAGGTGTGAAAGGAAGAGAAAAAAAGAAAAAAGAAAAAAGATAGTTGTTATCAAGGAATGACCCTGTGCATTCACTTGTAATGTTTTTATTGGCTTACTCTTAGATAAAGAAGGGTATTTTTCCAGCAAAAAAACCATCCAGGTGAAGTCTGTAGAGAGTATTTGATTATAAGTAAATAAAATGAAAATGCATCTCTTCACTCTGGATGCTTTTGAGCAGCTGCACATTTCACATTGATCAGGGCAGATCAGGAAAAAGAAGAAGTCACTGTAGCCTAATTTAATAATGGAAGTAGCAGTGGCTGCAAAGTTTTTCAGAATTGATTTTCATTTTTACGAAATTAGATCTTTTAGGAGAAAAACTGAAGATGTGCCAGTGTTAGATAATTCACTGCACTTTACAGTAAATGGTTCAGACTCTGCTTTTACCACAGGGGTTTTGTTGAATTTTTTTTCCTTTTAATGTTTTCTGGCTTCAAGCTTTGATAGCTTTTCCAGGTATACAGAAAGAAGTACCTGATTTTTTTTCTTCCCTATTGCTACTACACATATTTTATAGTGTTGCAAGTCATTAGTTCAATAACTTAACTCCTAAAATAAACTCCTCTTCAATAAATAAAATTGGTTGACCTTGGTGATATATAGAGAGATTTTCTAATTGCTCAGTGATTTTCATATCCCTTTTCAGGTTTATCTCTATTTTGTCAACGTATCAAATCTAGACATGCTATTTCAGAGTCAGCAGCAATTCTAGATGTGATACCACATCTTTCCTCCTTGTGATTTTTCAGTTTGTACATCTGAGGTTACAGGAAAGTTGGGGTTTTTTGGGGGAGGGCCACTTCTTGGCAGTTGGTACTTCACCAATATTTTTCCTTTTCATTTTTCGTTTCCCAGGACAAAATCTCATGTCAGGTAAGTATAGACTCCAGTCTTTGCTTTTAAATTAATGAGCTCATCAATGACCTCATTGAAATGCATGTTTGCTTGCCCCAGCTGCAACACGATCAGGTCACCCTGTCCCAGGACCTTCTCCATGTCATTATTTACCCTTCCCTCATGTCATCTATGAGGTTTATCAGCAATACTCTGCTTTCTTCCAAGTCACTGATAAATACGTCAAGTATTTAGAGTCCAGGGTTAATCCCAGACAGACCCCAAAATATGCCTTTGTAGACAGTTACATTATGAGGTGGTGGTGAGACAGCTTCATGTTCCGGAAAGTCAGGCACATAGACAGAAATTTCTTAGATTAAATGCAATTTCTGAATTTTTTTAATTAAAAAATTAATGCTGCATCAAATCCAAGAAGTTTCTTCTATGACTGCTTTCATCTTTGCATCCTAGTTGCTAACCTGGCTGCAAAAATGCTCCCTGGCTGTTTGGCAGAGGAGTTGGGTGGGATAGTTCCCCAGAACTCCTCAGAAGTGTGAAAGCCTCAATGTTTCTGGGTTTTTTTTTCTGAATACTTGCTTGTTTAAAGTTTTGTAAAACCAAGACTGGGTGGGCTGGTCTCTCAGCCATGGGAGTTGTTAACCACTTCTAAGAATCCTCTTGTCATTTCTGTGGCTTTGTGCACCAGAGATGGAGGGAAACAGCCAGTTTGGGGCATGGAGCCAGTGTTGCCAATTTTTGCATTTTTTCCTGAATTTTTTTCCCCCTTACTTGGTGTTTTCTCAAGTCATTCAGCCAGGCTGTCATATCACCATTTTTTACAAGCAATCAAGGGAAACAGAAGGAACTAGAAAGGTTTCCCCAGCCAGGTGGGGATCAGCCTCTTCTGCCAGGTAAAGAGTGACAGGAGGGGAGGACACAGAGCCGGGGAGGTTCAAGCTGGCCAAGAGCAGGAATTTCCCCACAGGAAGGACGAGGAGCCATCGGGAAGGGTGAGGAGCCATGGGGAAGGATGAGGAGCCATGGGGAAGGGCGAGGATCCATCGGGAAGGATAAGGAGCCATGGGGAAGGGTGAGGAGCCATGGGGAAGGATGAGGAGCCATGGGGAAGGGCGAGGAGCCATGGGGAAGGGTGAGGAGCCATCGGGAAGGATGAGGAGCCATGGGGAAGGGCGAGGAGCCATGGGGAAGGG